>NC_065443.1:37491050-37810737 GCF_917563875.1 Diabrotica virgifera virgifera | reverse complement strand
TCACGAAAACACTTTACTAATAAATAAGTAAAATTTGAGACTAGATTCGAAAACTGCGCTAACATGACTGACGACATGGAGCCGGACACGCTGCGACGCTGCCGCCAGGAGCAGTGGCGCTGGTCGATTTCCCGGAAACATGAAACGTGTTTTTGTGCGACCTGCTACCGCAGGCACGTATCTTATCGGTGAAGAGACGAAGTTTTATTACATGCTATTTCAGAAAATCAACCCCATAAATTTGCAATATCCACATATAGAATTAAAACGTGATGGGAGCGACGTACCGCCTCTCAAAATTTACCGCCGGGGGCTAATATTCCCATAGCCCCCCTTAATCCGGAACTGATTTTGGGCGCCAATAAATGTTTTGCACACAGGCACTAAAAAGTTTCTTTGTGGTCGGGATATAAAGTTAGAACTACGCCTAAGGATGCTTTGGTGTTACGTGTTCTCTACTCTTCTTTATGGCTTGGAAGGGTGGACATTAAAACAAGTCCATCTAAGTAAGTTGGCCGCCTTTGAATTTTGGTGTTACAGAAGAATCCTACGAATATCGTGGAATCAAAGAATGTCAAACGTGGAAGACTATCAAAAGACGAAAACTTGAGTACTTAGGACATATTTGTAATGAAAAGGCAAAAATACTCATTATTACAACTTATTATGCTAGGCAAAATCCGAGGAAAGCGAAATGTTGGAAGAGGAAGAATATCCTGGCTTAAGAACTTACGGGAATGGTTCGAATGTAATAGTGCAGAGCTGTTTAGAGTTGCAGTCAACAGGGTCCGCATAGCCAAGATGATTTCCAACCTTCGATAGAAGATGGAACTTAAAGAAGAAGACCACTTTGTAACCTGCCATGTTTCTTATCTCTGCTTGGTTGTTTCTGATTCTATCGATTATCGTTACTTTGGTTTTCTGTATATTTATTTTCAAACCATATTCCGTCCTCACCGTGCCTATTCAAAATTTGTTCCAGTTCTTCTGGTGAAGACGACAATATAACAGTGCCATCAGCTTAACGTGGGTTGTGATTTTTCTTTCTCCTATTGTTGCATAATGTGGTCACTATATATATTGAATAGAATGGGGGATATTATACATCCAACTCCATTCTAACTCCAGATTTTATTGAAGTTTGTTGGAACCACATCATTAACTCTTACATTAGCAGTAATATTTACATACAGTTTTTGTATTAGAGATTAGATGTTCTAGCGTATCCATTTCTCTAAGTATATGCCACATTTTATCTCCTTCTACGTTATCGAAAGGGCTGCCGTAGCTAAGCGGTAGTGTGCTTGGCTCGCGTGCTGGTAGGCCGGAGTTCAAATCCTACCGCCGGCAAGAACAACTAGACATTTTTAAATGTTTATAGGCCCCAGGTCGACTTAGCCTCAATAAAATGAGTACCTTGGGTAAAACAAGGGGTAATAATAGGCAGTTGAAGCGTAACACTGGCCCTGTTACCTTCCGTGTATACCGTAGGCCCTAGATATAGCAGACTACCCTGTTATACTCCCAAAGCCACGTGAGCGGTATAAAACAGGAGACTACTACTACGTTATCGAAGGCCTTGGAGTAGTCAACAAAGCATAAAAATATGTTTCTATGTTAAACTCTCGAGATTTTTCGATAATTTGACGAATATTATTATTCTCTTGTTCCCTTACCTGGGACGAATCCGCATTGTTCTTGGGGAACTTGTGGTAAGAGAATTGATTTTAGTCTTTCATTGATGATGGTTAGTACTTTGCTCGCGTGTGATATCAATGCTATACTGAGGCATTACCTTTGAGGATAACTTGGGAATCTCTAAGGATGTTCGTAGTGATACCTCTGACATATTCTCTATCGGAATATTTTGTTCCTGCATAAATGAACCATGTATCAATACTTGACTTCATGAGTAGGTACTATGAGCATGATAACTTGATCGTTAAGATGCACCTCGTTCTAATAGCTTTCCGTCCTATCAGGTATAGTACCACCTGATATCCGCAAATTATGTTAACAAGAGAACATAAAAAGATTAATAGTAAGCCTTTTTATCTATAGTCTTAACACAGCTTTTGAGAAAGTCATCGAGAGGCTAATTTAGACAGCAGAGGGACTATATTTATTATATTAGTCCTGAGCTGACGAAATGGATATTATAACAAGAACCAGAGCGAGAACAACGGAAATCCTAACCGACCTAGTCACTTCTAAATAGTTTAAAAAACTTAACAAACGTAACAATGATGACACTCTTCTGTGATAGCATTTGCAGCAGGTTCTTGTAGCCCTAAAACTAACTACTGGGATTCAGTACTACAAAAGAAAGGTATGAACTTTTTTTATCCATTCTATCCAAACATGATATTCAACGATCTACTTATGGATGAAACTATAGGGGAGCGTGGATCATGTAAAATTGCATATATACGATTATTAAATTTGTCTAAAGTTACGAGAACGTTAAAATAATAAAATTATTATGTTTTGAGAACTGTTCTGGTCAGAACAAAAACTTGAAACATGTTTTGACGTACTTTATACATTATCAGATAATAAACATTATTCTATAGCAGGCCATTCATACTTCCCTTACGATAATAGATTTTGGAAATATTGAGAGGGAAATACAAAATGCCACCGTATAATCCGCGGAGTACTATAAGTTAAGAGTGCAGGCGCAAATATTTTACGGCTATCCCTGCTTTTTCTGTCTTTACACAGCAAAATATTTGTAGTGAAATTCTCACTGGTATGGATATGTAAACATTACTTGACAATGTCATCATTAACTGTAAAGAGATGGCTTTTGAATGTTCTTGGATAACTGTTACTTGTGTAATTGCTTACATTATTAATTCAGTTAATTAATATGATAATTTTTTCACTAACTATGTATTCAGTGATTGTAATAATTTATATACTGTACAACAAAAACTAATACTCAATCGAGAAAAGAAGAAAAGTTATAAAGTGATTTTTTAATAATATATTGTTACTATGGAACGCTTACAATTTTGAACACCTTTAACAACAAAATACATGGACCACAGAATATACCCTGGTGTATTCTCTGCTTGGATCTTCCATAAATAATAAACAATAAATAACTTTTTATTAAGTTCACGTCATAAATCAATTATTTATCAAATACAATATCAATATTATTTAATCAATAACTCAAAATATTCCCGATGCAATGTCAAATATTTAAAATTGTCACTGTCTTGTCACCATATTCTATTCGACTCAGTGCCTTGTATGACAAAGATAGCGAAAGTTTGATTTGGAAAATATCACCAAGGACATGGTGACTTCCTTATATAAGGCCACACAAATTCACCTCTTTAAAACTAAATACTTACACCCAAAATTTGATTTGTATACAAAATTAGACAAATTTTGACTAGAAATTTTGAAATTTTATATGTAAGGGTTTCAAATATCTTGTTGTAAGAAATGACTTCTATAACTTACTATCTTTATTGACGTTTCCCTTTTATTTTCGCAATAAATATAGTTGCCTACATTTTTATTTAAATATCGAGATTTGGAAAAAAGGAAGATCAAATTTACATTTTCACGGATATACGAAAATATCAAGTCCCATTCAACTATCGCTAAAATGTCAAAAGAAATTTCAACTTTCATAAAATCAAAAACTTTCTTACTTAAGTGAAATGGAAACTGAAATGTACGTCCAATTGAATTTAGTTGAAAAGTTTGTCTGTGAAAAAGTGTAATTAAATCCGGGTAATTTAAAAAAATCCGAGCTGAATCTAAATGGCCCTCTAGTTGCAGATAAGATCTATGTTTACGGGCCGACGCATCCTAGGATTTCTTTTGTTAAGAGCCGTTATTTCTGTTCAGCTTGGTCCCGTATGAACCCCCTCCTTTAATCTCAGTCGGTTGAGGGCCCTAAAGCTATTTGGCAATATTTTAGAATAGATTATTCGATCCGCCATGTGTATTAAGCGGCTGTTTATCTAGAATTCCTTATTTTTATTAACCATGCAAGATCATAGAAATATGTTTAGTCTAGTAAAATAAAATTACACTACATGTAAATCAAAATGTAAATTCGTACAGGTTGAAACAAATTTTATATCAAAGTTTAGGTGGGTACAAAAGATATTTTCAAAAAAGTATCCAAATCATACAAGGGGATCATTGTTTAAATAATTAAAAATGGGTCATTTTTGCAAAAAAATTACTTTTTCTAACTGCTGAGGTCATTCAATTACTAATGAAGGTCTATAGTAATATTTTCTGCAAAGTTGAAGGGTAAATCTGTCACATAAGACTTACTAAATTAAATTTGACCCCCTATTTATTTAAATAATTATACATAAAACTTTAAAAACAAATTTGCAAAAAAATATTTTTAGCGTTTTAATAAGCACTATAAAATATCTTATTTTACAGGAGAAGCTGCGCTATATTATCAGTATTAATCAAAAAAAAATTGGTCCAAAAATATTTAATATTTTTTAAGATATGGAATTTGTTTATCAAATGTTACTCTATTTTCAATCGCAAAAACGCGGTTGTTGTCAAAGAAATATTCACCTGTATTAAATCTTATTATTTTTATTCTTATGTATATTTTCGATAAATGTATTGATAAATTCAAATTTTAATTAAACTTCCCCCTAAAATGGCATTTGAAAATTATTCAAATTTGTTTATAATTTGTTTTTTTAATAAAGTCACGGGTATTAAATATTTTGAAATGCCGTTTCGATAATTGGATTTCTGGTAATTTTTCACTAATTAACAAATATTTTTGTCTTTTTTTCCTCTTCTTTTTTTTCTTGGAGTTATATTACTAAAGGCCCTTTTAGGGTTAAGTTTCATTAAAAATGTCGAATCTCTAAGTTCTAGATTCTATACCTAAAAATATTAAGATTGGTCTAAAATCACTTAAATAAAATGTGACTACTTACTGAGTTAAAGGGTGTTTTATTTACAAAATTTAAAAATTATTTTTACCAAGTACTTTCAAACTATTTGACGTATCCTTATCATACTTGGCAGAAAGTGTGGGTACTATACAGTCTACTAAATTGTGATAAATAAAAGTTTCTAGCTACTACCAGAGGCGTACGACATGAGATAGTTAATGGTTAACCCTTCCCAAATTCTACGCCACTGAGGTAATTACTATTTTAGCGAAATTGTTCGATTCTCCAATACTTTCTAAGTAAATAATATACTCTTTACTGGTAACGCTTAAGTCATTAGTTTTCGAGATATTGGACGTTAAAAATGAAACGGCATAGTTATTTTGATTCACTCATTCATGCATTTTAAACTTCCAATATCTCTCAAACTGATGACTTTATCGATACCAATAAAGCTACTTACATACAAAGTATTGGAGAATCAAAAAATTTCGCTAAAATAGTAATTCACTCAGTGGCGTAGAATTTGGGAAGGGTCAATCATTCACTATCCCCTGTCGTACGCCTCTGGAACTAGCTAGAAACGTTTATTAATCACAATTTAGTAGAGTGTATAATAGCCATACTTTCTGCCAAGTATGATAAAGATACGTCAAACAGTTTTAAAGTACTTGGCAACAATAATTTTTAAATTTTTAAATAAAACACCCTGTAACTCGGTAAGTAGCCACATTTTATTTAAGAGATTTTAGTTAAATCTTAATATTTTTAGGTCTACAATCTACAACTTAGAGATTCGATATTCTTAATAAAATTTAGCCCTAAAAGGGCCCGTAGTAATATAACTACAAGAAAAACAAGAAGAAGAAAAAACGACAGAAAAACTTTGTTAATTAGTAAAAAATTCCCAGGAATCCAATTATCGAAACGGAATTTCAAAATACTTAATCCCCGCGACGTTATTAAAAAAATAAATTATAAACAAATTTGAATAATTTTCAAATGCCATTTTAGGGGGGACTTTAACTGAAATTTAAATTTATCAATACATTTATCGAAAATATACATAAAAATAAAAATAATGAGATTTTAAGTAGGTGAATATTTCTTTGGCAACAACCGCGTTTTTGAAATTGAAAATATAGTAACATTTAATAAACAAATTCAATATCTCAAAAACTATTAAATATTTTCCGACCAATTTTTTTTTCTTAATACTGATAACATAGCGCAACTTAATCTGTAAAACAAAATATTTTATAGTGCTTATCTAAAACGCTAAAAATAATTTTTTGCAAATTTGTTTTTAAAGTTTTATATACAATTATTTAAATAAATAGGGGGTCAAATTTAATATAGTAAGTCTTATGTGAAAGATTTACCCTTCAACTTTGCAGAAAAGAAACCCATAGACCTTCATTAATAAGTGAATTACCTCAGCAGTTAAAAAAGTATTTTTTTTTGCAAAAATGACCCCTTTTTAATTATTTCAACAATGATCCCCTTGTATGATTTGGATACTTTCTTGAAAATATCTTTTGTACCCACCTAAACTTTGATATAAAATTTGTTTTAACCTGTACGATTTTATATTTTGACTTTTTTTTTGTTTTATTAGGCTAGTTATTATAAATTGATATTTGATAGTACAGTATGCGGCAAAATAAACAGTACTGAAATTATGGATGATGATATTTAAATGTTTATGATTATTTATATATCGAGTATACAATACATATATACAGACTTTCAAACATTATTCACGACGACGCACGTTTCCGATAAAACAGATTTTAACGGTACCATATAGCCAGTGGCGGATCTACGGGGAGGGAAAATAAGAAAATGTCCCCCCTAACAAGATCCAAAATTACGGGAAAAAAATTGTGCAAACGTAAAAATATATTAGCTGACATGAAACCGAAACTACAGAAAGACAAATTCAACCCAATAAACGCGCTAGTTAGGAAAATTAAGGGAACTAAATGACTATAAGTTATTATTTATGTCTTCCATTTAATCTGAGTTTATCTTTTTTATGTCTTTTGATTGGTTTTTCATTGAAAGTTCCCCCTGAGACAAATTTCCCCTCCCAAGGCAAATTTCTAAATCATCACTTCTAAATCCCAATTCCAAAATAGGAGACGGTGGATCTGTCTGACTCCTTCAGGATTCCCCATATGTACGCATCTGATGGCGTTAGTTCTGGTGAGCTCCAACTCCCTAAATGATAGCGCAGTATTCGAAGAGACTCCCTGGCAGTGTGACAGGTTGTCCCGTCCTGCTTAAGCCATTATTGATTTTAAGCTTTACCCGTTTTTGCGACCTTTTCCGTATGACTGAAAAAAGTACTCCAGCATTAAACATTTTTCTGCAAAATTGAGAATCATTCTGAAGCATCTAACATTATCACGACATTTACATACGATATAACGACGTTCTGATACCACTCAGTACGTTTCGGCGCCTGACACATAAAAATTTAAGGCATACGAATTTCAGTACTGTTTATTTTGCCGCCGTACATAGATTCGATATTAGAGTGACTACCGTTCAGTAAAAAAACTTTTTAATGCAATCAATATAACACCTGACTGATACCATAGACGGTCTCAAGTCTATCTTTGTCGCAATACCTGAAAAACATAATGCTGGAAAATTCTCAGCATATCGATTAAGTAGCCTAATGAGCCACGACCTGATGATTTTCCTAAGAATACTTCACAACAGAATTAGACGCAAATGCGAAGAAGCTATCGAAGATACCCAATTTGATTATAGAAATGCTTTGGGAATCGGGAAGACACTGTTAACACTAACGCCCGGTTTCATAATCAACTTAAAGTGAACATTAACTAAAGTTCACTTTAAAGTTGACATTTACCCATATGAATTGTATTGATAAAGGTACCAACTTAAAATTTAAAGTCCACTTTAACTGATTATGAAACCGAGCGTAAATACCCTATTAGAAAAATTCCGCGGTCAAAGAAAAGATGTATTTGCTTCCTTCGTGGATTTCGAAAAGGCATTATATAAAGTACAGCATGTAAAATTAACGCATATGCTAAAAATTATAGGAATAGGTGAAAGATATATTCGTGTAATTAAAAATTTGTACTGGAATCAAACTGCCATCATAAAAATTGAAGTTAACTACAACGAAGAAATCTCCATGCAATAATGAGTCAGACATGGTTGCATTTTATCCCCAACATTGTTCAATGTTTACTCGGAGTAGTTATTTAAAAGGGCATTTGAGAGACAGCGATATGGGACATGGAATAATTAGATACGCGGATAATACAGGAATTCTGTCAGAAAATATTAAAGGTCTCTAAATTCTACTTGAACACGAAGAAGTGGAGATTAAAATAAACTCAAATGAAACCAAATTTTTAGACTTTAGTCGCAACCCATATCCAGATGCAGATGCAAAGCTAAGTAATAATTTTTATTATTCATCTCATCATATTTTTTCAGGTCCCTTTTCCTATTGGTAAATGGGAATCAGCCTCATTACTTTAACCCTTTTAACGGCATTTTTAACAAGTTCTAATGACCTGCAGCCAACTCACGCACTTAGAGCTCTCGGCCAGGACAATACGCATCTGTCCAGGTTTCTCCTTACTTGTATATTAAACCAAAATATCCTCCGAAGCTTTCAATGGAGGTTCCTGACATATGGCTATGTTCTAGAAGTTGATTAAAAGCTGATTTAATCCGTAGACAACACGGCTGTCTTACAGGGCACGTTGAAGAATCGTCTGAAGTGAAAAGCATTGGCTAGTTTATCGTACAACGGAAGGGGGCGACACCGGGAATTTGCGCTGTCGATTGTTCTACGGCACGTGCCGTCCACGCCACGTCGTAATGGTAGGGGAGCCCAAGCGGGGATTTTTGCAGTTACTCGAGCGCGTCAGATTATCATATGGGGAGAAACCTGGTACTCTGCATATGTACCTCTACCATATATTGGCTCTTAACACAGGGGAGTTCGTTAAGGGGGGCCCGAAAAAAAAAATCTATCCTTAAAAAAACTTGAAATGGGCGTAAGGACATGGGTGAGTCCCAAAATTTCACAAGAAAAAAGCGAATATTTCGCGAAATGAATGACAGATCGAAAAACTAAAAAATATGTGCTCAATATTTTTTAAAAATCTATCGAATGATACCAAACACGACTTCCCACGAAGAGGGGTGGGGGGTAAATTTGATATTTTAAATACGAATCCCGCGATATTTCGCGAAATGAATATCAGATGGAAAAATTATAAAATACACTTATTTAATATTTTTAAAAAATCTATCGAATGGCACCTGACGCGACCCCCACGGAGGTGGGGCGGGGGTTACTTTAAAATCTTAAATAGGAGCCCCCATTTTTTATTGCAGATTTGGATTCCTTACAAAAAATAAGAAACTTTTATCGAAACATTTTTGCGAATTATGCATAGATGGCGTTATAAACGGAAAAAACGATTGTTGGAAATGGAAAATTAAATTAAAAAGTCGCAAGCGCCCACTAAAATGGAAAATGTTACTTAACTTTTTTTGGTTTTAGGACCTACTCTTCACAACCCAAGACGTCTCCAAAGCGCTCGAGTGACTGCAAATTTAGCATACTTTGCTCCCCTACCATAAGATAAATTGGGTTTAAAAGGGCCGAAAGCATACATCTGACAATAATGAATTGCATCCCTGTCAAACTCCTGTAAGTTTATTTCCTCTGTGTTTCCCTTCGATTCTGATCTATGCTGTCTGGTTTTGATAAAGATCCGAGATAATCTTTTTACAAGGTCAATATTAAACACAGCAAATAATATTATAGAACTTAACAGATCACCACCTCGCAATGACTGGTTTGAGTGTGATAACATTAGCTGAAGAAAAAATGATGCATATAAATTTATGCAACACAGAAGAACTCGGAAAAAGCAACAAGGTTATAAAGATACTAGAAGAGAAGAGAAGAACTTAAACAGAAGAAAAAATGTGAGCATTTGGAAGTGTAATATTGGAAAAACTTAAGCCGTTACCTACTCACTACCTCCAGGATCAAAAACCAATAATTAGAACCTCCGCCAATTCAAAAAGTACGGGACACAATAAAACCTGATAAAACATCTAAAAAAAACTCCAGGAAGTGATGGTATACCTGCAGAACTTGTTGAATGTGTGGGTGTTAATCTTACTTATAAGATGCATAAAATAATCGTAAGAGCTTGAAATGAGGAACAAATCCCGGAAGTGTTGTGTATTGGAATATAGCTTTTTATGCACGTAGGTTACTTTTTACTTGTCAAGCTTTAATTTTTGTATAAAATTTTGAATAAAATAGAATATTCATCCCTAAATTTGGAAAATGATGATGGAATGAGTCTATCCGTATTTCTATTCTTATTAGTTTCATTTAAGCTGCGTGAAATCTCGAAAATGACAGGGACCAGAAAAGAGAAAGTTTTCTCCACGGCAATAAATCATAGGCGTGCTGGATTTTCATGTGAGCATACTAATGAGACGATATATGTATTTATATTTTATTATCTATGTTGTACATGTATTATTTTGTTATTATTTTTTTGCATATTATTCATGTGTTGTGAAAAGCAATTTATTAGGAATATTTTCTACTAATACTTCCAAAGGAGTAGAGACCTAGAGCCATTATTATATACCGACATTTTAGAAGTTAACATGTTTAATCTTCGCCTAACAATTTTGTTCTTACATTTAATAGGATAATCAAGATACACTTTGTCACAATTACACATAAACGGTCTTACAACATCTCTCGTACGGTCCGTAATTCGGTGCACTTATTTTGGCTGTTCAGGTAGCGGTTCTCAATTCGTGAACACCGGATAAAAGAAGTAGAGGAAGACCACCCACGCGATGGACGGACGATATAAAGATAATGACCACAACTTGGATTCAAAGTGCCCAGGACAGAAGACAGAGGAGTGAAATAGGGGAGGCCTATATCCAGCAGTGGATGCAAAGGGCTGATTGATGATGATGATGACTTCCAAAGGAAATTAAAAATGAATACAGCCGTAAACATTTTATTCATCTAATCAAATGACAATCTCATCTCAGAAAACTGAAAAAAATAGTAACCAGGAAAGGTCGATCGAGTCAGATGTAAAATAAAAATTAATATCATAGTATTAAACAAGTATTGGAAATAAAATACCTTGGAATTACATTATCCAGCTACGGAGACCTGGACAAAGAAGTGAGAAATCAAGTACAAAAAGCAAATAGACTGGCAGGGTGCCTTAATATGGCATATAGCGAAACCGACATATTATTATAAGACCCGATACAGCCATAACACAAAGACTACTGGAAACGGCAGAGATGAGAGCACTGAGAAGAATTATAGAAAATACGCTGGGAGATCAAAAGAGGAGTAAAGACATTAGAATAAAATGTAACGTACAATGTATAAACGAATGGACACTAAATAAAAAAAGAATGGAATAACCACACAAGCAGAATGGAGGAGACACGTGTAGTCAAAATCATCATCATCATCAACAGCTATTCCATCCATCGTCGGATGTAAGCCTCCCTTAGGTGTGTCCATTCATATCTGTTTGCTGTTTTTTGCACCCATTCGTGGCCATCCATTCACTTGATGTCATCACTCCATCTTGTTTGAGGTCTGCCTCTACTTCTTTTGCTTGCCCTTGGTCGCCACTCGAGAATTCGCTTTGTCCAGCGGTTGTCTTCCATTCTTCCTATGTGTCCTTCCCAGTTCCATTTTAACATGGCCACCTTCTGAATCACATCTGTTACTTTTGATCGCCTTCTTATCTCTTCATTGGACTGAGCTTAATGTTGAGTATCCTCCGTTTCATAGCTCTCTGAGTCACTTGAATTTTGTGGACTATGCTGTTGTTAAAAGCCCCAGTTTCGGTTCCGTATGTCAGATCTGGCAACACGTACTGATCGAACGTTTTTCCCTTTAAAGTGTTTGGCAAGTTTGATTTACATACTGTTTGTAATCGACCAAATGCTGCCCATTCTAAGGAACATCTTCTATTTAAATCAGCCTTTAGGTTAAGCTTTGACAGTTCTATTTTTTGTCTTAAGTATATATACGACTCAACTTTTTCTATATTATTGTTGTCCAGAGTTATTGTATATTTCCATTTATATCTAGATATTCGTTAGATATAAAAATGCCACAAGGAAATAGCTTCAGAACAACAATAGATATTCGTTGGTTAGATATATTTAGTTTTTGCTTGATTTATTTTTAACCCATTTTTTTTTTATTTGGTGTTTAGGTCCAATAGCATCCAATGGCATTATATTAGGATATGATCCAATAACATTAGGAAATGCTAGTGGTCAAAATAGTAAGAGATAAATCATCAATCGGTAGAAGAAGTATCGGCCGACCGCGCAAAAGTTGGAGTGACAACCTTCCATAGAGGTATCGATCCGCCAATGAACAAGCAAAATTGATTATAAAGAGAAGGAAGTAGAAGAAGGTAAAATTTTTAGTAGGTATGAGTCCTAATGTTCATATTGCAATAAGACATTCTCACTTGTTTCTTGTCGAGGGACATATCAAGAAATTGCTTTATGAGTGTACGGGATCATATTACGTTTAAGAAAAGGGTAAACAATGATTGGTTAAAACAAGATTCTAATTGCAAGAGCGCCTGCCTTTGGATCGAAAGGTCCGAATGGTCGTGAGTTCGAATCTCACCAGGGTCAGACATTTTTCGTTCATTATAAATTAATAAATGAAAATATTTTCTGTCCTTGTGGGATCGGTACTCACCGGAGGGACCGCAGACGTTCGGATACAATTAGCGTCTCTTTGCAAAGTCAATGACATCGACTTTGCAAACTAACAAGACACTTACTCAACACACACACACTACACATGACACTAGGTACTTAACTGCAAAAATTCACCGTACCTACCATGCCAATGGCCATTAGTTGTCGAGGCATTAGCTAAATAAAAAAAAGATTCTAATTGCATCCAAAGATTAATCTTGCTTTTCCAAATCAATTTAAATATAATTCATTTATTTATAATTAAATTTGCAGATATGGGATAATAAGTATTGTATGGTGAAATTGTATTACATTATATTGGGTCGTCAGTTTGTTGTTTGTATGTGTGCGTCTTTATTTATTTTGAACATACAAAAAATATGACTTAAATTTGCTTCTTTTTGAGCGCTTTGGACATTTTCAATTTAGATATTACGTTCTGCCAGATAAAAAAGATTATTGAGTAATCCCTAAACTAACACACGCTTTCATCTCCTTCCATCAACCTTTCAATTTGAAGCCTACAGTGAATACGAGGCCATCAATTTGGATGTCTTCGGTCAACCTCTCCTTAAATCCTCTCATTGAAGCCTACAATCAACCAGCAGTATATTCAGAATCAGTGCCTTCTGAATATCCTACTGAAATACTTTTTATTTACCTTCTTCGTCTTCTTCTTCTTTTGATTCTTCTTTTTTTTGTCAAGACATAACGGTCTGTTTTTCAATGTGCCCCCAGTAAGTTGTCGTACTCTTCTGTTTCTTACGCAGCCCTCGATGTTCTTCATTTTGCATCTCCTTCGTATATCTGTACTTTTAGCTCTGGCCTTTAGTGTCTTACCATCGATTTTGCTAGGAATTTTCATCTTTGTTCTTTCTAGTATTATTTTTGTCCTTTCTATTATTACTTTTGTCCTTGCTGTGTCAGTGTAATTATTTGCCATATAAGTAAATTTTTGTAATCATTTTAGGTGTAAAGCAAAGGCATTTTTTATTTTGGTATTTTTTATTTTTAATAAATATGATTATTTAGAGAAGGATTAAGAGAAGGAACTCTGAAATCAAACCCTGGTCCTCCAAGGTGGGGGTTAAGGCATCGGGCTAACTCCTCGGTACTTGTAAAAAAAATGACTGAAGTGGGGTAGAGAGGACTCCTTAGCTGTGGAGAAAGCAACCTCTCTAAGAGAAGGAACTTTGAAATCAAACCCTGGTCCTCCAAGTTGGGGGTTAAGGCATCGGGCTAACTCCTCGATACTTGTAAAAACAAGCAAATGTTAAACGACCCAATAATCAGACTCGGATGAATGGACGGATCACTCGGCAACGAAAAAAGCGACGAAAAAGGACTATGAATTTTGGAACATGGAACGTTCAAAGCCTCTCAAATAAAATGGATGAAGTTATATTAGAGCTAAAATACATGAAAATGGACATCGCAGTGGTGACAGAAACTAAGAGGAAAGGCCAAGGATCACAGAAATTGGGCTACTATGATCATTTTTATAGTGGAGTTCCAAAACACATAAGAGCTCAACAGGGAATATCGATCTTCATACGCAGAACATTAAGAAAGCACATAACATCGTGGGAAGGAATAAATGAAAGAATGATAAAGGTCAACATGAACATATATGGCTATAGAATAACTATTTTGGGAGTATATGGTGTAAACGACGACGCACTGGTAGCTAACAAAGATGAGTTCTATGAACAGCTCAACGATGAAATCGTCAAAATAGGAAATGCCAGAGAAATTATATTATTAGGAGACCTAAATGGCAGAACAGGCAATAAAAAACAGGATGACGTAGTAGGCAGATACGGCGAGGAAGTACTTAACAATAATGGAACAAGAATAATTAACATCTGTAAACAGAACAATTTAAGAATTATGAACGGCTTCTTCCAGCATAGATGCATTCATAAATATACTCGGACCCAACCTACTATGAACCAGAAAAGTATAATTGATTATCTTTTGATAAAACAACGGAGTCGAATGAAAATTAACGATGTAAGGGTTTATAGAGGAGCAACATGCGGCAGTGACCATCATCTTCTAAAAGCGGAAGTACTGTTCCCCGGAATGAAATCTCAAAAAAATCTAAATCCACGAGAACAAGGAGGAAACAAATTGGAACCAAAAAAGAAATACAACCTAGAAAGCTTACAACAAACAAGCATAAGAACGTTATACGAAAAGCGACTGGACGAGAAACTGAAAGGACAATATACATTTATAAATACGGAACATCTTCATACACATATAACACAATGTATACACGAAGCTGCATATGAGGCATTGGGGGGGTACAAAGACAACATAAGAAATAAACCATACTGGTGGGACTTAGAAATAGCCACCGAAATAGACGATAAGAGAGAAAAGTACCGGAAATATATGAGTACACAGAAAGATTTCGATAAGGTTTTATACAAAGAAGCACAAGCAAGGGTGCGGAAAAAAATCACACAGAAGAAAAACGAAACGTGGACAAACAAATGCAATCAACTTAACGCCTATATAGGGGGGACAAGAAACACAGCGAGCTGGAAATTCCTTAAAACGTTGAGAACAGATACCAAAAGGGACATAATAACACCGATTACTCTGGAAAAGTGGGATGGCTATTTCAAGCAGTTACTAGTAGAAAATAGAGAAGATTTTATTAAAAACGAAGATCACGAAAGTTTCAATGTAATTGTCAGTGGCTCACCGATTCGGTTAAGACTGGAAGAAGTACGAAATGCATGCAAATCCCTAAAAAATAGAAAAGCGTCAGGGCCTGGCGACATAGCACCAGAACTGCTCAAATACGGTAGCAACACCCTGTATGAATACCTAAGAGATCTATTTAATAGATGTATGAATGGCGAAGTCATACCAAAAGAATGGCAATTGTCTGTAATTTCTACAATAGGTACACAAGAAAGGCAGTAAAAATATATGCGATAATTACCGGGGAATATCTGTCACAAGCACCATCAGCAGAGTTTACGGAAAAATTATCAAAAATAAAATAGAAGAAGAATACAAGGACTTAGAGGCCGAAGAGCAAGCCGGTTTCCGCGCTGGCAGATCCACCACTGACCACCTATATTGTGTAACACAGTTAATAGACAAACAAATAGCCTACAATCAAGAACTGCATTTAGTGTACATAGACTTAAAAAAAGCATACGATACTGTACCACAAAGTAAACTTTGGGAAGCCCTCGAAAAAACTAACATCAGTCTGAACCTCATTAAAGCTGTAAAAAATCTATACCAACATAATATAGCAAAAGTTAAGCTAGGCAAGGAAATCTCGTCAGGATTTGAAGTGAATAAGGGTCTTAAACAGGGCTGCTGTCTATCGCCGACACTATTTAAAATATATTTAGAGCAAGTTTTGAAATTCTGGAAAAGGAAAAGGTAAGAATATGGGTATACCGCTAAATGATATTGAATATATGACCCGAAAAATCATAGAAGAGTACCGGAACTGGGGTTTAGAAGTGAATACCAAGAAAACGGAATATATGTGCGTTGGAGGTATACAGCAGGATCTAGCGTTGGAAAATGAAATAACTATTAATCACTGTCAGGAATATAAATACTTGGGTCTTACAATTACACAAGATGGAACGTTGGACAAGAATATCCAAGAAAGGTGCACACAAGGAAGGAAAGCTATCGCATTATTGAACAAAATCCTATGGGACCAAAGTATCTCCAAAGAAAATAAACGTAACATCTATAACAGCATTGTTAAGAGCATTATAAGATACAGCAGCGAAGTTTGGCCACTTAAAGAAAAATCCGAAAATATGCTCAGAACAACTGAAATGGACTTCTGGAGAAGATCTGCTGGTATATCAAGAATACAAAAAATCAGAAATACAAGAATATTGGAGATAATGGATGTAAAGCATACAATAATGGACGATATAAAAACAAAGCAACTAAGATGGTTTGGCCACGTACAACGTATGGAAGAAGACAGATTACCCAAGCAAGTGCTACGATGGGCACCAAAAGGACGGCGGAAGAGAGGAAGACCTAGTAAAAGCTGGATAGAAGGAATCCATAGGGAAATCGGAGAAAGAGGCTTGAACGAAGACATGTGCTACGATCGAGAGCAATGGCGATTGGGAATCGGAAGACGTCGTAGAACGTTATGAACCGATTATATATATATATATATATATATATATATATATATATATATATATATATATATATATATATATATATATGATTATTTAACCTAATCCTTTATTTGTCCCTTTCAAAATTCCCATTGTCATTGTACAATTTGCTTTAAGATAAGACTTTTGTTTTTCATAGTTTCGGTGAAGCTATTTAGGTTTTTCCATAGTCCGTCCAGGTTTTCTTTGGCCAATTGAACTCACACCTTTATTTTTTAGGAAACATTAATTCACCCAGAGTTTATCATTGTAGTCGGATCTTTCACACTCTTTTTCCGTGTATAAGACAAATATCTCTGATTTTACGATTAGTCGCGGTGTGGTGATTCTTTTCCTGCTACATTTTACAACACGGCTTGCTTCCAAGGGCTCGTTTTTATCGATTTTATTTTAATAACTATAGACTTAAAAACCCCTGCAATAGAGGCAGAAAATCTCTGGAAACCTTTGGTGATAAATGTTTGTATTTCTTTATATTTTGCTGGAAATAAGTCCCTCAAGCCTTAGCCATACTAAAAACAAAGAATGTGTGTGTACTTTGTGCGCACGTAAGAAGTTATACTTCTATTATATGATTTTAATGAAGTATTATATTTTAAACAGTTTGTTTGTATTTTATTTAAATATTAAACTAATTTTAATACTTACTACTTTCCAAAAAATGTTATTAAAACAATAACAAAAATTAAAAAATCGTAAAACAAGGCAACAATATGAGGTGTTCCTAAAGCGGTCACCTATCCAAAACATATCCGCAGTAAGCACTACTTGACTACGGTTTTCGGGCGACAACCGTGTACGCCAGTGTGCTATGACCGTAAAATTGATACCAATATGAATTATTTTCACACATTTTAAGGGTGCTTTTTATTCTTCTTTTTATCATATCTTAATACTTATCGGAAGACAAATCCAAAGACACAAAAATTATAATAAATAAGTATATTTACTGAAAGCAACAATATATTTTTTACATTTTATTTGCACTGATACATACGTAACGTGAAAGATTTAGCAACTAACTTCATACTGTCAGTGTGTGCGTAGTTTATACTGCCGTTTTTATAAAAATTCACTCTTAACATGTTTCTCAATCGCGTCTACAGAAGCATAACTTCAAAAATTAATTTTTAATGTGAATATCTTTTAATTAATAAACTGCTCGTCAAAAGTTAGGGATATAGAAAATTCTGCTGAATTTTCATAGTAGATTTTTTCGTGAAGGGATTAACGGATTCCGCTAATTTTTTTTACTATTTTAGATTTTTCTTTAGTATTTACACAGTTATGCAAAGGTTTACTCAAACTTTTTGTTTGTAGTTATACCGGGTGGAAGAAAAGAAATGTTTTTCTTATGTTAAGTTTGAGACGCCCTGTAGGGAGGACGAGGTACAAGTGTGAGTATACATCGAAATTGTATTGTAGTGTTATGCTTTGTGAACATTTTGTTTTTTGAATATCCGTGATATCGTTAGAAACAAAAAAAATAGAGGGTTTTGTAATTTAACATGTGTTTTAACCGAAATAAAAGTTTGAGACACCTTGTAGGGAGAAAAAGGCACAAATGTGAGTACACCTCGATATTATATTGTAGTCTCATATTTTGTGAATATTCAATTTTTTTAATTTCTCTAATATCTTTAATAACAAAAAAACTAGACAGTATTACTCTTTAATATGTGTTTTAACTGACGACATCACATCACACATGTGAAACATAGAAACACAAATTAAAGAGTAATACCATCTAGTTTCTTTGTTATTAAAGATATCAGAGAAATTAAAAAAATAAAATTTTCACAAAATACGAGACTACAACATAATATCGAGATATACTCACCTTTGTGCCTTTTTCTCCCTACAAGGTGTCTCAAACTTTTGTTTCGGTTAAAACACATGTTAAATTACAAAACCGTCTATTTTTTTTGTTTCTAAAAATATCGGGAACATTCAACCAACAACGTGTTCACAAAATATAAGACTACAACACGATTCTGATTTATACTCACATTTGTACCTCGTTCTCCCTACAGGGTGTTTCAAACTTAACATCAGAAAAACATTTCTTTTCTTCCACCCGGTATAAGTACAAAAAATAAGTTTAAGTAAACCTTTGCTTAACTGTGCAAATACTAAAGAAAAATCTAAAATAAAAAAAATAGCGGAATCCGTTTGTTCGCGAAAAAATCAACTATGAAAATCAGCATAATTTTCTATATCCCTAACTTTTGACGAGCAGTTTATTCTTCCATCGCTGATTGTAATATTCATGCAGAGTAAATATTTATTGAAATATTTCTCTTCGTGTTAATGATGTAAAGTTAATAAATGTGTTTATGGTTTCTTTTTGACTGATTGCACAGTAAACAAATAATAAAAAGAATTCTTCCATGAAATTGAACAAAATTAATTCAGTAATACATATCACGTAGGTACGTGTTGATTATATTGAATAGGAAAAATGTGCAAAGAACGATTTGAAAATTTTTAGAATGATCGATGAAAATAACATCACGATGTCATGAAAATAACATCATTGTGTTTTACACATTTTAAACTATACGATGTGAAAATCCATTTTCTTCCTTTAAGTGCTGCCTCTCAATCGAAGGTTGAATATCATCATCACTATCTTTACCCTATCTACTGCTGCTCGGAAGAGTTTTATTGAACTGCATTTAAACCGGTCCTTTAAATTTTTCAACCATGATACTCCCCTTCTTCCTATATTTTTTCTTCCTCCTGTATTATCAATCTTAGCATTTCATATCGCTGTCTCAGATTATTACGGGTCCCAGATATGATAAGTTTTTTATTTTTATTGTGTCTATTACTTATATCCTTTCTCCTTTCTCGCAATACAGTATAGGTCTGGATCCCGCATATGAAAAAAAAAGTTGATTAATAGCAAGATGAAAATTTGTTAATAGCTTAAGGGTGTCTAGTCGGATAAACTTTGATATGTGGGAACACTGAAACAGGGGCAGTTTTAATGTGGAACAGGTTAAAAATTTGGAACGGTCAGACCACGAAAACGGCACATTTATTTTGTCCGACAGAACAGACTTACACTCTCCGAACAGAGGTTAAACTCTCATGCAAAAATCAGACTGCTATTTATCACCTGTCATAATTCCTGTCATTTGACATATTCTACATGTTCCACTCATTAAAACGCCCATTTGGTGATAAATAGCAGTCTGATTTTTGCATGAAAGTTTAATCTCTGTTCGGAGAGTTTAAGTCTGTTCTGTCGGACAAAATACATGTGCCGTTTTCGTGGTCTGAACGTTCCAAATTTTTAACCTGTTCCACAATTAAAACTTCCCATGTTACAGTGTTCCCATATATTAAAGTTTGTCCGACTAGACACCCTTAAGCTATTAACAAATTTTCAGCTTGCTATTAATCAACCGTTTTTTTATACGCGGGATCCAGACCTAGTAAGGTCTCGTTTTATGCGGTGAATGCATTCTTCAGAAAAGCGCATATAAAAAAATCGCATAAAAAAGACTTTACTTGCATTGAAAAAGTAGGGATACGTTCCGTAATTTTCTAAAATCACATAAAATGGTGGACGTTTGTCCACCAAAAATTGTGTCTTTGATGTTTTTTTTTTTCATTGGGCCAAATAGAATCTTAAAGAAGAAATTAAAAACGCAGACTAACGATATTGAGATTGCAAAAATCTCTTCTTATGGAACATAAAACTTTACGACACTTAATTAAATGTTTCAATCCAGAAAACAAAAGAGAGCAGCAGGCCCAGATGAAATCCCAAATGAGCTAATAAAACGAGGCGGAGAAGAACTACAACGGAAAATATACGACTTAATAATAAGGATTTGGGAAGAAGAAAGAATGCCCGAAGAATAGAAAACTGGATGGATATTTCCGATTCCTAAGAAAGGGGACACTACAAAATGTAACAACTATAGAGGAGTAACACTGTTAAACAGCTGCTACAAAATATTGACATCATTAATCAGACAAAAACTCTCAAAATACATTGAAACTAAAATAGGAGACTACCAGCACGGATTTAGAGACGGAAGGTCAACAATAGACGCAGTTCATATAATCACACAGTCAATTGAGAAATGTTACGAACATAGCATCCTTTTCATAGACTTCAAGCAAGCCTTTGACAGCTTAACAAGACCCGACCTAATAGAAGACATGAGAAACCTAGATATACCAATAAAACTTATAAAGCTTACGAAAATGACAATGAAAGGGTCGACTGCAGCAATAATTACAGATAACGGAATCACCAAAAATATAGAAATAGCAAGTGGAGTACGACAAGGCGACTCTCTATCAACGTCACTATTTAATCTCACAATAAAACACTGAAAAACGTTTGTTTTCTATACTTCGACAACATTAATTACAACTCTGTTATTACTACAGCTGTTTCGGCAAAGTGCCTTTCTCAAGTGATATATTTTACAATGTGTTTGCCTTTTTAAGTCTTTAACTGAAGAGGTTGAGGAGTGGGGAGCTGTTTTTCTCAAGTTGGTCATTCAGAATTATATCTGTATTTTTCAATTTATTAATTTCCATTGATTCTAAAAGTGATAGCTTAAGGCCTTTATTTTGAATATGTAGAATTTGAAACTCTTCATTGAAAGAATGATTATGATCTAGAAGGTGAAGTGCGTATGTAGAAGTGTCTGTTTTTCTATTGTTGAAAGCCCTCTTGTGTTCTGCTATCCGTTTGTCAAAAGTTCTGCCAGTTTGACCGATGTAAGTTTTCGGACAGTCACCACAAGTTAGTTTGTACACACCACTCTGTAGTTGCTTTCTCTTTCGGCTTTTATTGTTTTTAATATGTTTGCTTAAGTTGTTGTTAGTTCTGAAAGCTGGTGTTATTCCTTTCTTTTTTATGTATCTGGCTATTTTTGTTGTTATTTTGCCAGTTTATGTGAGAGAGCAGAAGGTACTGGGTTCTTTCTGTGGTGGTGGATACACTAATTTAAAGGCTTTCTTATGGAGTTTTTGGTTTAAAATGTTGTTAACTGTTTGTTCGTTATAGCCATTGTTTACTGCTATTTGTCTAATGATATTTAGTTCTGTCTCGAAGTTATTTTTTGTCATAGGAATTTCTGTCAGTCTATGTATCATGCTATGGTAGGCTGCTAATTTGTGTTGTGTAGGATGGGATGATGAATTGTGTATAGTTGTGTCAGTATGGGTAGGTTTATGATATACGGAGAACTCATGTTTGTTGTGTAGTCTGGTAATCGTTACATCTAGAAAGTTTATGGAATTATTCTGTTCTGTTTCTATTGTGAACTCAATATTACTATGAAGTGAATTAATGTATGATAGAAAATGGTCAAGTTGTCTGTTAGTTCCTGTAAAGCAGACTAGTATGTCATCCACGTATCTCCACCAATATAAGAACTGTTTAAATACGGGGTGTTTAGAAATTGTTGTTTCAAGTTGGTTCATAAATTTATCTGATAGTAATGGGCTTAGAGGATTACCCTTAATAAGTCCTTCACTGTTGTTTGTGTAAATTTGATTATTGAATTCAAAATAGTCTTGATTTATGCAAATTTCAGGAAGGTGTAAAATTTCAGATGCAATGATCGGATTTGTACTATTATGTTCTAAAAGGTTTTTAACTAAAACAAAAGTTTCTGTAGGAGGAACACTAGGAAAAAGATTTTTACGTCAAATGAAATTAGTCTGAAGTTGTTGGGCAATTGAAAATGTTGTATTTTATTAACTAGTTCTAGTGTATTTTTTACGGTGAATTTAGGTGAAAATTTAGTGTATTCTGTAATAATATCTGACAGTTTTTTTTTGAAAGTTTATATCACGGAGCTGTATAAAAAGAAACTACAGGTCTTATTGGATGGTCAGGTTTGTGTAGTTTAATAAAAGAGTATAATTTAGGGGGTTGTGGGTTCATAATATTAAGGTATTTCTGTTCTGTTGGATTTAGTATTGATTTTGAATTTTCAATGGCTAGTTTAATTTGTTTTCGGTATTTTTCTGTGGGGTCTTTGTTTAGTGTTATACTATATTGGTTATTTAAAAATTCTACTGTTTTGTTATTATAGTCACTTTTATCGATAGCAATAGTAGTGTTACCTTTGTCTGCTTTTGTAAATATTATGTCATGTTTTATTGATTTATTTGTAATTGAAACGGCTATTTGGTTTTCTTTGTAACAGGTCACTATTTAATGTCGCTATAGAAAGAACAATAAGAGCTACAGAAATAAAAGGTGCGATTATAACATCGACGTCGCAACTTGTGGCGTATGCTGACGACATAGCATTAATTAGCAGAAACCTAAACAGTTTAAAGAAAGAATTTACGAATTTATGCAAAGAAGCATCGAAAAGGGGTTTAGAAATAAACCAAAACAAAATAAAATACCTAATATGCTCAAGAAAAAACCCAGTTAATATGATAAGCTTAAATATTGGTGAATATGAATTTGAAAAGGTAGAACATTTTAAATATCTTGTCTCAGTTAATGGAACTAATAATAGAAGTATCGAAATTATTGAAAGAATCCAGGCAGGAAACAGAACCTACTGGAAATACAGTAACTTCCTCAAAGATAAGAAGCTTACTCAGAATACAAAACTGAAAATTTACAAAGCAGCAATTAGACCAGTAATCACATATGGTGCTGAAGTAATGTGCCTGACACAGAAAGAGGAAGAAAGATTGAGGATCCTAGAAAGGAAAATAATTCGGATGATAACAGGACCACTAAACTTAGGTAATAATGAATTTAGAAAACTCATAAACCACGAAATAAGAGAACTTCTGAGAGGAGAAGACATCGT
The DNA here is from genome assembly GCF_917563875.1 of Diabrotica virgifera virgifera. Taxonomy (NCBI): domain Eukaryota; kingdom Metazoa; phylum Arthropoda; class Insecta; order Coleoptera; family Chrysomelidae; genus Diabrotica; species Diabrotica virgifera. The sequence goes on along the minus strand of NC_065443.1, from coordinate 37,787,025 downwards.
CAGATTTATCAAGGCACAGAGACTCAGATGGATGGGACATATAGAAAGGAGGAATCCAGAAGCCGTTATCAAGAAAATTTCCAAATGGAGACCTGTATCAGGCAGACCACGAGGAAGACCCAAAACTAGATGGGAGAACCAGATAGTGAAGGACCTTAAGAAGATGGGAGTCAGAGAATGGGTAACCAGAAGCAAAAACAGGAACGAATGGAGGAAAATTGTAGAATATGCCAAGTCATACAACCAATTGTAAAACCAAAAAGTTAATGCGGATTGATTCACCGCAACAAACGAATCGGAAGGGCCCAAAGAGGGCGGCCATCACTCCGCTAGGAGTGAGGATGCCATGATGATGAATCCAGAAGTCAAAATGGGCTGTTTATTATACTGCTACTTAAAATCAGCAACATTTAAACTCTTAAAAACTTAAATATTTAAATTTAATTTCAAAACAATTACAGGTTATACCTTTTAACTATGCGAAACTCAGATTGATGTAATAGCTACATGCTACATCATGTAACAAAGGGAATACCCGAATTGCAAATCCTCAGATTACTGACATCTGGATTGGGAATAATTAATTATACTAGTTGTTAATAATATCAATTTTTGTATGAAATACAAATCGCACAACTTAAAAATCGCATAAAAAGGTCCCTTACTGTACTTCAGTTTTCGCTTTCTTCTGCGTCCACAGTGCCTATTTTACTTCAAATCAGAGCCGAGGCCCTACAAAATTTTCGGGCCCCTAAATATATGAGTTAATAATAATAATAATAACTTTTTTAAATTAATTAATTATTTAATAGAAATGTAGTTGCACCAGAAATTTAAATTTTTTTAAACAATTTATACAGTTTATCAATTTATAACAATTTAAAACAATTTATATTTAAACAATTAAACATTGTTTAAATACATTGTGTCGCATTTAAGATGAAGGCAGGTCTATATTTCGGCTTCGGCTATCAAAATAAATACAGATTTGAGGTTTTGGACAGTCATACAAGTTGAAGGTTCACAATTTTTAAGATATTCAACTGAAATTTAAATTTTAATCGCGGCCTACTACTGCGAATCCATAAACAGGGTAAATTTTCTATATTTTGCTTCTCGTTAGAGATATCGGAAAAAGTTATTTGAAACAGTAGTTCCAAATCTTATTCTAACCGCATATACCAAATTGCATGACAAAATTCGCACTTTTAGCTTTTTCAATATTTGTAGTCAGGACCCTAAAATTTGTCTGTCCCGAGATGCATCTTGGGCCAGCCAATTTTAAGTTTTACGATCCTGACTACAAATAATGAAAAAACTAAAAGTGCGAATTTTGTTATCAAATTTGGTATGTGGGGTTAGAATAACATTTGAAATATCCTTTTCAAATAACTTTTTCCAATATCTCTAACTGGAAGCAAAATATCGAAAATTTACTCTGTTTGTGCAGTCGCAGTAGGCTGCGTTTAAAATTTAAATTTCAGCTATCTTAAAAAATATGAACATTGAACCTGTATGACTGTGCAAAACTTCAAATCTGTATTTATTTTGACAGACAAAATATAGGGCTCTCTTTATCTTAAATGCGATACACTATAATACATATACCTTTGTCATTGCCTTTTGTAAATAATTTGGTCGTTGAACCATAAAAGGATAAACCGTTCTTGGAGAAAAATTTAATGTTCCTTTTCTTCTAAATAATTTTTTTCCAATAATGTTACATTTTTTCCTGCTGTACTACTTCTCTTGACTAACGTACCAATTGATAAAATATGTTCAAGAGTTCGCTTATGTTGAATAACTGTCCTATTGATATTCTTCCTGTGATTATACCCATCGTAAGTTAGAAAAACAATCATTTTCGTGGAGATCAGTTTATAAACGTAACAATAAACACCGCTACATTTAGGACTGTACACTAACCACTCGCGAAGCATTTTTCCTCATTAGCTTTCATTTTATAAAAAATTGCCTTTGCAAATGTCTGGTTTTATTATTATCCAATTGTGTAACACATTCACTAATTTTATCAATATGGATATTGATTCAGTTGATTATTTATAAGATATTGTTGAGAATCCAAATTTAAATGTTTTGGTCAATCTCCTATAGTGCCAGGGAAGGGTTATTGGCATTGTCGTTTTCTATAGGAGATGACGTAGATGTACTTGTGACAGGTGAAGTCGCTTGAAAATCAACAGTGGAGTCATCATTTATCATTTTATGTTCGTAAAATGAAATAAATTGAAAATTCATTTTTTAAATGTGGCCCTTTCCGGGCCACATTTAAATGCGGGCCCGAGGCAGGTGCCTCACGGGCCTAGTGGTAAAATAGGTCCTGTGCGTCCATGCTATTTTAAGCATCCTTCTGTAATACACATTTCAAATGACTATACCCTATTTTTAAATCAAGAGGAGTAAATTCAAAAGACAGATTCACCCCCAATAATGTCACTGGAAAAATCACCAAATACATCTTCTTTCTTGGTTGATCATGTCGGGCTTCGACGGTAATCCATAAATATTATATTATGCTAATACGTCGTTAAAGAGTTTTAAAACAACTGTTTTTTATATAAAAGCAACCCAAAAATCTAAAAATTAAAGGAATAACGCTGAAAACACAAAAAATCGCACATATATCCTAATTAACCTATGAAATGTTAATGGTGTAAAAATTGCATAAATGTAAATCGTGTAAAAATTTGATAAAAGTGGGTAAACTGTAAAGTAAACTTGCCTGAGGTTGGACCAATTACAAACAAGCATTTCGGCACGGTAAATTTGAATTACTCCTAGTTTAAAAACAGGGTATAACTTTTTATGTGTTCTTATTTCAGTATTCCGCTTTCAAGTGCATATTGTATTATTGAAAATACATAACATCGCAGAGCTCGTACTCTCAGTTATAATCTAAGGTTTTTATTGAAGAGCATTGTTTTCATTTTTTACAAACGAATTTCTTGCTATTTCCATCCTGATCCTTATTTCTGTTGTGTAATCATATTTTTCTGAAATCCAGGTTCCCAGGAATTTGTATTTATCAGTCCTTGTTATTATCATGTATTTAGTCTTTTTTATATTCATTTTTAGTCCATATTTTTTCTACAGAAACTGATTGTTTTGTTTAGTATCTAGTAGTTGGAGTTGTTCAGCAGAGCTTGCCATAATCATGGTGTCATTTGCATATCTTATGTTGTTCTGAAGCTATTTCTTTTTGATATTTATGTAATTTATTCTTCTAAATGGGAAATATTTTAATACATATTATTGTATTTTGACAACGACGTCCGAAGTGGAAGTCAAAACGTTAATAAAATCATTTTTTTAGGTTAAATTATGGCTTATTTTCCGTTTAGAATAATAAATCATGTTGTTAATAGTTTTTTAACTTTCTTGCCTGCCGAATTCCTCTTCTGATTTCACTTTCTGAACTGGGTTCGTTATCTATTACAATTTCTGCTCTTTGATTTCAATGAAGGTTTGTTAATATTCTTAAGTCCGTTTTGTCTATGTTATTTTGGTCTTTATAATTTGGACTAATTTTTCATTTTTTACTTTGTCAAATGCCTTTTCAAAATCAGCATAATCAACATGCATATCCACATTCATAACTAACAGTTATGACTAACAATTACTATACTAACATATATTCCTTTTTTTCAGTTTTTTGTTTATACGACCATGTATTATTTTCAAGGATAATTTGAGAAAATGATATTTTTCTCTATTCATATAGTCCCATGTGGTGAGACCGTTCCCGTCTGAAAAAATTTCTGATTCGGTTTCTTTGTGGATTTCTATTCAAAAATGTCCCCTTTAAACAAATCCGAAGGGTGCCGTGCGGAATTTTTTGGGCAGAAATTGTTTAAACAATTTTTTTAAACAAATACAAAAGATCACGTTTTTTTGGTCTGTAACATATATTTTTAGGTTTTTTCGATGATTCTAAACAAGAAAGGTATGTTATAATTTTTCTAAAAAATTGATACTTTTCGAGTTATAGGTGATTTAAAATCTGAAAAATGCGAAAATACGGATTTTCGAGTCTTCAAACTCATATTTATATGAGTATTTGTGAGGGTGCCAGATACTTAAATTGAAGATTAAACATTCAGCTTCAAGATTCTGAAGGGGCATTGCGTCCAACCTTAACTTATACCGTTGTTTTTTAATTGTTAAATATGCGTGTTAATCCGATTTTTTGCCGGTGTGGTGCACTCTATTTCAAAAATCTCATATTTTTTTCCGAAATTTTTCACAAAAGTTAATAGTTTTAAAGTTATAAGCGATTTTAAATCCGAAAAGTGCCAAAAAACGCATTTTCGGATTTTAAATCGCTTATAACTTTAAAACTATCAACTTTTGAGAAAAATGTCAAGAAATTTATTTTATTTGCAATGTCCCAAAGAATCTACAAAAAATATTTTTCGGGGGAAAATAGGGCATTTTTGAAATAGAGCGCGCCCCACCGGTAAAAATTCGGATGAACATGCATAATTTAACAATTACAAAACAACGGTTTAAATTAAGTTTAGACGCGATCACTCTTCAGAATCTTGAAACTGAATGTCTAAACTTCAACTTAAGTATCTGGCAACCTCAAAAATATTAATTTAAATACATATTACGCATTTTTCAGGTTTTAAATCGCCTATAACTCGAAAACTATCAATTTTTGAGAAAATTTACAGGATACCCTTTTTGTTTATAATGACTTTTGTTTGGAGTGTTTGATAATAATGAATAAAAACTTAAAAATATTTGTTCCGGAGCAAAAAAACGTGATCTTTTGTATTTGTTTAAAAAATTGTTTAAACAATTTCTGCCCAAAAATTCCCGCCGGCACACTTCAGATTTGTTTAAAGAGGACATTTTTGAATAGGAATCCACAAAGAAACCGAATCAGAACTTTTTCCAGACGGGAGCGGTCTCACTACATGGACTAATAGCAGTCTTTGGCGTTTGTATTTTAGGGATAGCGCAAAAGGTGGAGACTAACCATTGTTTCGGTATATGTCCTGTTTTGTATATTCTGTTTGTAAGTCTACTATAATGGATTTAAGGATGCATAAATGTAAGCAAGGACAACAGTGCAAAAGCCCAACAATGCTATGTTGGCCGTTTTACTACTAGACAAGATCTCAAACCGCCAGCTACGACAAAGATCGGGAGTGGCTGATGCAGGAGAAAATAGCAAAACTGAAATGGAACTGGGCAGGTCACGTTGCTCGAATGACAGATAAAAGATAAGCAAATCGGATACTGGAATGGCGACCAAGAAATGATGCCTACGATGCATTTTAGATCATCAGTCCAACTCGTTGAACTGACGATCTAAAACGTTATCACAGGAATTGGATGCCAGGGCATAAGATCGAAACAGATGGAAAATTATGAGGGAAATCTATGTCCAGCAGTGGACAGGCGAAGACTGATTGATGAAATGTCAGCATTTACGCATTTTAAGCTTTCTACTTGGATTATTTTAAAACTTCTACTGAAAATCCATAGAAGGTCCCTAATAATTTGACCATCCACTGGCTATATTTGACCACATATTATAACCACGTAAATACCTATCTGCTTTATTCATAAGGCAATATATTTTTCAACTTGGTTTCTAGATTAATTAAAATTTGATCTAATTTATTATAGATAAATACTAATATTTATTTCTTTTTTAAGTTGTTTTTTACTGTTTTCTTTTATTACTATTTTCCACTACTTAAGTACATAAATATGTTCACTTTGATCCCATCTTTTTACATTCCTCGACTTATTTCTGTTTTATAATATAATTTTTACAGATAGTGCCAATAGTGAGTTCGTTATGAACGACAGTTTTCTCAAAATAGATTAATATAGTCTAAAGTAGTTTGTTAAATTATAATTTATCTTCAGAATCCTGTCTAAAACACGCTTTGTGGACGCAACAAACTTTAAGTGACTTATAGTAATTAACTTCCTTTCTTTTGTTTTTTATGTTTGAGCTTCACCTAACTTTGAGAGTAAATAATTGTTCTTGTAAAGTTGTTGCTAGTAGAAGCATTAATTTACTTTTTCAAATAATGTAGGGATATACCGATTACCTTAAAAATTAATTTAATTATAGTAGTATTCATAGGATGTTTAATTTTTCTATTATCTTGTTAATATTTGATACGGTATATACAGTGAGCACGTAAAGATTGGAATAAATTCATTTTTTCATAAATGAGCGATTTTGAAAAAAAATCCCGAAACAGGTCAATTTTTATTTTTAAATTATGATTTTTTGGCATATACCTATATCATACTAGTGACGTCATCCATCTGGCCGTGATGACGTCATCGATGATTTTTTTTTATGAAAATAGAGGTCGTCTGATAGCTCATTTGAAAGGTTATTTAATTCTCTATTCAGTAATATAAATATTAACATAATTATTTATAAGGGGTGTCCAAAAAAATTTTTTTTTATTAAATTAGCTGACAGAAAATATGAAGAATGTATGTAATTTATTTAAGTAATTCAAAATACATTTTACTGCTGTCAGAAAACAGGCAAAAAATGTTTATTTGTAAAAAAATATGGCTTTTTGCTTAAATTCAATATTAAAGCAGCCACCACCTGCCTCTTGGCAGTTTGAACATTTAATTTAAGAGAAACACAATGGTTATTTTTAAAATAAACATTTTTTTCTGTTTTCTCAGAGCAGTAATATGTATTTTGAATTAAATAAATTACTTACATTTTTCTTTTTATGTCAACTAATTTAATGAAAAATATTTTTTGGACACCCCGTATAAATAATTATATTATTATTTATATTACTGAATAGATAATTGAATAACCTTTCATATGGGCTATCACACGATCCCTATTTTTATTTTAAAAAATCTTCGAGGAAGTCATCACGCCCAGATGGATGACGTCACTAGTATGATATATATGCCAAAAAATCATAATTTAAAAATAAAAATCGACCTATTTCGGGATTTTTTCCAAAATCGCCAATTCACGAAAAAATGAATTTATTCCAACCTTTACGTGCTCACTATATAGGGTGAGGCAGATAACTGGCCTATTAGAAATATCTCGAGAACTAAAGGCAACAGAATCATGAAAATTGGAATAAAGGGGTTTTGAAGGATGATCTATTAAATGAAAATATTTTCATCTCTTTGCAACTTCCGGTTATACCGGAAGTTGCTTATAACTTCGTTTTTTTAAATAGGACACCCTGTATATTCTTACATTTTTGAATTCTATTCGATGTCTTCTTTCTTAAAATATAAGGTTTTGTAATATTATACAGGGTATTTTAAAAGATAATTACGTTTGTTTATTAATTTCGTAGCAAAATTCACACCCTGTAGAATTGTAGTAGTTTGACATCTAAAACTCTACTTACGTTCAAATGATTTTTAATATACTCTACTATTGTTAAGAATCATTATATAGCAAAATTATTAATTTTAGTATACAGGGTTGGTCGAAACTCGGAATGAGTATTTTCTGAGTTTTCTTAAATGGAATACCCTGTATTTTTGTATTGTAGTGAAATGATATTTTATAGTACTTTTTTTATTTCTTAAGCACTCCCTATACCTAACTGCTTTAATTTGTGAGTTATTGGTGATTCAAGCTAAACATTAATTGCAACAAAAAATACGTAAAATTTTATTAGGTTGGCCGTGAAAATACTCAATCCCAAATAATTTTTCAGAAATAAATACATATTAATCCAGACTGGTCCTTAAAATTATCAATAATGGTTTAGCTATCGAAATACCTACTTAGTTAAGATTGTTGGTGCGATTAACAATTAAGCACAAATTAAAGCAGTTAGGTATAGGGAATGCTTAAGAAATAAAAAAGTACGATAAAATATCATTTCATTACAATACTAAAATACAGGGTGTTCCATTTAAGAAAACTCAGAAAATACTCATTCCGAGTTTCGACCAACCCTGTATACTAAAATTAAAAATTTAGCTATACTAATGATTCTTAACAATAGTAGAGTATATTAAAAATCATTTGAACGTAAGTAGAGTTTTAGATGTCAAACTACTACAATTCTACAGGGTGTTAATTTTGCTACGAAATTAATAAAAAAATGTAATTATCTTTTAAAATACTCTGTATAATATTACAAAACCTGATATTTTAAGGAAGAAGACATCGAAGAAAATCCAAAAATCTAAAAATGTACAGGGTGTCCCATTTAAAAAAACGAAGTTATAAGCAACTTCCGGTATAACCGGAAGTTGCAAAGAGATGAAAATATTTTCATTTAATAGATCATCCTTCAAAACCTCTTTATTCCAATTTTTATGATTCTGTTGCCTTTAGTTCTCGAGATATTTCTAATAGGCCCTTTATTTGCCTCACCCTGTACAGGCAGCTACTCTGACTAAAGCGATGATGGGAAAAGTGGAACTTTTCGAAATGTGACATTACAGAAGAATCCTTAAAATATCTTACGTAGACAGAGTCACGAATGAAGAAGTTATATGAAGACTTTAAAAAGAAACAGAACTGAATAATGAAACAACTGCAATAACTTGGCCACGTGATGAGGAAAACAAAATACTAGCTTCTTTAGAATATCATACAGGAAAAGAGGTTAAGAAAGCTTAGCGTCAGATGTAGATAAATGCAATGACATTTATGTGGATTCTCAGAGAGTCGTTTAATCGCTCGTCTAACCAGCTTTTTAGAAAATCAGTGAACATATCGTTCAAATAATAATGATAATCGCTAACCTAAAATAAGACTACACCTTAAGAAGAAGAAAAGGAAGAATATTGGAAAGAAAGTGATGTCTTTTAACCTCTTTACCGTAGACTAAAGATGTTAGACAAGAAACCAAAGTGACAAATATATTGAACCTTGTTAGAACCTATCATGAATTATGGGCAGAAGTTTGGCAGTTGTCAATATAGGATAGAAAAATTATATAAGTAGTTGAAATGGATTATCCGAAAGGGTGTGGTATATTCAAGGAGAACAAAAATATTATATATTACATTGTAGACAGGGGTGTAACTAGACACCTAGTGTGGTATGGTCACGCAAAACGAATGGAGGAAGATATATGGCCAAGGTATGCTATAGATTACATACCACTTCAAAGAAGAAGAGAAATTCCGTCAATTGCCTGGAAAGAGAATGTAAGGCAGATAATGGTAGATATCTCCTCGTCCAGAATTTATTACTAAGTGCGACGAGATGAATAGTAAATGGTTATTACTGGACTTAGGCAAATATGCAAATAAAAAGGAATGAAATATGCGCATAAATATGCAGTATTTTACCCAAAAATATGCAAGTTCATCTAGAAAATATGCACGCAATAAAAAAATATTTACAACATTCTTTAATTTACAAAAATATTTAAAATATCTTCACATGTTGTATTAATTAACATGTGTATGTATTTTATAAACTAATAGTCGGAGATATAGAAGCGGATTTTGTGCGTGATAAGTAATATGGAAAAACTATACGGAGATATGTTGAATTAGTTGTGTACATGACTTTTACCAACTACCGGAAACCAGAGTTGGGGCCGAGGGTAGTTATAAGGGGTCAAATTCGCGGATTTTATAATTTTTTTTATGACGCTCACGATCGAGATAGTGCACCAAAATTTGGGAATAAGTAGGTCATGACGTAACTAAGTAAAATCTCTAGGGACGGAACGCTGCCTGGCCGACAAAGGTGTGAGGGTAGGGGTGAAAATAAAAAATATAAAGGGATTTTTGCGACGTTCGTGATTGAGATAGTGGACCAAAATTTGGGAATAAGTAGATCATGACATTACTAAGTAAAATCCCCAGAGCCGGATACCAGAGTTGGGGATGAGGGTAGTTTTAAGGGGTCAAAGTCGCAGTGTGTATTAATTTTTGTGACCCGGCATAACATTTGTCCCCCACGCAGCGTTCCGCCCCTGGAGATTTTACTTAGTAATGTCATGATATACTTATTCCCAAATTTTGGTGCACTATCTCGATCACGAACGGCAAAAAAACCCCCATATATTTTTATACTCACCCCTGCCTACCACCCCTTTGTACCCCAAGCAGCATTCCGCCCCTGAAGATTTTACTTAGTTACGTCATAACCTACTTACTCCCAAATTTTGGTGCACTATCTCCATCACGAGCGCCACAAAAAAAAATAATAAAAACCGCGACTTTTACCCCTTATAACTACCCTCATCCGCCACTCTGGTTTCCGCCTCTAGGAATATTACTTACCTATATCATGGTCTACTTATTCCCAAATTTTGGAGCACTATCTCAATCACGAACGTCGCAAAAAACCCCTTACATTTTTTTATATTCACCCCTGTCCCACCCCTTTGTCGGCTACGCAGCGTTCCACTCCTGGGGATTTTACTTAGTTACGTCATGACCTACTTATTCCCAAATTTTGGCGCGCTATCTCGATCATGAGCATCACAAAAAAAAATAATAAAAAACGGAATTTTGAACCCTTATCCTTCCCCTTCCTTCCCCACTCTGGTTTCCGGCTCTGGCGATTTTAATTATTTATGTCATGGTCTACTTATAACCAAATTTTGGTGCACTATCTCAATCACGAACGTCGCAAAAAACCCCTTATATTTTTTATATTCACCCCTACCCCCACCCCTTTGTCGGCCACGCAGCGTTGAGCCCCTAGAGATTTCACTTAGGTACGTCATGACCTACGTATTCCCAAATTTTGGTGCACTATCTCGATCATGAGCGTCATAAAAAAAATAATAAAATCCGCGACTTTGACCCCTTATAACTACCCTCGGCCCCAACTCTGGTCTCCGGCCGTTGGTGAAAGTCATGTACATAACTAATTCAACATATCCCCGTATAGTTTTTCCATATTACTTATCACGCACAAAATCCGCTCCCAGCTCTTAGACTATAAGCTTATGTAATTAAATATTTAAATATTTTAACAAATAAATGATATTACTTGGAATTGTGGTAGCAACAAAATTATCAAATGCTGTTTTTTTCTAACAGAAACATATGGCTTCTATCTGAGTACATAGAAAAACTTCTTTCGACATCAACTGATGTAACTGGGCCATCTTTCAAATTCAGCATAATAGTTGGCTCTAAATTAAGTGGTTTGGAAAATGTCCAAGCTACTACTTGAACCACTTCAGAAAGAGCCTGCTAACCACTGTTTTTTTCCATGGTTGTTGGAAAATGTATGGAAAGTTTTCTTTCCAATATGTATTACTTTTTACGTTTTGACACAATGATTCAAATTCTTTTATTAAAAATGTACTGTCTAACAATGATACTTCTGAACGAAACTATACTTTAATTTTATGAATGACACTGAACACAGGCACTTATTTTACAAAAAAAAGTGAAAAGGACCGTCAAACTAAAAATTTTTACCTAGTGATATAAACTGGCAGATTTTGGAACCCTTGTATCAAGGACAAAACGTGACAAAATTATGTAAGCCGCTACCTTTTATTAGTTCCGATACAACAAATTTGAATACCAAGAGATTATAAAAAAAATAAATATTGGGATTTCCAAGCTATTTGTTACATAAATATAAAATTATATATGTATACAGCCAAAATTTTAAATTATATGCATTTTATGTACATTTATATAAAAATATGCAAAATTGAATATTTTTGCATCTTTTATGCATAATATGAAAAATATGCAATTTGCATATATGCCTAAGTCTAGTTATTACTTTTAGTAGCCAATCACAATATTAATTATATATGCTGGCTATTTGAAAATCTTTTTTGATGGCTTTACTATGCTTGTAATTTTTAATAATTGATTTCTTGATGATTATTGGTACTGAAGGTACGAAGAGAACCATTCTCGTTGGAACTTTACCGCGCTGAGCAGATGGGACGTGAATTGTAAATTGTAGAATTCCCTCATCTTCCTTAGTCTCAGCATCCGTATGGCTTGCATATTGTAGAGGCCTCAGATGTGTAACCAGAGAAGGTTCCCATTGTTTTCATTCTGGTGGGGTGTAGAATAGCATTATGTTGTTTTATATGCCATTAGAGTGAAAACTTAGTCTTGTTGTAGCAGTTGCCGCTAGGGCATCTATGCCATTTCGTTCGTTGCAATCCGGGACTGCACGCTGGGGTTTGTTTTGGTTGGATCAGGGAGAGCAGCATATGTGCCCCCTGATGAGAGACTAATGAGTTTCGAAACCGGTAGATGTGCTTGCTGCACTCTCTGATTGGACTAGAATATGGTTCGGCTGTATTTTCGGTTTGCAACGAAATTGAAAATGGTTATTCATTTTGAAATAAAATACCTTGGAATTACACTGTTCAGCTACGGAGACTTCGACAAGGAAGTGAGAAATCAAGTACAAAAAGCAAATAGGCTGGCAGGATGCTCTAATAACACTATATGGCTAAACCGACATATTAACACTGAGATGAAGACAAGAATTTATAAAGCCAGTGTAAGACCAATACACATATGCATGCTTCAGAAACAAGACCCGATACAGCCACAACACAGAGACTTTTAGAAATGGTAGAAATAGGAGTACTAAGAAGAATTACAGCAAATACGCTGAGAAATCGAAAGAGAAGAAAAGACAGGAAAATGTAAAGTACAGTGTATAAACGAATGGAAACTAAAAAGAAAAAGAATGGAATAACCACATAAGCAGAATGGGGGAGACACATGTGGTCAAAATAGCAACAGATAAATCATCAACCGGTAGAAGAAGCATCGGCCGACCGCACAAAAGATGGAGTGGTGACTACAATCAGAATTGCTTATAAAGAGGAAAAAAGAAGAAAAAGAGGAATAGTGACATCAAGCTTATGTAAAGAGATAGTAAAATACAAAAAGAATGGATGAAAGGGAAAACAAACAAAGCCCCATTCTGACGCATGGAAGGGCGTTAAGAAATTAAGAAGTGGAAGGAGCTATTCATGAACAGATTTATATTAAATTTAAATCTTAAAAGACAGGGGTGTATATTGTCACCACTACTATTTCATATTCACAGTAAGGGTAAGAACAGAGCAAGTAGGTCGAGGTGGAGGTGTAGGTCGCGGTGGATGCCACTAGTTAAGTCGAGGTCGATGTCGACAGCACATAGCAAGGAGGTCACGTGCGCTGTAAGTCAAGCTAGAACCACTATCAAGTGAAGTAGTTTAATGAAATTTTAAGAAATTCAAAAATAAACTGAATACAAAAAGGGATTATATCAAAAGTATCAACTCAAATAGCGCAGGTAATGACAACTTTGCTTCGAACGGACTAATCACAGGGAAGCATCCTTGTAAGCCGCGCAGTTGACATCCATGTAAAACAAACTCTGGCATCGCGCTAAACCTCCACCGCGACTTACCTGCTCTGTTGTCTTCCATTCACTACAATGTATTTGTTTTACATGGATATCGACATCGACCTCCACCTCCACCTCCACCGCTACCTACTTGTTCTGTTCTTACCACGCCATCTTCAAAGAGACTCTAGAAGATTGTAAAGGTGGCATGATTATAATCGGAGAAATTATTAACAAATTGAGATATGCGGATGACACTGTCATTTTTACTTTAACTTGACACACCTTGGTAGTGTTATTATAATGACTGAACTAAAACTGTCACAAATATGGCATGAGAATGCATTTAAGGAAGACAAAATTCATGGATATTACAAAACATCCACTAGACAACGAAACATTAGGTATAATATTTTTACTACAAAAACGTTATTACGTAGGTCAAAATTTTTGACGTAAGAGAACTGTCAAAACATTAGAATGTGACTTTTCATTATCGCCATGTTTATTATAAACATGCCAATAATGAAAAGTCACATTCTAATGTTTTGACAGTTCTCTTACGTCAAAAATTTTGACCTACGTAATAACGTTTTTGTAGTAAAAATACTATACATCAACAGCATTTAAATAGAAAAAGTAAACACGTGCAAGTACCTACTTGGGAACATGGCCAACTCATAATCCGGAGCAAATTCAAGAGAATAAAAGTAGTATTGAAACAGCTAGAGCCAAATTTGTAAATACTAAGAAAGTATTATGCAAAAATATCTACAGGTGGCCCTAAGCATAAGGCTACTGCGCTCCTATGTTTTTACAACGCTTATCTGCGCCTCTGAGACCTGGATGCAGAAACAATCAGAGGTAAAAAATAGTGGCATTTAAATACTGGTGTTATCATCGAATACTGTGTATATCGTAAAGAGACAGAGTAATATTGAAGCCCTATGCAGAGTTAATATAAATGGGAAAGTCGTCCAAGCTATTAAAAAGATAAAGCTTGAATATTTTGGACATGTCATGAGAGAATCAAGATGCAGACATCTACAGTTGATTATCGAAAAATTTAAGGTAAAAGAGATGTAGGAAGGAAGACGAGCCTCTTGGTTGAGAAACCTGAGGGAATAGTTCAACTGTAGCTCCCTCCAACTTTTTAGAAGTGAAAATTACCAGTTAATATTCAAACTTCGATAAAAGACGGAAATTTAAGACGTACATCTCTATTTGAATTTTTCTAAATAGAGCATGCCAAAGCTCTGGAACAGTCTGTAGATATATTATTCTTCCCGTATCCTTTTTCAGCTGATATCTATTCTTTTTTAGTCCTTCCCTTTGTGAATAATTAAAAAAAATGATATAGGTACTAACTATAAAAAATTGAGCACAGAAAGATTGCCAAGACAAATCCTAGAGAAATATTGGGAATTGGGAAATAGAGAAAATGAAGTGAAAATTGGCGAGATAAAGTTGAATATAATATACGCAGAAATGGAAAAACATATTACAGGATATAAAACTTATGTAAAAATATAGTAAAACACAAAAAGAATGAATAAAAGAGAGAACAAAGTCCCATTCTGATACATGGAAGGACTGAAGAGATTGAGAAAAGGAAGGAGCTATTCATGAAAAGCTATTTATCTTAAGATATTTAGCTTAAGTTTATCTTCAAAAATTATTAAATAAATACTTGCACTGCTTATAATATCGTCCTTTTATTTTATTAGCAATCCTTTAGTAAAAAATAGATCTTGCTTAGTAATCTACTTTGTCAATGAAAATGACCACATATACAAGATATTGGTGAATACTCAATATTCAGACAAGGATGTAAATAAGGATAAGTTAAATCCCACATCATTTTACCGAAATCCTGACAGATACGTTCATGTACAAACGATCACAGGAATGGTAAATGTCGACACAGCAATTCTTTGAATGTATAAGCTATAGAAAGGGGATAAGTCCAGTTAACATATCCGTCGTCCACTATCAGTTGGAGTCCGGTCCATAATAAGGGGCCAGGACGATGCAAATCTGGATTTGCACTATATTTTATCCACCCTTCGTTCTTTTATGACCGTGGGGGAATTTAGAGGAACGTCAGAATTGAGGCAATATACACAATTTATCTCAGAAAGACTTACATATCCAACTGATATTATGCAAATAATTAGGATGTTAACGAAAGGGATAGATTCGAAAACATCTTTTTGTTAGTCCGAATACATTTTAACTACTACAAAGAGAACGATGATAAAGATGAAACAGTTTTGTGCGTTTGGAGGAATATGCATAGTTGACTAAAATTCCAGAAAAAAAAATTAAAAAATGTCTGTTCAGAAGGATCAGCATATTGAACTATTATCGTAGTATTATACTGCGCGTCAGAGAAAGCATGCCTCAAACAACATTTAGAAAATTTTATATTTTGTTAAATTTTCTCCATTTTCTTTTCATTTGTATTATGTTAATTAAATTAAATGAATTATTACGTGTACTAAGAACTTAAACTGGGCCTGTAAAGAGCTACACTTATGGGGTTTTGCACAGCCCCATAGGTGCAGTCCGCAGTGCCAGATTGGTTTTAGTATGGCTTTATACAGGGTGAGTCACCACTAACGAGACTGAAGATTACAGCAAAATGGTAAATAATTTGAAAAAAATTTAAATTGAGTAGTTTGTAAGTTGATTAAAGCTACATTTTAACATTATTTTGAAATATACAGGGCGTCCCAATAAATGGCGGCGTATCAAAGTTATATGTTTTCTTATGGAACACCCTGTATTTTATTGCATTTTTTAATTGTCCCCAAAAAATAAGGTATAGTTTCATAAGGCTTCCCTATACCTATGTATAGAGTGTTCTGAGTTATGATGACTTTTCTTAAAATGTAAAGTTTTAAAAGAGGGCTTATTCTCAAGTTATTTAAGAAATTATAAAAACACATTTGTCTACAGGATGTTCCAAATTTACAGTTTCATTATTGGAGTATTCATTGTGTCATATGATGCTTATTTTAAATAGAACATTATGGATATTAATAAATAATTATTCTAAACAAATTTATCTCTTTCGAATGGTATATAGATGTCCTATACCTAGGTGTCATGGTTTTTGCGTAATTTACAATTATTTAAATTCTTATTCTGTAAATCGATTTTAAAACAAAAGATGTAGTTAATTAATGTCATTGTATGACATTGTCAGTTTATGACAGTACGATCTGGTAATTATCAAAATTATAAACATCCGTGTATGATATTCATTTTTTTTTACTTACAAATGGCTTTGGCAGAGCCGGCTTTGGCAGAGCCATATACATTCAAATTTAATTGTTCCTAAAAATGAATAATCACGCTATCTATGAAAGAGTAGACAATGCTACTTTTCATTGGGGAATATTTTTAAAATTGTCTCGTAGCTTCTAAAGTTTACGCCTAAAAGTATCCTGATAGAAGACACCCAAAAAAGGACGTTTTTGAGAGATTTCTCGATAGATTCCGTGCTACTGGTAATAATGCATAGGTACGAAAAGTTAAATAAAAATAAACCATTTATTTTTGATGACGTCAACGAACTTGATGTCCTGCTTTCTGTTACGGAAAACCCAATTACTAGCATTAGAAAAATTTTGGGTCAATTGGAAATCAGTCAAACGAGTGTATGTAGAATACATAAGAAAAACCACTATCATCTATATAAAACTCAACTACACCAGCATTTGACAGAACAGGAACGTTTCGTTTATAGACTTTAGAATTTGAAGAAAGTCCTGATTTTTTTTTAAGAATGTATTGTGTATAGAGGAATCTACTTACTTTTCATAATAATCGTCTAGTTAATAGACGATAATAGTCTAGTTAATAGATTTATTATGATACAGTAAACAAACATGTTACTATTGATCGCCAACACCGATGAAATGTTAATGTTTGGGGCAGTAGTCTGAGCAAGTACGTTATCCACCCGTATTTTTTGACGAAAATCTGAATGGAGCAGCTTTTTTAAATGTCTTGAAACAAGTTTTTTGGATCCTTCTTAAACGTTCCACTTAGCGTGCAAACAAACATGTGGCTCCAATTATTGGACGGAGCTCCTGCTTATTTTTTACGTGATGTTAAGAAGAACCTCAACATAAAATTTAGAAATAAATTGATAGATAGATTCGGTCCATATATTTGGCCACCTAGATCAGCAGGATTGACCAAGATGAATTTTTTTAAATGGGGTTATATTAAAAATATTGTAAATGCTACACTTCCTACACCATTACTTCAGATGACATTTTTATGAAATTAAGAATTTCGGACGCTTTTGGGTCTATAACACCAGCGATGTTAAGTAATGTAAACAAATCATTTAAAATCGCTTGTTGTATAAACATTTTGAACATGTATTACATAACTGATAATTTTTTACTTATACATAGTAAGTTGTGGTTTATTTTGTATTATTTATGTATTTGTTTTATTAAGATTCTTTATGTTTCATTATATATGTAGTTATTTTAATAACGAAAAAATTTATTTTACAAATCAGCAAATAAAAATATACCTACATATTTATTTACAACTACACTCTATAACAACTATGCTAAGATGATGGGTTTAAAAATCGAGAGTGGCTATAAATATTTTTAAAATCGATGTACCGTTTAAGAAAATTGTAAATTACGCAAAAACTATGACTCCTAGTTATAGAACATCTATATACCATTCAAAAGAGGAACCTGTGTTTAGTATAATCATTGATTAATATACATGGTGTTCTAATAAAATAACCATCTTATTATGCTACATTGAATAATCTAATAATGAAACTGTAAATTTTGAGCACCCTGTAAATATATGTGTAATAGTCAATCATGGAATGCATTAATTATAAGGTAATTACCAGACCGTATTGTCATAAAGTGACAATGTCATACAATGACATTAATTAACTACATCTTTTGTTTTAAAATCGATTTGCAGAATAAGAATTTAAATAATTGTAAATTACGCAAAAACTATGACACCTAGGTATAGGACATCCATATACCATTCGAAAGAGGTAAATTTGTTTAGAATAAATATTTATTAATATACATGGTGTTCCATTTAAAATAAGCATCATATGACACATTGAATACACCAATAATGAAACTATAAAGTTGGAAATCCTGTAGACAAATGTGTAATAAATAATCATGAAATACATTTAACCAATATCCAGCTATTTAGATGTAAAAGTAATGTTTTTATAATTTCTTAAACAACTTGAAAATAAGCCTTCTTTAAAACTTTACATTTTAAGAAAAGTCATCATAACTCAGAACACTCTACATAGGTATAGGGGAGCCTTATGAAACTATACCTTATTTTTTGGGGACAATTACAAAATGCAATAAAATACAGGGTGTTCCATAAGAAAAAATATAACTTTGATACACCGCCATTTATTGGAACACCCTGTATATTTTAAAATAATTTTAAAATGTAGCTTTTATCAACTTACAAACTATTCATTTAATTTTTTTTTTCAAATCGTTTACCATTTCGCTGTAATCTTCCGTCCCGCTAGTGATGACTCACCCTGTATACATAGAAGAATTTTGTTTTGGATGTTTAGTTTTAATTATTTGCGTCCAAAGAGCCAATGTATTCGCCGGAATCTTAAGTTGAGCTGTCTTCTTTTGGTCTGGAGATGTTTCTTCCAAGTGAGACGCTGGTAAGGAAGCCGATGTATTTAGCACTGTAGCTACTAGCTACTGTAACTGTTGGTATTCTGACATTGTCCATTCTTACAAATGGGCATGTGTTAAGTATTTGATGAGTATGTTATATCTCGAAAACTAGAGCTGATACAAACAAAAGCTTTGTATTTTTGTTGTTGGGCTTTTGTTTGGGTTTTGTTTAAAAAAAAAATTGTTGTTGGGCTGTGTTATTCTCAAACTTATTTACGGTTTAATAATTTATTAATACGTTCTATATATAAAGCCCTTAAATTGTGTTCTGAAAACCAGTGGAACAAAATTGTCGTGTACACTGACTCATTATCAGTATTAAATGCATTACAAAACGTTAAAGTCACAATTAACAGCAATATATTAATAATAATTTTTTTCATTAATTACTAGCCTCATCATACAGTGTTAAATTCATGTGGGTTAGGAGACATTCAGATATATTGGATAATAGTATTGCGAATTCAACAGCTAAAAAGCCACTAAAGTATCCACATATATTTATTGAAGAACTTAACACATGTGATCTCAATGCATAAGAGTTAATTAGGCGTTTCCACAATTTTTGTTTACTCTGCATATCATTCATGAGTTTTAATAATTATATTGAAATCTCATCGTCTATTTGTCCTTGCTACCGGCCTTGTAGTGTTTAATCCATCATTCTTTTTGTCTTTATCCGTATGGGGGGTCGGCTGCCCTAATTGCATTTCTCTATTAGTTTCTAACTTGGGTCACCTTGGGTCATATCAACATCAATCCCCTTTACCGACATCCTGTCTAAGCATCTCCCCCAGGTATTCTTTGCTCTTCATCTTCTACTTCTTCCAGGAACCCGCAGATAGGCAATTCTTCGTATTGTTTGATTAACGTCTAGAACATCATCAAACAATCTTAACCCATGCTCTCTCATATTGGTATCAATTGGTGTCACCCGTAGACCTCCCCTGACATACCAACTCATTCTTAATTTTATCCCTTTTTGTCACTCCACTCATCCATCTAAGCATTCTTATTTCCCCACATGCATTCGTTATACCTCTTTCTTTTTAACTTCACAACATTCAGTTCCGTACATCATAGCCAATCTTATGGATGTTTTATAGAATTCTCCCTTCAACTTCATTGGAATTTATTTTCCTATCCCACAACATAAAACTCGCTTCCTTCCACTTCATCCATCTAACCCTAATTCACCTGCATGAATCTGAATATATTTCCCCATTACTTTGTAGTACCGACCCTAGGTATTTAAAACATTACTTTCCACAATAATTTCACCATCCAAAGATATCATTTTATTTGTAGTAACTCAATCTTTAAATGAATATTCCAAATACACTGTATTTGTCCTACTAAGGCCTTTCGCACACACAGCTACTAAAAAGAAACTAAACTAGTTGGTAATCAGAGTTATCAACGGGTTATCAACTATGGCTCGCACATTACGCTACCGAAAATTATTAAAACGAGTCACTTCTTGACTGTACTTTGTACTGAGTAGCTTTGTTAGGCGGTGTTTAAGTTTATATATTATGTTGTCCTGAATCTATTTTCTTGTGAAATTTTTGTAATTAACTAGTTTTTGATGGGAAAGAAGCCACAATTTTACTAAAAAATGATTTTATTAATATTTCGACGTACAAATCGGATGCCGTTGTCAAAGTACAAAAAATATTAATGAATTAAACAAAAATGTTGTTGCTTAGTAAAAAATTTTTCTAATAATTTATTTAATCTGACTAATTTATATCGGAAATTTAGACATATATTATACATTTTAACGTAGAAGACTTTAAAATCATATTGTTATTATTTATTGTCACCGTTGCATGTAGTTGTATTTTTAAAAATAGATCACATGTCATGATTTTTTGTGACGGATATTCTTGAGTTGGGATTGTTTTCATGTAATCGAATAAACTATCTTTCAGTAGAGTCGTCCCAGAAACGCAACTCATAAATATTAGCAATATCATTTTAAAGTCTTCTACTTTAAAATGTATAATATATGTCTGAATTGTCGATATAAATGAGTCAGATTAAAAAAAAATACATATTAGAAGAATTTTTTACTAAGCAACAACATTTTTGTTTAATTCATTAATATTTTTTGTATTTTGACAAAGGCATCCGATTTGGACTACGAAACGTTAATAAAATCATTTTTTTAGTAAAATTGTGGATTATTTCCCATCAATAGGTACTAGTTAATTAAGTTTATATAGGCACGGATGTTTTCCACTTCTTGCACTAATTTTATATTAATATTAAACGATTCCGCCGAATTTGCGTGTTAAACTTTAACAAAATATCACAAAAGGCTAGAAACTAGTCCCCCAGCGACCTGCATGTCCAGTCCGCTGTCGACTGATCATTCCCGCATTATAGACCGGCTGCTAACTAGTAGTGCTGTGTGCGGACGCTCATTAAAATACATGGACAGTGACTACTAAGTAACTGATTGGTAACTAAAATTACCAGCTGGTTTCTTTTTAGCAGCTGTGTGTGCGAATGGCCTAAGTTGTAAACCTTTTTCCTCAAGAGCTTATACCTATCCACTGTTTCAGTTTTTATTCTACCTCGGTGCATACCACAGAATCTCTTGAGGAAATCTAACAAAATATGCTTCCTCAAGAAAAATCTAATTACCATATGAGCATTTATTTTTTTATTCCTGTATTTTTTCATCAACTGTCTTACAATGAATTTTGCATCTGTTGTTGATTTGCCCTGCATGAAGCCAAGATGATTGTCGGATATAATATGTACCTATCGGTTTCTTCACGTATCCGTCTATCAATTATTACTCTCTCCCATATTTTCATGCTGTGGCTCTCTTATAGTTTTTAAATGTTTGTTGTAAGTCGTCTTTTAGGACTTCGAGACGATGTTCACCTCGTGTCTGACAGAAGTTACTTTATTCATTTTCACCATTAAAAAGACATAAACTATTGAGAAACCGAAAAAAAAAATTAACCCACAATTATCTGTGTAAAAACTACTATTCAAAATGGACAATAAATGTTTGTCTCTTAATTAAGAACATCAACTAAAACGGACGGCCATTGAAAAAAAGTTAATAGAAAGCAATAATTTTGTTAAGCTTCCTTATAAATCAGGATAAAAAACAACTTGAATTCCTGGTTTCCTCGAGAGTCTTTCTAAATAAATAGCATTCATTTAAGAACACAACGTCTAGGCCAGTAAGTCGGGGAACGTTCGGGAAACACTTAATAAAGCAAAAGTAATTAATTTTGTAACATGTAACCGGAACCTTACAACATCGTTAGATGTTGAGTTTCTTTAATAAACCGTAGATAGTTAAATAAATTGTTTATATGACAATTATTTAATTTCAGTTTCAAAACATAATTGATATTGAAAGCGTGTTCAGGAAACATAACATAGTTATTTTCATAACTAGTGTGGAAAGTGATACTTTCCTGTATTTAGGAACAATATTTTTTTCTTCGGCCGTACGTTTGGAAAAAATGCCACAACAAATAGAGTTATATCAATTTTTATTTACGAGTAAATACGATATTCAAGAGTACGTAACACAAAAATGTAAGCAAATTTAATTATTTGGAAAAACAAGAATGTCTTTAGTGATTGCTTGGTATTATTAAATGTAAGCCAGCAATTCGTGATTTTGCAAATGTATCATTGATGCACTCTGATCCTTGAATTTTTTAATACCTTCTCTGACAAGGTTGTCAAAACCAAATTTTCAATAAAATAAAATTGGTTTCCATAACGACGATACAAAACCATTGTTATTGTCTACTGATATGACTTTTGAATATCATGTCAAAATAATTATATTTCAACGAATTAATTATTTAGTCTGAATTCGCTCTATCGAAATTTACTTTGACACTGACGTTAGTAATTTCTTTTTTGGAAAGTTCAGTTGTCAGAAGTGACTGGACATTACTGCACAACCAACGCACCTGCTCATAGCCAATATTATTAATAGTAAACAGACATAAAAATATCATAAACCTTACGCCAATCAATAATTATTTATTTACCCCATTATAATGTATTGATAACAAATGAGAATAGAAATAAACTCCACAAAACTTTATGAGATTAGTAGACACTGCCACTATGTCTAATAATTCTTCTTTTTTTAATGAAAGATTAAGTTGATTTTAGCAGTTAATAGTGTGAGGTAGAAATTTTTGTGGCGTATGTTTCCTTTCCGAATGTGTCAAAGTGAATCTCGGTAGAGCGAATTCAGTATAGTAATGGACCGTGATAGTGTGACGTCAAAACGCCAAAAAGGTTTCCAAGCAGAGCAAAAGTTTGATGTCTGTCAATTGATTATACCTATACCTACACGTGGTTTGTGTAATCGTTTTTAATTTTATTTTGATATAAAAATCATCTGCACATTTTTTATAAAGACACAATCCTTGTTAGTCATATCAATCATATTGCTTTTAATTTTATAAATGTCCCTACACAAAATCAAGGATTTACACACTTCATAGTAATTACTGCGTTTCTTCAGGATCTTAACCAGTCCTATTTGGAAATATGTTGGGAAATATACTATGAGCATTAATTACAATCGGGTACCCAACACATTACCATTTTGTAAAAATTAAATATCCTACCTACAAGCAATATACGAAAATAAAAATTGGCAAACACCCCGTGTGAATTTTTGACAGCTTTTTGTTTTGTTTGGAAACCTTTTCAGAGTAGCCAACATTGATTTGACGTCACGACCATCCCGGTCCATTATACGAGAGCTCTAAAATTATCGATTTGTATCCCGAGTGACACTTTGACAGTTTTAATTTCACGACCCAAAGGGGAGTGAAATTATGTCAAAGTGTCACGAGGGCAAAATAAATCGGTAATTTTTAAGAGCTCGAGGGTAATTCGATTCGATTATTTCATGAATAAAATTGGTTTTTAAATCATTTTAACTAATTTTTTATTGATATCTTCGCTTAAATATTTGCTAAACCTGTTGATGGTGTTCTCTTTGACAATTTTTAAAAAATTAATTGTCATTAAGGTCACTGAATGTTCATTTTTGCGTAGCAACGAAGGTCAATACTTGACGACGGGAAATCACCTAAAAAAATTCCCGTTGTATTTTTTATTTCTGTAGCTCTCTATTAGTCAGAATTTCTATGAATGAAATAATCAGTAGTAATTACACGAGAGCTCTAAAATTATCGATTTGTATCCCGAGTGACACTTTGAAAGTTTTAATTTCACGGCCCAAAGGGGAGTGAAATTATGTCAAAGTGTCAC
The DNA here is from genome assembly GCF_917563875.1 of Diabrotica virgifera virgifera. Taxonomy (NCBI): domain Eukaryota; kingdom Metazoa; phylum Arthropoda; class Insecta; order Coleoptera; family Chrysomelidae; genus Diabrotica; species Diabrotica virgifera. Next base: position 37,762,710 of record NC_065443.1, on the reverse strand, counting down.
GAGAGCAAAGCAAATCGATAATTAAGAGGTCGAGAGTAATTCGGTAAGAATATTTCATGAATAAAACTGTCGTTTTAAATCATTTTAACTAATCTTATATTGATATCTTCGCCTTAATATTTGCTAAACCTGTTTCTTGGTGTTCTCTGTGAAAAGATGTAAAACATTCGTTGTCATTAATGTCACTGAATGTATATTTGCGTAGCAACGAAGGGCATCTGACGTAAAATACTCGACGATGGGAAATTATCAAAAATTATCAGTAGTAATTGCACAAGAGCTCTAAAAATTTAGATTATTTCATGAATAAAACTGTTCAAAACCAAAATTTTATTCTAATTTATTTATGGAATGACAAAATTAGTACAATTAAAAACACAGTTGTTATAAATATTTCACGGTTGAAAGTCATCACTTTTATAATTTTTAAAACATTAATAATTGTCATAAATGTCACTGAATGTATTTTTTCGTATCAACGAAGGGCATCTGACGTAATATACTTGACGACGGGAAATTATCAAAAATTATCAGATTAATTTAGATTTCTGTAGCTTTCTATTGATCAGAATCTCCTATGAATGAAATAATCGCTGTAATTTTATTCTTGTAGGTTTCTATTGGTCAGAATCTTTATAAATGAAAAAATAATCGCGTTAATTTCATTAAAACATGAACATGAAACACAGTAAGACAAATTTGAAATAAATTAGTAAATAATATCTAAATATTAGTTTATTGCATGTATTATAATATGGCAAGGTCTTGTTTTATGCGGTGGATACGTTCTACAGAAAAGCGCATATAAAAAAATCGCATAAAAAATTCTTTACTTGCATTGAAAAAGTAGGGATACGTTCCGTAGTTTTTTAAAATCACATAAAATGGTGGACTCTTGTCCACCAAAAATTGTATGTCAGATGTTTTTTCTCTATTGGGCCAAATAGAATCTTATAAAAGAAATTAAAATTGCAGACTAACGATATTGAGATTGCAAAAACCTCTTCTAATGGAACATAAAACTTTACGACACCTAATTAAATGTTTCAATCCAGAATCAAAATGTGCTGATTATTATACTGCAACTTGAAATCAGCAACATGTAAAACTCTTAAATACTTAAACATTTAAATTTAATTTCAAAACAATTACAGGTTATACCTTTCAATGCGAAACTCAGATTGATGTAATAGCTTAATACAATCTTAAAAAAGAAATAAAAAATAGACTTACGATATTGAGACGGCAAAATCCTCTTCTAATGAAAAGTAAAATTTTACGACACTCACTTTAAACGTTTCAATGCAGGAATCAAAATGTGCTGCATATAAAGCCGCGTCCTCAGTGGTAAATTTGGTAAATTTACGTGCGTATTGAACTAATGGTTTGTCACAAAAATTTGCGTCGCGAATTTAATTCCTTGACCATCGAAAATTTGTTTAACGTTCGTTCACACTGCAAACCGTAAGCGACGCAAATCCTTTTATCTTCGCTCAAAAAACGACAATCAATGGAGCATATGCGTTGTCTGCGTCGAAAATTATTGCATCCGATGTATGCGACGAACAAGTCCTAATTAGCACAATTTACCTCGAGCACGCAAATAATTGCGACGAACAGTTGATTCGTTGCAAATTATAAACAGTGAGGACGCGGCTTTATACTGCAACTTGAAATCAGCAAAATTTAAACTAGTTACTTATAAAAATGAATGAAGCACCGCTAAGAGAAAATTTAATTTCAAAACAACTACAGGTTATACCTTTCAATGTGAAACTCACTGATGCCCTAGCGACAAGCTAGCAGAATGATGTCATAGCGACATCATGTAACAAGTGGAATCCCCAAATGAAATTGCAAACGCTCACTTTACTGATATCTGGATGTGAATAGTTAATAATATTAATTATAATAGTTGTTAATAATAGAAATTTTTGAATGAACTACAAACCTAATAAAACAAAAAAAGGGAAGCGTTTATTTGAAAAACAACACTTCCAAAAATTAAAATTTTGGCAAATCAAGAAAAACTTTCCAAACATCTCTTGTTTTTCTAATACTATCCAAAAGTTCTCTGTAGTTTACTCCGGATGCTCCGGATATCTGAGATTTTTACACAACTGAATGTGACAGATGGATAAAAAAACTACTATTCTATAAGAAGAATACATAAAGTTGGATTTTGGAAAAATGGACATGTGTTGTTTTTCGAATAAACGCTTCGTTTTCAAATAAACATTGTTCATTTTCAAAAATCCTTTAAAGTTGCCTTGGGAAAGGCATAATATGACGTTTCTAGTCTTTAACAATTATTGATGTATTGTGTAATGTTGTTGTGAAGCTATTTTCTTGTGGCATTTTTGCAATTTACTAGTTTTGATGGGAAATAAGCCACAATTTTACTAAAAAAAATATTTTATTAACGTTTCGGCGCCCAAATCGGGTGTCGTTGTCAATATACAAAAAATATTAATGATTAATATTTTTTTGTATTTTGACAACGACACTCGATTTGGGCGTCGAAACGTTAATAAAATAATTTTTCCACCTACCTCTACCGAAAGTATACTTTTTCGGACCTGATTGTAGGGAGCAAAGTTGTAGTTTTCCTCCCTAGGGAGGAAAATATTTTTCCTCCCTAGGGAGGAAAAGTAAAAGTGACGTCATGGTATTTCATTCATGAAATATAACTTATTGACGCCCTGTACAATACCTATTTTCTATTACGTAAGTATCTATACATTTTAACGTTTATTTAAAAACACTATGTGTTTTGCAGAATGGTAAAAAACAGTAAATTGTTATTCTGATTTCGCAATGTTTACATTAATAATTTGACTTATATTTGACAGTTGACAGTTATATTGTAACTACTTGTTAGTTTTAGTTCTAATAAATTTTGTTGGTTAGTTACATAAATAAATTAAGTAAAAATGAAAAAATGACTTCTTATTTGAGGAAGGTGGAAAAACCATATGTATAACATGGGAGTAAAGTGCCTTTTCCTCCCTTGAATGATTACTGCCCTCCGCTACGCGTCGGGCAGTAAACTTCATTCTCGGGAGGAAAAGTAGCACTTTCCTCCCTTGTTATACAAATAGCTATTTTTAGTAAAATTGTGCCATATTTCCCATCAAAACTAGTTAATTGTATTGTGTAATGTGTGTAATTCTTAGAGTCAAGCAACAAGATATCCCGTTCATGACATATCTTGTACAATATTTAGATTTGCATTTCATGTGTTCAAGACTTACGGCTGATTATATTATAGTAATATAAAATAAAACATGAATCATTAAGAATCTAACTTTTAATTATTAAGTATTTCAATACCGATGAAATAACTGTTTTCAATTGACCTCTCCCCCTTCTCATTAAGGAGATCATCTCCAACTAGAACTCCATCCCATGCCCCCTCTCTCTAAACGCCCTTGAGTCATACATTAGGTTATCCAATATTCTACTCTGGTGGGCGAAGGCTCTAGGCATGCAAATGAAGTTAGTGTCGCTGGGCCGAGCGGGGGTGGGGGTCAGGACAGAGGACGAACAAGGGGGCGAGAAGGGATGAGGGCCGCTCACACGACTTGGCTCGTGCTATTGATTAAAGACGGCCGTGGTCCAGCGGTAATTAGCCCCTTATCTCGGCTCCCCTGATGCGACTACTGTGTGCATTGCGTACTAGTAAGGCATTTGTTTTTGGTATCATCTCTGCGGGGTGATACACGGCGAAGCGTTACGTTAGTTGGACGGCATAAATTCTGAGAAAATTTATGATGATATATGTTTAAAGGGCTTTCGACGTTGAAATTCATTTTGGGGACGAGGACGCTGCTAATTAAAAAGGGGGGAGGATAATGAAAAAGTGGAGGACGTTTGAGATTTAACTGGGACTCGAGATACAAGCATGTCCCTAATAAAGACTGGATTTTCGCTGTTTTGTCAACAATGAATCTAAGCAAGGTGATACAAGTTTTAACTTGTATAGACTATTTCACTCATCTTAAAATTTTCACATAATCTGACCAATCACAAACCAAAGACAGCTTGTGTTATCGCGAAAACACCAACTGTCTTTCAATTCTGATTGGTCTATCAGCTTCGTGTTTTCAACGACGTAACCATGGATACCGATCGCAAAGCAAAGTTTGACGTTTGCCAAAAAAATTATTGTAGCTGTATACGTCAAAATGAGTCGTTTCGGTGGTACTTCAAACGAAGTTATAAACCAAAACATTGAAGAAAATATACCGAGTAACACAAGAAAACCTAAACTTATATATGGAGACAATTTATGATGTTATGTGTGGATCGCAACTACAAATTAGATGCAGAAAATAACAACGAAAGACTAGCATTCATTCTAAAAGACTGGGCCTTCAACTATTTATTGTTATAGGTAAAAAATAATTATAACAAATTATTTATAGTTATAATAAATATTTCATGATTATGACTAATTGTGAATTATTCAAAAAATGGGTAGATTTTGGTTACCTAGATCAAATGTATTATTATTAAATTCCTTCCTCTCATTCTACTGAATTTTTGACCTATCACTTTGTTCGTGAAATAGTCTAATAAAATACCACTCGTGATTTAATTTATCTTATAAGTCTGTCTTTTATTTCTAAACGCAACTGAGTTGCTTAAAGAAAACACCACTCGTCCTACGGACTCGTGGTGTTTTCAAGCAACTCAGTTTCGTTTAGAAGTAAATCGACAGACTTATCGCGAAAATTGGATCACTAGTGGTATTACTATGGATCATCCTTTAGACAATCTAATAACTTTATATGATACTAATACAATATATAAAAATGGTAATATATGTAGGTAGGTACTGAAGAAATAATAATGATCACTAAGTTTCTTCTTATTCTTAGGGTGCCTGTCCGTTCCGAAGGTTGGAGATCATTCTGGCTATGATGACTTTGTTGGTTGCTATACGGAACAGTTGTATTGAGGTCTTTCTATACCAGGCCCTCAGGTCAGCAAGCCAGGATAATTTTCTTCGTCCTGGGCCTCGTTTTCCTTCAATTTTACCTTGTAAAATGTATTGGAGTAGCTCGTATCTGCCTTGATTTCTCATTATATGTCCCAAGTACTGCAGCTTACGGCCATTCACGATGTTGAATAATTGAATGATAATTACAATCTGCGGTTGTTTTCATCCTCCGTAGTACTTCTTCATTGGTGACTTTGTCTGTCCGTGGTATTTTCAGGATCCTTCTGTCTTCTTCTTCAAGTGCCATCTTCGTTTCGAAGGTTGGCGATCATCAGGGCTATACGTATTTTCGAAACTGCTGACCGAAACAATTCGTTGTTGTTACAGCTATACCATTCCCGTAGATTCTTTAGCCAGGAGTTTCGTCTTCTTCCTATGGACCTTTTTCCTGCTATCTTCCCCTGCATAATTATTCGAAGCAGTTCATATCTTTCGCCTCTTGTAATGTGTCCCAAGTATTGCAGTTTTCGTTTTTTGATCGTAAGTATGACTTCCTTTTCTTTATTCATTCTTCTCAAGACCTCGACGTTTGTGACTCTCTCCGTCCATGATATTCTCAAGATTCTGCGATATATCCACAGTTCAAATGCCTATAATTTCTTGGTATCAATCTTTTTCAGCGTCCATGACTCAATTCCGTAGAACAGCACAGAAAGTACGTAACATCTCATCAGGCGAAGTTTCATTTCAAGGCTCAAATCTCTTCCACAGAACACTCTCTTCAATTTAGTGGATATGGATCTGGCTTTTTCTATTCTTATTTTGATTTCTGCTGAGCTATCTTTGTCTTCATTTATAAAAGTGCCTAAATATTTGTATTTGCTAACTCGATCGATAATTTCATTGTATAAATATAAATTTTGGACATTCCGTGTTGATTTCGATATTACCATTAATTTAGTTTTCTTTATGTTCAAAGATAGTCCATATTCTTCGCTGCACCATAGCTCAAAAGCCTGAAGTTTCAATAGAGATTCTGCCTTCAATGTCCACGCTTCTACTCCGTATAGAAGCACTGAGTACATGTAACATTTAAGGAGCCTTATTTTTGTTTTTAGGGTGAGGTCATGGCTCTTGAACACAGAGTTGCGACGGAATAACAAGAACGCAATAGCATTGAACGCAATAACAAGAAGTTAACTTCACTTGTGCAACAGCCAAATATCTAGGTCTAACCCTAGATTCAAAGCTGAACTGAAAAGCACCCGTAAAGAAAAACGGGAAGAATTGGGTATTAGATTCAAACAGATGTATTGGCTTCTGAAAAGGCACGCATTTTTGTCAATTCATAATTCTATAACCTAAGTGGATATATGGACGATTCCAAAATAAAGTATTGAGGTGCATTGTTAACGCACTTTGGTACATCCGTAACCAAGATATCCACAGAGATCTAGAGGTGGGGTATTTTGATGAAGAAATACAAAAATAACCTTCAGGCACGAAAAATGACTTTCACATCACAAAACGCCCAGCCCATTCAGCTTCTAGATAGCTCTAGCCGAAAAAGAAGATTCAAAAAGACAAAACCATACGAGTTAGTGTAGTACATAGTGCAAGTTAAGTAAAAAAGCTATTGTGATTGGTGAAGAAGAAATAAGTGCTTTAAAATTAGAACAAGCTAACAATACACGACTGGGTGATTCTTAGATTAAATTAGATATTAAGTTGGGATCCATAAAAAAGTTACTGATTGGTCTTTGAAGATTGTAGCATTAAATAAACAACATAAAAAAATTTACCAGATAGATACAAATAATTAAAAGTAATGAATAATACTTAGAGTTGAGAAAGTTCACACAATGACATATTTGGGAACTGTGATAACGGACCAACTAGATCCAGACATAGAAATAAAACGTAGAATAGCAATGACTAAAACTACTTTTATGAAAATGAAGTCATTTCTTTGCAATAATCATCTCAGTTTAGAACTAAGAAAAAGAATTGTTAAGTGCTATGTTTGGTCCGTACTCTTGTATAGTGCAGAAGTGTGGACGCTAAAAGTATCGATCATGAACAAAATTGAAGCAATGGAAATGTGGATTCATAGACGAATGCTGAAGATACCTTGGACAGCAAGGAAAGCCAATGAATAAGTACTAAGGAGGGTCAACAAAGATAGAAAACTGCTAAAGACTGTTAAACATCGAAAAATGTCTTATCTGGGACATATAGTGAGGGAAAGTCGTCGATATAAAATATTACAACTGATCCTTAAAGGCAAAATAGAGGGCCGTAGAGGTGTAGGAAGAAAACAAGTTTCTTGGATAAAAAGCATTCGTGAATGGACTCAGATATCAAATGCAGGACAACTATTCCATATTGCAGAAGATCGAGAAGCCTTCGCAATGGTGATCGCCAACGTCGGATAATTCTGATATGGCACGTGAAGAAGAAGACTTAGAGCGCAGATAATTTTAAGCTTTACCGCCTTTACAGTGAGCCTAGTATTGGTAGATCTATCAAAATAAACAGGCTCAGATGGCTAGGCCACTTGTATAGAATGAATGAGGTGGAGCCGTCGAAACACATCTATAACCAAAAGACTGGCTAAAGTGAGGAGAAGAGGCAGACTCAGAGCACGATTTAAGTATATATCAGGTGGAAGACGACTTACGAGTATTAAGAGTACGAAATTGGAAAACCAAGGCGAAGGATAGATTCTGGAACAGGCCAAGACCCACCATAGCTTGTATAGCCAATGATGACTAAGAGCGCAGAAGATGCGATCATATTGTTTCGTATTAAGCAAAACAAAAAAAGGAAAAAAAAAGTCATATAATAAAATGAGTATACCAAGGTGACATCAATTTTTTAGAGGAGATGTATTTAAGAAAGATAGAGATAAGAAATGGAAAAGAAAGCACAAGTTCAGATAGTTGAATTACAATTTATGGAAATTACGAAATTTAAAAAATAGAATCTTTGTAAAAATTCCAAAATTAAAACAAATTAGAATGGCTCTGGGAGTGTTCTGTTTATAGATCAAGACCCTAAATACTAGAAAAAGATATTGTAAAATTAGAAAATTATAATTGAAAATAAAATACAATTTCAAAAATAGTTTACCTCTCAATTAGTAAATAGTTTACATCTCAAGTAAAACCTGCTTATACTTGACAGAAGGATGTGGAACATATAGCCACTAACCAAGCTTTTAAGTAGATGTTTATGTAAACATTGCTTTTCGAAAATGAAAATACGTAAACAGTTTTCCTAAATGTTGATTAAAAAAATAAAGAATATAGGCTGCTAAGGAGGAAATTAAAGAGAGTACATGGAATAAAGAACAGAGAGAATATAGAATAAGAACTTAGAAATATAGGAAAACCAAATAAACTGACAAAAGACTTAAAATTCTGACAAAAGCTTAACAAAACAAGAAAAAGGTTAAACCAAGAACAATGATGGGCCGAGACATCAAAGAAGGAATAATAACCCAACAGAAAAAAAAGACAGACTTCTACAAAGAAAAGTGTAAAGAAAACAGAAAGGATGTACTACGTGACGGAATACCATTGAATCAAAATGATAACAGAGAAATAAACCCACTCTCATTAGATGAAATAGAAGAAGCATTCAATATGTTAAAGGACAAGTCACCCAGATCAGAAAAAATTAGCGCAGAAATAATGAAAGAAAGCGGAGACTTCTCACTAAATCCTAATGAATTAATAATAAAAAATATATAAAATAACAAACAACTGCCACATGGACGGAACACAGCAGTGATCGCCCCACAACATAAAAATAGGTATCAACTTCAATTGATTCCTCTCAAGTCGAAGAAGAACGTCATCGCTTAAAAACCTGAGAGAATGGTTTAACAGATCTTGTGCATCCCCTTTTAAGCTGCTGTCAAAAAAATTACTATTGCCAATTTGATAGCCAACGCTCGATAATCGAGCACGGCACATGAAGAAGAAGAATCAAATTCAATGTAAAACTTTCAGGCAGTTACCTTGCTAAATATAAAATATCATCATCAATGGCGTTATAACTGCTCGTGAGTCTTTGCCGCGTTTACTATTGCCTTCCATGTTTGTCGGTCCTGTGCCACTAATTCCCATTGTCTCGCTCCCATTTTCTCTATATCTTCTCTGACTGCATCTTTCCACCTTTTTCTTGGCCTCTTCTTGGCAAGTTCAAGTTTTTGGGGTCGTCACCCTTGTCCCCCGGCCGCCATATTGGAAAAAGGGGTGCAAAGGACTTTCGCACTGTATCTCCTAAACTAGCCATCCTACAGAAAATTTAATTACACATAAAATGTAGCAAATTCAATTCCCTACAATTTACATATATCACTTTTTATCGTCAAGTGACCAACAAAAAAGTTATAAACAAAAATAAGAGAAAATTTTGTAAGAAGTTTCCTTTTGGAGGTTATAACTTTTTTTACGTTCATTTCACAATAAAATAACATCAGCGATTTTGTAGAGGATTTTTCAATGAACAGTTTTCACTCTAAAGTTGTTTAATTTTATTTATTATCTAGGTTTTACAGCGCTCCAAACTTGACCAGATTCTCGAATTCTCATAAGAATACAATACCTTGCTATCTATACATACAGGGTGAGTTTTTAGTGCGGGATCGGTCGATAATTCCATAATAGTATAGAATATCGAAAAAAGTTATTAAGAAAAAATGTAGGCAATGATATTCTCCAGGCTTGGAAAATATGTTTTTTTGTACAGGGTGATCAATAACTGCGTGGTATATCAAACATATAATTTTTGAAATGGGACACCCTATATATTTTTTAATATTTATATTTCTCTCATAATTCTTGTTCATATAATATAGGGTTTTGCATTACTATACAGAATATTTAACAAGTTATGACCATTTTTATTTCGAAATCCCTATGAGATTAACACCCTGTATATAAAGACGTAATTCATAAATAATCATTTGTTTTATATAATGAGATAAACAATATGCTGCAGTTTTTAAATTAAGTTTAATTGAAATCATTGACGAATATTTGTATACAGGGTGAACTACAAAACCAAATTAGGATTTTCTCAATTTTTTTAAATAGATCACCCTATATTTTATTTCTTAAAAACATTATATTTATCACACTCTTTCATTTTTATATAGCATTCCCTATACTTAAACTCATTACTTTTCGAGATATTTTTAGTTTTCTTCAAATATTGAGCGATAATTAAACAATTATTTTGATTCAATAAATAACTAAAACAAAATATAAACCATAACAATATGCAGTAAATTTACCTATAAATTTGATATTAAGAAATTATCATATTTCCCTAATATACAAGAATCGTAAAATTCATACAAGTAAAAATTTATTTTGTATATAATAATATAACGAGATTATTTTTATTTAATAAATAACGTACACAAAACATAAATCAAAACAATATACAACTGATGTCAACAGTTTTTAGATTGTTATATCAACAGTATTCTAAGCCAAGAAGTGTTTAGTGAAACATTCAATTTTATAAGCATTTTTAAACTACAAAAAATTACGATTTTCTCATTTTTTTTACATAGATTAGCCTATATTTTATTTGTTAGGAATGTTGTATTTATGATACTCTTTCATTTTTATATAGCATCTCCTATACCTAAACTTATTAGTTTCTGGGATATTATTAGTTTTCTTGATTTTCCGGGAATACGTTCAATTTTTATAAGTAGAAATAATGTAACAAATAAAAATTGTGTAATAAAATAACAAATATTTGCATTCAATAAATAACTAACAAAATATATAAACCATAACAATGTTTAATGAATGTACCAATTAATGTGATGTTAAAGATATAAGTCTAAAGTAAATGTTGAAAATGCCCACCTTGAACCTCTATGCAATTTTGTAACCGATGTTCAAATGGCCGAGCCACATTTCTTAACATCATTGTACGTCAATGTTATTAAAAGCTCCACCTATTCTTTTTTTCATATCATCAGGCGTTGTTGGATGCTTCTGGTATACAAGGTGTTTTATATAGCCCCAGATGAAAAAATCAATTTTGGAAGAACTGGAGCACCGTCGTCGTGTAAAAACCGCAACCGTAAAAAAAATGTGGGCCAATCACATAATCGCCAACAATAGCATCTTAAAAATCTATAAATCACCTAGTTTGACTATGAGTGTTAATCAAGTAGGGATTTCTTGATGCATAGTAGTGAAAAATAGTATGAGAATTATATTATTAATAACTGCGCGCCATAATCTGCCATTAGGAATGTGTTACTGAAAATTTCTTGGCTTAGAATACTGTTGATATAACAATCTAAAAACTATTACATCAGTTGTATATTGAATTGATTTATGTTTTGTGTGAGCTGTTTATTAAATAAAAATAATCTTGTTATATTTTACACAACACATATTTTTTTGTAGGAATTTTACAATTCTTGTATATTAGGGAAATATGATAATTTCTTAATATCACATTTATTGGTACATTTACTGCATATTGTTATGGTTTATATTTTGTTAGTTATTTATTGAATAAAAATAACTTTGTATAATTATCGCTCAATACTAACTTATTTCTACTAGAAAAATTGAATGTATTCCCGATATTTGAAGAAAACTAAAAATATCTCGAAAAGTAATGAGTTTAAGTATAGGGAATGTTATATAAAAATGAAAGAGTATCTAAGTATAATGTTTTTAAAAAATAAAATATAGGGTGATCCATTTAAAAAATTGAGAAAATCTTAATTTGGTTTTATAGTTCACCCTGTATACAAATATTCGTCAATGATTTCAATTAAACTTCATTTAAAAACTACAGTGTATTGTTTATCTCATTATATAAAACAAATTATTATTTATGAATTGCTTCTTTATATACATGGTGTTAATCTCATAGGGATTTCGAAATAAAAATGGTCATAACTTGTTAAATACTCTGTACAGTAATGCAAAACCCTATATTATATGAACAAGAATTATGAGAGAAATATAAATATGAAAAAATATATAGGGTGTCCCATTTAAAAAATTATATGTTTGATATACCACGCAGCTGTTGATCACCCTGTAGAAATGAGCATATTTTCCAAGTCTGGAGAATATCATTGCCTACATTTTTTCTTAATAACGTTTTTCGATATTCTATACCATTATGGAATTATCGACCGATCCCGCACTAAAAACTCACCCTGTATATTAGGCGAGCGGCATCAACCGTTATGCCGACCAGGAAAATCGAATTTAGGGTAAATGACCAATTTTAGTCTATTTTTATGATTTCGAGGTCGCTGAATCCGAATATGAAGTTTATGTTTATCTAGAGTTGGTGGAACATGTTCAAAAATCAAATTTTATACAAAAATGCCAAAAATCAATTTTGATGATTTTTCAAATTTACCTCGTTGTATCTTTGGTCGCTGTAAATATTTACTTTTGAAAATTTTACCGTGTGATCTTTGGAGTATGTAGATAACAATGAAATTTGTCCAAAATGTTTAAACACATTAAAAAAGGAGTTGTTAATTTTTAAACATTTTGTCATCATATTTCGTTAGTGTCATGTTTACTTAAAAAAGTTGAGCGACAAACTTTCTATTTTATAATTTTAACTAACGTAACAATAAAATATAATTCATGAAGAAGTTTTTTGGAAAATTTTAAGTCAAAATATACAATAGGAAAAAAGTTAGGTTACGTCATAGACAAGCGGCACACCCCAAAAACGCTTATATCTCGAGATTCTGACCACGGTGTGGTGAATGGCTAATTTTGATCATACTTTATGATTTTGATATCAAAAATCGTTTTTTTGCTCATCTTAAGAATTTTGCATTTTGCGGTTGAGTCATTCTTCTTCTGAACCGGCGAATTTTTTCTCAAACAACTTCTTGGGCGTTTTCCATATATGCTTAGGGTTATAAGTTTTATAGTAGGGAGAAAGATCAAAAACAGATTAATAATAGCATAGGAATGTTAAAATCATAATAAATTGTATGAATAAAAATATATATATATATATATATATATATATATATATATATATATATATATATATATATATATATATATATATATTTATATATATATATATATATATATATATATATATATAGAGAGAGAGAGAGAGAGAGAGAGAGAGAGAGAGAAAAGTAAGCTTAACTTTTGTTTTTATTGTATCCCTATGAGCATTCGAGAATCTGGTCAAGTTTGGAGCGCTCTAAAACCTATATAAATAAATAGAATTAAACAAATTTATAGTGGAAATTGTTCGCTGAAAAACCCTCTACAAAATTGCTAAAATGTTATTTTATTTTAAAATGAACTGAAAAAAGTTATAACCTCCAAAAGGAAACTTGTTAAAAATTTTTTACATATTTTTGTTTATATCTTTTTGTTTGTCACTTGACGATAAAAAGTAATACAAACAAAATTGTAGAAAATTTAATTTGCTACATTTTATGTTTAATTAGATTTTACGTAAGGTTGGTAGTTTACGAGATATAGCGCGAAACCCCTTTGCACCCCATTTCCAAGATGGCGGCCGGGGGACAAGGGTGGCGACCCCAAAAACTTGAACTTAAGCTTCTACCGATCCCCCCTACACATTAAAGAAATAAAATTGACTCATCTAACAAATGCAAGGTACGACTTAAAAAATGTAACATTTTAATGGAGTAAGAGACATATTATCTTTTCATTGATTTTGGGAGTACCTATAATAATATCAATCAAAAAGGTTTGATAACGAGATTGAAAGAATTTACTATTCCAACACAGCTTATTGTGTTCGTTAAACAAAAATTCAAAGTACAGAATAAGATATCAATACCAAATGTACTAACAAATACAATCCAAGTTGGAAATGGTCTAATACAAAGAGATGTATTGTCCTGGGTTTTGTTTAACATCACGTTAAAGAAAATTAATCCAGAATCTTTCAGAATCAAAAAAAAGTTGTATGCTTCTGTTGCTATATAAAATTAGAGATAACTATTTAAGTATACGTTTAATGTGTTTTATGTTTTAAAAAATCTTTGATAAAAACTATTAAATATTTCGTTATTATACACTTTCGACCCTTTTCATAAAAAAAATTCCATTAATTTACCTATAAAATACAGTGGTATGGTTTTTGTAGATTTTTTTATTGAAATTTAGTGCTTTGCAATTGATACGCCCCTGGCGGCTATCCTAATGTATGACTCGCCTCCTTCTAGTTAGCCCGCATTCCTGCAAATTCTCTTCTCTGTTCCTGCTACGACTTGAGATGAAAAAACAACTGGCAGTAGCTCTCCTTCTACTGCTATCAGAATTGCTGCTCCTGCTACATACATACACAACCCGTCCTCGTGCTGTTCTCGTCCTGCTGACCGTGGGCTATTTGGACAGGCCGGTGCTGAATAGGCGATTAAACAAGGGGGAAAGTGTGGGAGAATACAGAATAGGATTAGGTCAACTATCAAGATGTGTATTTAATTACATAACTTTGAAATTAAAAGTATGTTTCAAAGAACGTTTTGAAAGTAGAAAGATATTAGTCTTCTTTATGTTACATTTTTAACATCCCTTTTTATTAATCTTTCTTTTTCAATTATTGGTTTAAGTGTAAATGTAGCAGAAATTTATTCTGTATATTTAATTTGAGATGTTTAGGTATATGAATTTTTAATGTTGTTCTGAAGCTATTCATTGTGGCATTTTTTTAATTACTTGTGTTGATGGGAAATAAGCATCCGATTTGGACGTCGAAACGTTAATAAAATCATTTTTTTAGTAAAATTGTGGCTTATTTCCCATCAAAACTAGTAATGAATTTTTAAAATAGCAATATTAAAAGCAGTCTTCAGCTTTGTATACTTGTAAACTTTGATTCCTTCTGGAATCAATGTTTACAAATAGAAGTCAATATATTTATATATTATAGATATTTTTCCTATTGACATGACAATTTGATGGTAGGTTTTTATAATAAATATTTTCTTGTGAACGTCTCATTTGCTTGAATCATATAAATTAATTATGATTTTCTTGCTGTACATTGATTACTATTGATTAATGTTGAGTGTACTTCTATTTGATAATGGTGACAATAGAGTTAACATAAATATGTTTAGTCAACAACGAAAAAATCGACTTTTGCATTGCATCGATTGCACTGCATTTTTGAGTTAAATTTTTTGTGTTAGGTGTAAGACAGTTCTTTTTTTTTGATAAAACGAAGGTATATGGCAAAAATTCATGAGTTCAGATAAAAATAGTTTGCCTGATTATAATTAGAAATAATGTTTTTAAAAACAGTATTAAAATAAAAATGATAAACAATCAGTGAAAACGAAAAACAAAGAGAAGAATTGTATAAGGAGCCTAATATAATTGCAGTAGTTGCAGTACTAAGAGCACAAAGACTTAGATGGTTAGGACATGTCCAAAGAATAATCCAGTTTAAATGACAACAATCTTGTTAAGCGCCACAATATATGGTAAAAAAAGGAAGGCTTAGGATTAGATGGAGGAGTCATGAAGTTAATGATGACATAAGGTATCTTAATGCAAGCAATTGGAAAGAAAAAGCGAATAACAAACAGGAATGTAGGAAGATTATAAACCTAGGATTGTAAACATTGTTTAATTAGGTATGTCTGTATTAAATATAATATTATTGTTTTCGCCCATTTTACAACATTAATATGAGAAAAAATTCAATTTCATTCAAAAAAATTTAGTTCGTAATATTGATTAACAGTGATTATTAAATAGTATTTCGTTGTAACAACAATTTAATTTTTTGTTTCAACGAACTTTTAGACATTGACGGATGTATTTGGTTATTGTCACAATGATTGAATAATCATTGTGAAAATAACTAGAGTACATTAATCAATAACACTCAATTTATTCAGCCAATAACTTAGTTTCGTATATTTAATAAATAATGTTAATTCTGGCAGCAACTCACTTTCTTGATTTCGTAGATGACAAGCAATTACCTTGGTTTATCGTAACAACGTACAGATTTCATTAAAACAATGTACAAATGTTGTTAATATAGAGTAATATATGATTATTGTATATATGTAAACTGATTGTTTTGACAACGAATGCATTAATCAATCTACTACTGCGTTTAATAACCGCAATCAATGCGTTTATGGTGACAATACACGTAGTTGTTGATACAATAAATGTTTTGCTTGACCATTTGAAATGTAACGGCTTTTCCTTATCGTGATACCCCTAGCTTCTCTGTGTTACCATTGTTTAAAAAAGAATTCTTTGTTAAACAATGCTGTTTCCAAAAGTGTAGACCGTAGTAGAAGGAAATTTTCGTGTGTCTATTATCGTGAAATTTCGGTCGAATTCTTTTTAAATATTTTTCGAATCCTGAGAAAACTAATTAGTATTTTTGAAAATTTATACGCAGAATAAAATATTACAGTATTATTGAGGGCTGAAGCCCCTGAGAACTTCTATAATGGTTATTTTAAATAAGTCACATGGGCGAAAAAGAGAAAATTTAGTATGGTTTTTAATTTCAAATATACCATTCAAAAGATACTTTTTGTTTATTCCAAGGGACTTTCAGTCCTCGGTAATAATGTAATCTTTTATTCTGCGTTTAAATTATTTTTTAAAATTACTTATTAGTTTTCCCAGTTTTCCAAAAAAAATGAATGCGTTTAAAAAGAATTCGATCGAAATTTTGCACCTGCGCTCTCAAAATGGATTAAAGTGTTATACATTTTTGGAAATACCATTTCAAACGATTTTAAATTCGCTGTCACATGATGTACTTTACCATTTAAAAAAAAATCAAAGTTATGTCTGTCACCTGAAGAGGATTCGTATAAAGTTCGTAAAATTTGATGCTATAATATACTTTGATTATATCATAATATGATTTCTCACATTATGAGAAATCACACAGTGTAAAGTCCATTAGGTTAAGGACAAAAAAGGGTGATTTAAAAAATTATTATTAATCAATATCATACATTGGGCTAATGCATTCAGTAATTATTAATATAAAATACGTTCATAGTAGGAATGAACGAAACTGATTGTAAGAATGAATAGAATTGCTTGTAAGAATAACCGTATTTATTGTGGGAATGAACGGAATTAATAATTGTAAGAATAAATGGAAATAATTGTAGAAATAAACGAAATACGTTACGAGAAATAACACTGTTATTGACACAACGAATAGTCTTCGTTGGTCAATTAACGACGTTGTTGTTTCAATGAATAGTGTTCGTTGACTCAATGAACAGAGTTCGTAATATCAATAAAGTGGTATTATGGTATACATAATGAATGTTCATCCATTCAATAAACGTAATACATTGGCTCAACTAACGAAAATAATGAATTGATGAACATCGCTTTGTTGTTCCAATAAAACCAAGAATTGGACAAATTTTAAGTATTGCGTTTGTTGTCAGAATTAACATTTTTATTGATATTACGTACCTTTTTCGTTGAGTGTATCCATGTTTGTCTGTCTGTCAGTAAACACAGCTCCTCTGTTATTAGGACAGATAGAATGACAAATGAGGTGTCGAATGAGAGCTTATATCTCAAATATGGTATTAAACTTTAAAAGGGTAAAGGGGCTTATTAAAGGCAAAGGGGGTATAGCAAGAAAGAAAAAAATCTTGGTTACAAAACATCAGAGATTGGACCCACACAACAGGAAATATCTTAATAATATAATATAACTATAATATATAATAACAACTACATAACAATTCTGTTCTGTATCAAAACACTTTATATTATGGCAAATTACAAAAAAATAAATGTCGAATCTTATTCTTATACTTTAAAATATGTATACTGAATTTGTCTATGTACAGAATTTTTCTTAATTTGAATATATTTTGCTACATTTATTCCTTATCTTAGGTCCAGCTCGAGTCCACTCCTGAAAACGGGGGTGTTAGGGAGTAGGGGGTTGCTTGCTTGGTCGAAGAGAATGAATTTGCTTCCCGTGAGTTGTATTCTCGATTTAAAACTAACATGGGATCTCTTATTAGAAATAACAATGGCCTTGTTTAGAGAGAAACGTGTAATTTTGTACATCATGGGGAAGTTTGGACATGTTACTGCGATGCGATGGGATGAATATTTTTAGATAAAAGCTTCCGTTCCTTTTATTTACGGAGAAGTAATGAAGTTTTTCGACTGAATATCGCCTTAATTGTTAATTATGTCTTTTGTTCTTCAAACAAATCTAATAAAATCATTTTTTTCTGCCATATCTGTTAATATCTGTTAATATCTCTCCCGTATCTATTTAAATACATATCAAAAAAAGTTAATTTGATATAATCAAATAAACTATTCTCCAATAACATCAACTCTATAAATAAAGGTTCCAAAAAAATAATGACAATAGCATTTAAAAGAAGCTTTCTACCTTATTATGTACAGTTACGATCACTAAATAATTTACATCTTCTTCTTCCTGTAGTGCCTATCCGTTTCGGATGTTGACGACCATCATGACAATCTGTACTTTGCACAATGCTGCTCTAAAAAGATTTGTGGTTGTTGTGTTGAACCACGTACGTAGATATTTGTCAGCTGGAAAATCCTTCGCCTCCCTGGTTCTCGCTTTCCTTCTACTTTTCCTTGCAAGATTAGTTGCAGTAGTCCATATCTTTCGCTGTTTCTCATGATGTGACAGAGGTATTCGATTTTGGCTGATTTAATGTGATTAACCGCTCCTTTTCTTTTTGCATTCTTAACAAAACACCCTGATTAGTAATGTAGTCGGTATAAGATATCTTCAGAATTCGACGATAAAGCCACATTTCAAAAGCCTTAATTTTCTTGCGGGCGGCGTCTGTAAGAGTCCACGGCTCAACTCCGTACAACAGTATAAGAAAGATATAACATCGAAGTAACCTGATTTTTATGGGTATCGACAAATCAAGATATTTAAATAACTTAGCTATTTTTGGAAATGTAGATCTTGCTTTCTCTATCCTACATTTGATTTCTATGGAATGGCCCCCAAGGTAGGTGTATATTTTTACTCTTTCTATTTGTTGACCGTTCACACTGATTTGTCCAAATTGCTGTTCCTTCTTAGAGATCATCACACATTTTGTTTTCTTAGTGTTTAATCAGTGGCGGCTTGTGATTTTTACAATAGGGGAGGCTATACCTAACTGCAAAATATTTAGACAAATTTGCACTAGCAAAAAAAATCTGCCAAAAAATCTAATTTAAGGCCCCATTTTTTTGACCATTTCTTATTTGCATTTTATAATATCATCATAATTCACAATTTAATAATATCATATCATTTTAAAAATAGTTAGTCTAATTGTAAAAGTGTATTACCAAAGTTTGTGTCGTTTATTTGTTAACAATTCTATCTCTGTAAGTAGATATGCATATCATAATAAATACAGATTTGAACTTTTGCAGTCCATACAGGTTGAAAATTGGTAGAGTAAGAGTAGCTTTGATACAGTTTGAATTTTGAAACTCTTTTGTGGCGCGTTTAACTTTAAATTTAGCAAACAGTATGGAAAAATCTTTTAAAATAAAACTAGAATTTTGTTTTGCATCAAAATGAAAATACATTTTCGCGCCATGTAATAATCATATCAGCTCTTTTGTAGCTGGAATATTGTATGCGCCACTCATTTTTACGGCGTTTTGGCGGTTTTTATTCTTGTACAATAGAATAGAAATATGCTTTATTGTCATGAGAAATTGTACAATTTTATCGACAAAGCTTATAAAAAGTCAAGAAAACAAAACAGTAACAATCCAATAATAATGAAGTAAAACAGAAATAATCAATTGCAACATTTAAATAAATTGCAAATGCATAGTCTACCTAGTAATATTAATAAGTTTAAAAGTTAAGCTGCTGCATGTGACACCCAAATATAGACAAAAAAAAATAATAAAAATACTATTTGTGCAAAGGGTACTGTAATTTCTTAGTCATTGAATAAGAAAATCTTCTACTGAATAATATGGTCTTTCAGTTTCATTCAGTTCAGGTAGGTAGGCTTTTGTCAGTTTACGGAATTTGGGGAAAGATGTTGCAGATTTAATTTGTAGAGGGAGATGGTTGTAAAGTTTTTTTGCGGAATATAATATAGATTTCTTAACTAACTCAGAGGACGGGGTCGGCAAATAGACGTCAAGCGAAGAATTTCTCGTGAAGTAGTCATGATTAGGTCTTGGTGGAAAGACATGTAGATGTTTACGAATTAAGTAAACAGTTTCTAAGATATACAACGATGGAAGGGTTAAAAATCCGTGATCTTTTGAAATGTATTGTTCTTCTGGGGCCAAACAGATATCTTATTGCTCTTCTTTGTAATTTGAAAATAACATCGAATTGGGCAGCCGTACCAGAACCCCAAAAAGGAAGACCATAACGAAGATGTGACTCGAGCAAAGAAGAATATGTTATTGATGCTAAATTCAGTTGATTCGAAACAGATCTTATAGCATAGCAAGCGGAGGATAGTTTCTTCCTTAACATATCGATATGGTGGGACCATTTAAGGTTGGTTTTTAAAAAAATACCAAGAAATTTTACAGAATCAACGGTACTGATCTGGCTGTTATTAAGAGGTAAAGGTTGAAGAGCTTCTTTATAAGACAATGCTACTGTCTTATCTACGTTAAACGAGAGTAAATTAGAGTCAGACCAGGTTTTTATTGTAGATGAGAAGTTATGGTAGCATGAAGAGTTGCAATATTTGAGTTGCTCCAAGTGATACTGGTATCATCAGCAAAAAGAAAGATGACATTAATAAAGATAAGGAAAAGTAAAAGGAAAAGTTTAATTATTTTTCAGTATTATGTTTCTGACTTTCTATATAAGAATGTTTTCGGTTTCCAAATAATAAAGAAAAAAAATTATTAAATGATTTTAATAATAAATAATAAATATAATAAATAATCATTCAATCGAATTTTAGTATGTACAGGGTGTCCCAAATGGGTATGTTCTGCAGTGTATACCGAAAACTAGAGGAGATAAAAAAAAAGTAGTTAGGATGTCATGACTTCTTTTTTCGTTAAAGTAACGATTGTCCAATCAAATCATCAATAGCTCCTCACATTATCGAGATACTGGGCGATTGTTGAAAAATGTCGAAAACGACAGGGTTACAGATCTTCTTTATTAAAAAAAATTTTAAAAAACTTTATAGGAACATTTGATAGATATATTATGGATGGATTCAGTGGCGTACAAAAAACTTTTTTAGGGGGTGTCGCTAAGGAAATATAAACCATACTTATGTTTTTTTTAAATGGGACACCCTGTATATTTTGACATTTTTCGTTTACCTTTTTAATTCTCTTTCATCTGATATGACATATCATATATCTATTTTCAGTTGTTGGAGCTACCGTGCAAATAAATTGTTTATAGTTAACGTCAGGTTAAAGGCACTAAAATAAAACACTCGGTAACGTATTTTAACATTTTAATACTAGGGTACCAATCCTACATATTTTTATTTAGACAATCAACTTAAAAAATAGGAATAACGAATTTACCAACAACAAAAAACTACTCAACTACAAGAATTAATTTTACAAAAATAATAACTTTAACATAAACCAACAAACAACAATAATAAACAACGTAACAACTATAATTAATTTTACAAAAATATGAAAATTATAATAAATTTTCAAAATACTCCCAGTTTTGTTGTAATAATAATTGACACCTTTTTCTTACAGATCTTACACAATTGAGTATATGCCAGTGCATATTATGCACTGGTTTTATTTTTCTAAATGCTTGATGAATGCTTTGCAATAATTCTTCCTTTGTGTTAAATTCAGTTTTATAAATGTTGTTTTTTAAAAATTCTTAAATAAAAAAATCAGGTGGATTTAGTTCTGGTGAACGAGGGGGCCACCTAACAGGACCATAAGTTCCAATCCACCGATTATGAAATTTTTCATTTAAATAATTTCCAACGAATTCTGCATTATGGGCAGGTGCTCCATCTTGTCGGAACCAAAATGTATTCCGATCAGCCAAATATTACTCATCAGAAATGTTATTTAAATTAGTTTCTAAGATGTTAGTTTATCGTCAAATACGTGATAAACTAATTTATTATGCTTGACAAAACAACTAACGTTAAAACCGAATCTGCCTTGCCTCCTGATCCCTTGAACTAAGTGGGAATTTGAGTCATTCCAATATAGTTCATTGTGTCGGTTAAATATTCCTGCACTGGATATGCGAGCTTCATCGCTAAATATTACCTTTGAATAAAAATTTGGATTTTCATTACATTTTTCTATATACCATTCTGCAAATTGTATCCTACTCAAATAATCGTTAGGATATCAATATCGTGCCAATTATTATTATTACAACAAAATGAGGAGTATTTTGAACATTTATTATAATTTTCATATTTTTGTAAAATTAATTATAGTTGTTACGTTGTTTATTATTGTTGTTTGTTGGTTTATGTTAATGTTATTATTTTTGTAAAATTAATTCTTGTAGTTAAGTAGTTTTTGTTGTTGGTAAATTCGTTATTCCTATTTTTAAGTTGATTGATTTTATTTTTGCTAAATAAAAATGTCAAGGATTGGTACCCTAATATTAAAATGTTAAAATACGTTACCGAGTGTTTTATTTTTAAGTGCCTTTAACCTGACGTCAGCTATAAACAATTTATTTGCACGGTAGCTGCAACAACTGAAAATAGGTATATGAAATGTTATATCAGATGAAAGAGAATTAAAAAGGTAAACGAAAAATGTCAAAATATACAGGGTGTCCCATTTAAAAAAACATAAGTATGGTTTATATTTCCTTAACAAGACCCCCTAAAAAAGTTTTTTGTACGCCACTGAATCCGTCCATAATATATCTATCAAAAGTTCCTATAAAGTTTTTTAAAATTTTTCTTAATAAAGAAGATCTGTAACCCTGTCGTTTTCGACATTTTTCAACAATCGCCCAGTATCTCGATAATGTGAGGAGCTATTGATGATTTGATTGGACAATCGTTACTTTAACGAAAAAAGAAGTCATGACATCTTAACTACTTTTTTTCTATCTCCTCTAGTTTACGGTATACACTGCAAAACATATCAATTTGGGACACCCTGTACATAGTTTAGAGAGAATCAAATATGCACTCTCTGATGAGACCCTAAGAAGAGCTGAAATTAGTTAGTGTTTTTGGCTCTCTCTGAACTAACTAAACTAAGACGGCTCTTGTTTCGCTTCACAACGAAATGATTATTTATTATTTTTATTATTTCTACTCCTAATCTTAGTATTGGGAACTTATCTTTGTTGGAATTTTACCGTGCTGATTTTTTGAAGCCACGAATGGTGTAACCAGAAGATTAGTTCTAATAAAGTCTTATTTTTGATATTGTTAATATTAAAAGTAAAACTTCCATTCTTCTTTCGTTCTTAAATGATTTTAGTTACATAATCTTACTTAAAAATAAATCCTACACGTACTTTTCCTATGTAGAGCCTTTTTCAAACCCTGTACACTGTTAATCAGCACTAAGCACTATCATTAATAGTTGGAATAACAGAAGAGCGAATGATAATATTAATAATACCTAAAATGCCTGTCGGACGACTAAGAGGAAGGTTATCACATTTCTCGCATAATTTCCCAGATTCGCTTCCATCTATTATTATTCAAGAAACCATCCACACTACAGATATACAGATTTTACTAAATTTTGTTTATGAAGGTTAATGAAAACACAGAAAATTTCTCGAAACATATGGTATTTTTTCAATTTTTTTTATTTAAACTATACGATGACATTATATTTTACGTTTTAAAAAACCAAATTTGTGCCCAGAAAATCCTTAAGGCTGCCATGGCGTCTTGACATACGTCACATCGTTGTAATTGTCTATCAAGTATCAGTTATTAAATGAAGTAAAGAAACACAGACGTATAGGCCAGGGTAATACGCCAAAAATATACCCTGTTCGTGACACTCGAGCAGCCAGGGTACTGAAGCGTTTTTTCGACAAGTAATACATATAGGAACAAATTGTAACTATTTCCTGCGTAGGATCTGGCGGCCATTTTTATTTATAAACAATTAACTGTCAAAAAATGGCATTTTTCCCTTTTTTTTTCAAATCAATGGAAAACAGTGAAACTTATGATTTTTTTAGTACAAATATCTTTGAGATTATGGAAAAAGCGTTAAAATGACATATTACAAAGTTTGATATACTCATTTATTGTTAATATAATTGCGAAAAAAGGTCGGAATTGCAAAAAAAAATATTATTGCAATAACTGATGTAAAAATTAGTGTACAGATTTGAAATTTTTGTCAAATGAGGGTTCTTTGGTGCTTAATATGTGATAAAAATTTCAAAGCGATTCATTCAATTGTTTAAATTTTATTCGAATTGTTTATCTCAGTGAGCATTATTTTTTGTACCAACATAAGTCAGAAAAAAATGACGTTAGAACCATTCCACAGGTGTCAAATGGAAGAGCATGAACTATATTTTCAACTTGGTTTAAAAAAAGCGAATAAAAAATGCATTTATTAGTAATAAATAATTGTGCAAAAGTATCGTAAATCTTTCCTTATAAACTTTTTGAATAACTTTTTCCAAAAAAATTAACTTTTTTACCCTGTTTTAAGTGCACAACTACCAAGTAATGTTATTTATATCATAATTGATAAAAAATTGTAATAAATATATATGATTTCTTATATAACAAAATAAAAAGTTTATAAGGAAAGATTTACGATACTTTTGCATAATTATTTATTACTAATAAATGCATTTTTTATTCGCTTTCTTTAAAGCAAGTTGAAAATATGGCTCATGCTTTTTCATTTGACACCTGTGGAATGGTTCTAACGTCATTTTTTTTGACCTATGTTATTGAAAAAGAAATGCTCTCTGGTATAAACAATTTGAATAAAATTTAAACAATTGAATGAATCGCTTTGAAATTTTTATCACATATTAAGCACCAAAGAACCCTTATATGACAAAAATTTCAAAGCTGTACACTAATTTTTTTTACACTAGATATTGCGAAATTAATTTTTTTGCAATTCCGATCTTTTTTCGCAATTATATTAACAATAAATGAGTATATCAAACTTTGTAATACGTCATTTTAAAGCTTTTTCCATAATCTCAAAGATATTTGTACTAAAAAGACCATAACTTTCACTGTTTTCCATTGATTTGAAAAAAAAAGGGAAAAATGCCATTTTTTGACACTTAATTGTTTATAAATAAAAATGGCCGCCAGATCCTACGCAGGAAATAGTTACAATTTGCTCTTATAGGTATTATCTGTCGAAAAAACGCTTCAGTACCCTGGCTGCTCGAGTGTCATGGAAAAAACCTTATTACTCTGGACTAGTACTCACAATCATTTAATCAGCTTCGACGACCGGTTTCGATCTCTACAATATGCAGATCATCTTCAGGTCGGCGTTACAAGTGATTAAATGATACAATTAAAGAAAGCCAGAGTTAGAACATTGTCTGGTTGTATCAAAATGCTGATAGAAAGACAAAACTTTGGAAGGTATGTAAATATTGACATTTCAGAACAACAAACAAATACATACGTATGCATGCACATGAGCAAACAGGTACTCATAACCACGCACACGCACACAGATGCCTGCGGTTTATGACTATTTGTTAAATTACATTAAACTTTAAAAATTAAAAAAAAATTTAAAGTGTTTTTGAATTTTGATCTACTTACATGCCGGTACAAGGGATGGGTTGTAAGTTCATCAATAACATTTTTAAACGTTCAAATTAAGCTAGTAGGATAGCTAGGTGAGGGACAGTGAATTGGAATGGATGCTGAAGGCAGATGTGTTATGTGAAACAGAGATAGATGTTTGTAAATGCAGCTAAAGTGCTGATTGACTCTGTGTATGCACTTAACGATTGTAAAGGTAACCTTTACAATCGTTAAGGTAGGCACTTAACGATTGTAAAGGTAACCTTTACAATCGTTAATTGCATACACAGAGTCAATCAGCACTTTAGCTGCATTTACGAACTTTTCCATCCAAACGTTGTCTTTCTCATAGCTAATACATCTACCTCTGTTTCACATAACACATCTGCCTTCAGGATCCATTGCAATTCACTGTTATGTGTTTTGACCTACGAAGCACGTCCGCCTACCCGATCCCTCACCTAGCTATCCTACTAGCATAATTTGGACGTTTAAAAATGTTATTGATGAACTTACAACTCATCCCTTGTAACGTCATGTAAGTGGATCAAAATTCAATTTTTTTTTATTTTTAAAGTTTAATGTAATTTAACAAATAGTCATAAACCGCAGGCATCTGCAGGGCCCCCGTAACCGGGCGTGCAACGCGTGCGGCGCACGCGGGCGTAACCCCAAAGGGGCGCCAAACCGAAGGTTTGGTAAATAGGAAATATTTATTTTAAATGAGATAATCATTTTTTATATGCAATTTTAATTATTTCATGAACAGCTAGAGAAATCTCAAAAATCAAATATTGTGTTATTACTGAAAAAATAATTACATATTCCCGTCCTGAAATGTTAAACTTACTCGTTCAAAAATATATTACATTTTGTTGTTCCTTCCTAATTTTGCTTTGAAGTAGATTGAATTACGCTTGGCATACCATCCAATCGATTTAATGTTGTAAACTAAAGCGACACTCAAAATAGTCAAATCACACTCCTTGACGAGTAAAAACATAAATTAACAATAAAGGAAAAGAAAATGTAGTATGTCAAAAAAAAACATAAATTAACACCCATAAAACGCAATTTAGCAGTTTTACTCCAACAGAAACACAACTTGCTGGATCAAGCAGTTGTACTCCTATAAAGTGAATATTTTACTCCAATGTTTGATAATTAGCCTTGAGTAAACAAATACTGTATGAATTATGATTATGTATTTGACTTGAGTATCTTTTCCCTTCTCGTCTATGCGTTTATTAGGAACAAACATTATTTTTACTGTTACTGGTGAACGGGTGGTGTCCTGCAGTGAAAGGTTTAAAATTTTATTTTATATTGGTGTTAATAATTTCCTACCTACTAATATTGGACAATCTTTTTTATTTGTTGTTATTTTAAGTGGTGTGGAAATTAAATTAATTGCGAAAATGGTACGTATCATAATCATTGCATAGAATAATAATGATTCATTTTAAATAGTTATAATCGGGTTTCCTCTAATAGAATCCACAATTTACAATTTATTTTGAAAAATAAAAGAAAATAATTAAGACATTGTGTCTGTGTAACTTGGAACCATATGGGAAACTTTTTATTATTAATTTTACGGAAAAAATTTATTCTTCATAAAATGCTTTGCATAGTCTAAAAACTAAAATGCAACCAAATATAAAATTGTGTCAATCTTATGAGTATCAAAAATTTGAATTTCGATCAAGAGTACCTTATATTTCACAATATCAAAAATTATTACATATTATGAAAAGTCGTTTGGAATTAATTAAAAACTATATGCAATTTCATCCTTTTAATTGAATTTTTTTTTTCTCAAATTACAGATAGGTACCCAACGCCCTTTTCATTTATTACGAATAATGCGATAACTCTCTTATTGTTATTGATTAATTAATTAATATTAATAAAAAGTTATAACATTATTTGTAATAATTGAAAAGGGCTAATTTTTAATAATAAAAACTTATCACATTATTTCTAATAAATGAAAAGGGAGTTGTTGAAAAGTACAATTAATGTACGATAAAAAGTTCTTTCTAAAAAGCTTTGCATGGTCTAAAATCTAAAATGCAACCATCAAATTCTATCAAATTTTTTCAATTTCATATGAGATATATGTAAAAAATATGAGTTTCGATCAAAAGTAAAGTGCCTTTCTAGATCACAATATATTTCAATTAGAAGGATGTAATTGCACATAAAAACATAGTTTTTAATGCTGAACAACTTTTCATAATAACTTTTCAATATTGTGAAAACTAAACGTACTTTGCTCTTGACCGAAATTCATATTTTTTGGCATAACTAGTAAAGGTTCATAAAATTTGATATTTGATGGTTGCATTCTGAGTTCTAGACAATGCAGAACTTTTTATGAAGAATAACTTTTTCTCGTAAAATTAATAATAAAACAGTTTCCCATATGGTTCCTAGTTATGTAGACACCCTGCATAAAATTTGTTTGAAAACTTTGAAATGACAAAATATTATTGTTTATTTACTTAAATGTATATTTTTAATTTAATATGCAGGGTGCTTCATTAATGTTGCAAAAAATTTAAGGGGAAAGGCGCAAAATATCGCCTGTCAAAATTTTCAATGTGTTTTAAATGTATTCATTTTTTTCGAATCCTGAGAAAACTAATTAGTATTTTAAAAAAATTTAAACGCAGAATAAAAGACAACGTTATTGCCGAGGGCCGACAGTCCCTTAAAATAAATAAAAAGTTTCTTTTGAATTTAATATTTGCAATTATTAAAAATCACACTAAATTTTCTCTTTTATTTTCACCCCTGTAACTTATTAAAATAAACATTATATAAGTTTTCAGGGACTTTGAGCCTCAGTAATAATGTAGTCTTTCATTATGGGTTTAAATTTTTCAAAAATATTTATTAGTTTTATACATATAGTAGATTTAAAAGGGCGCTAAAATATGTTCCGCACGCGGGCGCCAATCGGCCTTGCGGGGGCCCTGGGCATCTGTGTGCGTGTGCGTGCTTATGAGTACCTGTTTGCTCATGTGTATGCATACGTATGTATTTGTTTGTTGTTCTGAAATGTCAACATTTACATACCTTCCAAAGTTTTGTCTTTCTATCAGCATTTTGATACAACCAGACAATGTTCTAACTCTGGCTTTCTTTAATTGTAACATTTAATCACTTGTAACGCCGACCTGAAGATGATCTGTATATTGTAGAGATCGAAACCGGTCGTAGAAGTTAATTAAATGATTGTGAGTACGTCTGTGTTTCTTTACTTCATTTAAAATGAACTCACATATGCAACCCATTCAATTTTTAAAAGTTATTAGTTTTATTGTTTTCATCCATTTTATAACATTAAAAGGTGCAAACCTTGAATTGTCCATGTCTGTTTGTCCATCCGTCAACACAACTCCTACGTTATTAGAACTAACAGAATGACAAATGAGGTGTCGAATGAGAGCTTATAACCTAAAATGGTATTAGAGGTGACAAATTTGACCTTAGATTTCAGATTCCGGAGTTGTTTTCCGCAGTTTTTTATATCAATTGAGGGGTCTAGATTCAAAACCGGATATTTCCACTTTATGTCATTCCGAGTAAACTGAAAAAAAACATTTTACAACTTTACTGTTCCCTCATTATCTCAAATTGGAGGAAAAGTCCACTTTTGCATCTGAACCAATTCTTTCACACTGAATTACTACTAGGAACTGTCCAATTTTGCTCTTTATCAAATTGTTAATATATGGATCTTTAATCACAGATTACAGAGGTGTATTCAACTAATTTTGACCAAAAAGTGGAAATGTCCGGTTTTGCATCTAGACCCCTCAATTATAGTCTCAGTTATAGTATACGTGATATATCAATCGACGTTTATTGAAACGTCGAGCTCGAATATTTAGCTCCGGTGTTGGTGCCATTTCTGGTTAAAAAGTTATGACCGGAAATTTGGAAAGAGTTACTCAAAATTAGTGAAATCCTATATCAATCGACTCAAAGGGTGAAAACCCAGGTTTACGAAGTCCAAATGCTTGTTTGTTTTCTTGAATTAGTAATGAACTGTTCATATTATTAGTGGTGTAGAAATATTGTTCATACAAATTATTTATATAAGGTTCCTTTTTGGGAGTTCCAATTAGACGTTATAATATCTGAAAATTTAGTTAGTGGAATTTTAGATATGCCCAAATAATCTAAAATTATTGGAGACTACTACCACTTCTAGTTGTATCCACAGTTAACCAAAAACTTTCTTATACAGAGTTAACGAAAACATTCTTACCGAGAAATTTATAGAGAATGCAGGATGAAATTTATCTTTTGGGATAAATGAATGTGTAAAATGACTAAAACCCCCTACACACGATAATGATTTAACGTAGTGATGTGACTGTGCAATTCGTTGGTGTCAATTTATCGAACGTGTGGACGTAAATCGACGCAGATTTTTGGTTAAAAATCTGCGCTCGATTATAGATTTATCGCACACGTTCGATAAATCAATACCACTGCACAGTCACATCGCTACGTTAAATCGTTGTCGTGTATTATTTATTAAGCACAACAGGCCTTGTAGGCCTAGGGCTAAAATGTTTCTATTTCTGATTACACTTTATTTTAGTCTTATAAATTTTTTTAATTACACTTTGTCTTTTTATACACTCCTTCACCACCTCCCTCGATATCCTTCTGTCAAATGCTAGTTCTTTCCATCTATCAATGTTACTTTTCTTCAGGTCTTCGTACACACTGTTCTTCCATATTTTCCTTGGACTGCATTTCCTTCTCTTTTGTATTGGTCTTCTTGAGAGTACCATTTGTGGCATTATTTTACTTCCCATTCTCTCGATGTGCCCTAAATATCGTATTCGCTGTGCTTTGATTTTCGCGTCGTCGCGACGCGTCGTGATCGTTGGCTCTTTATATAGTTCTTCCAGGTCTTTATTGGTTTTTCTTCTCCACCGACCTTCTATTTTCACACCTCCATATATTGCTCTTTGCCTTTTTCTCTCTCATCTTTCTAAAAGGTCCGTTTCTGACATTTTTAGCACCTATGTCTTGCACGCGTATGTTGCTATAGGTCTGATAACACTCTTACATTTTCTTGCATGTTTATTCTGCTTTTCCTGAATATTCCTTCCAATATTAGATTCAATGCAGTTGTTGATATAATGCTTTCCATGCTATTTCGTTTGTTGTGTCTTCCATCGTCACCTTTACCATATTGACAATTTTATTTGGTTTTCCCCAATTCTTACATCAGATCGTACATCTGCTATCTATTTACTGTGTCGTAGGTAGGGCTTCCAATCCCGCAATACCGAGATCTCGGTAATGCGGGATCCCGCGTCATTTTCCAATCCCGCGTGATGCGGGATTACAGGTGCGGGATCCGCGGGATTTGCGGGACTGAAAAAAGCGTACATTACTGCTGTAGCTACGCTCAAAATTATCAAAAAACTGTCTTTGCGCCGTATTTTACAACGACGTAGAAATGTGACTGCACTACTGATTTATCTTCAAAAGCCTCGTAGTTACCAAGCGTCGTGTCAAGATGAAACTGTTCATCTCCCACCGAAAAGTTTACTTCGAAAAGAAATTAATGATTTTGTAACGGGAATGAACTTCAGCCCTGTAAATTCATCTGAGAGCAATGATGACGAAGAGGCTGATCAAGTAAGAAACACGTGAGAAACAATGTAGAGGTTCCATCATCGAGTTCCGATCTTGATCTTACATTGCAACAGGAGTTAGAGTTAACTATATCGTCAGCATGTAATGTATTTACTTTGCCCGTCGTCATCTCGAGCTAATACACTTGAGTCCATTATTAAAATAGAAATGACTCCATGAATCTGGAGAGTCAACGGGAAAATATCTTACATTTACATATAAAGCCTAAAAAGGAATACGGTTCACGTATGGAAGCCGAAGGGGCATTTTCTGCTGCTGGCTATATTGTGTCTAATAAAATACACAGGAGTTTGGCAGATGACAGTTTGGATTTAGATATTTGCTCGTATGAATAAAAATGTAGTTTATACTCCATATTTTGGAGTACATACTCCACGGGGTAATATCTACTCTTATGTACGGTGAGTAGAAACTCCATCACATCAACATATTTTTATTCATATGAAATGTAGTATAAATTTATACTTTATGCTCATACTCATGAGAATGTACTTGGAGTTTATACTCCGTTTTTATTCATACCATCCAATATGCTGTTTCCTTTGCAAACATTTTCGATTGAATGCTTTAGCTAAATAATAGTAACTTATAGATAAGTAATATAACAACTAAATTAGTAAACTATATTAATTTTCAGTTAAAAATGGACTTTTTGGTTGATTTTTAAAATTTTGTTGGTGTATTTTTTGAAGATAGATTTTTTGTTTTTCCAGTATGTGTTACTGTTTTTTGTGAAGAAAGAACAGTTTTGATCTCATACTAATATTAATACTTAAATAAATGTGGAGTTAGTTGATTAATTTATTGTTTTATTTGCCTTATATAAATATGACTATTTTCAATATGCGGGATCCCGCAAATCCCGAGATCCCGCGGGATTGAAAATTCGTAGTCCCGCAAATACCGAGATTGAACTCAGGCTGCGGGATTGGAAGCCCTAGTGGTAGGCCTGCTTACAGTCGATGAACAAAGCCTATCTATTGTACTGTTTTATGTTCGTAACGGGTAGTATGTATTTCTTTTAAGGCAAATATTTGGTCAGTCGTTGATCTGTTGTTTCTAAAACCTGCCTTGTATTCTCCCAATATTTTTTCCGAACATTGATTTAACCTTTTTTTTATACTTACTTTGTGCCAAGATTTTGTAAACTATTTCTAGTAGTGCGATGCCTCTATAGTTTTCGCATAGTATTCTATCACCTTTTTTATATATAGGGCATATCCTTGCTATGGTCCACTTATGTGGCATTTTTCTACTTCCCTTTTTTATTTTTATCAGGTCATATATCCCTTTTTGTAGCCTTTTCCCTCATGATTTCATCATTTCGGCCGATATTTCTGTTATTCCTGGGCTTTTGTTATTTTTCAGGCTCTTTTAGTTGTCGTGTATACGGGCTATGAATGTAGTATTTCAAGTTACTTATAACCAAATGTAGCAGACGGTTAATAATATTTTTTGCCATTAAAATGGAAAATCATTGAATTATTTATCCACGTGTGTCTGTCTGTCAGTGAACACAAAACCCTCCGTTATTAGAACAGATAGAATGACAAATGCGATGTCGAATGAAAACTTATAACCCAAAGATGGTATTAAAGGTAATAAAAACCTCGGACTTCCGGTTCCAGAGTTGCAACCGGAAGTACTGCTTTAATGTCGCAGAAATAGTAAAAGTGATATATTATTCGAAGCGCTTCAGCAAGATAAAAACAAATATAATAAACTTCCGGTTTTTCTATCACTGGTTAAAAATGAGTAACCGGAAATGCCACATTATAGTCGCAGAAATAGTACACACTATATCAATCAACTCGTATTGAAAAGTCGAGCTCGACTATATAGTTCCGGTTTTAATGTCATTTCTGGTTAAAAGTTATTAGAGAAGTTTTTCAAAAATTAGTGAAATCGTATATTGATCGACGCAAAGTTATATAAGTTAAGAGTTCAAGTATTGACTTTTGGTTCCAGTCACATTGGGTGAAAACCTAGGACTTACGAATTCCAAGTGCTTTGTTTACTTAAGAATTTGCATAAGACTGATAAAATTAGTCATTCTTACGGTAATGTTATCATTATTATTATCTAAAAAATTAGGAACAATAAAATTTCCTAAAAATAAAACCACATACTCATAAATAACGTCAAACAAAATAATATAATCCATAAAAACAACTAATTCTTTAGTTGAAACGTTTAGTGGAATATACAAGACAAATATGCAAACAAAAGTGTTAAACAACTAAACTAAATACGCTCAGCCGAGATTCGTTTTAACACATTCATAGTAGTCCAGGGCGCATCTGTTTTGAGATGGACGTTGAGACGTGACTCAAATTTTTTTGCAGAAATTGCTTGAAAATAACTCAAATAATAATATTTGAGCTACCCTCCCACTCAAAATGGTCCGAAACATTGTTTAAAATCAAAATGTCAAAATATGAAGGAAAAATTCGATTTTTTTATTGGTTTTTTGATTATAACTTTAAAAGTATTCATTTCCGAGAAAAGTTGTGCTGACATAAAAGTTGCGTAATTAAATTTCCTGCAATATAGAATTGATTAAAAATTTAAACAATAGTCACCCTTGTTGCAAAATGGCAATAATTGCGAAAAAAACCATACAAAAACAAGTATTCGCATTTTACGTTTTTCAACCATTTATACCACACTTAGGACCTTCATATTTTACCCATAACAACTTTATGATATAGTAAAACAACACTGTAAATTTTATTAAGATCGGTTTAGTAGATTTTGCAAAATAAATTTTGCAATCCAGCTTTCCCAAAAAAAATTATTTTTTTAAAATGTTGCAGGATTGAAAATAAAGCAGATAGCAAGTTGCAATTTTTTTGCTTATAGAAGTGTATAGTATAAGAGCTGTGAGACATTTTTGAGTAG
Source organism: Diabrotica virgifera virgifera (assembly GCF_917563875.1). Classification (NCBI taxonomy): domain Eukaryota; kingdom Metazoa; phylum Arthropoda; class Insecta; order Coleoptera; family Chrysomelidae; genus Diabrotica; species Diabrotica virgifera. The sequence continues at coordinate 37,728,400 of NC_065443.1, read as the reverse complement.
GTATTTTAGGCAACCTGAAAATTTTTCAGGTGACTTTTCTATGATAGCCTAATACAAAAATGCCGGTCTGGCTGGAGGGTAGCGGTTATTTTCCCCAAAAATCCCCCCCAAAGTTAAAAAAAGGGCAAAAATTGATATTACAAAAAATACCATTGACGTGACTTTAAAGTAAATTTAAATATTCAAATATAAAGAAAATAAACAGACCAGGCGATTTGAGGGCGATTTTAACTCTGCAAGATACTTGCATGGGCGTCCCAGGATTATTTTCAGGGGATGCATCTGAACTTCACAAGATTTCATCTGAATCTGTACATACTATTAACGAGTATAAAATATACAACTATACATGCATAGCTATGTACACTCCTTCCGGGCAGGGAGGTGCAATTGTTATTTTGACAGGGTATTTTTTAATATTAAAAATAAATATTCTAAAAAAGACAGGTTTTTTTTGGTGAAATTTTCCAACTGCCATGTGATCAAACAAATTACGGGTGCATATAAATGAAAAGCGCTATAGGTAAGCACCAGTGTGAGAAAGAGCGTATACTGATAGCTGTTTGCGTCCTCTGTTCTAACTGAGCGAGTCCGTTCGCTCGAGAAAAATCACGTGACCTAGCGATAACCATGTTGTTGTAACTTTTTCTTAATTAAAGGAAAATAATACGTACTATACAATACAGTGATGAGCAAGCTAATAACCGGCAAAATAGCTCAAAAGGTTGAAAACATAACACATTGCGAAACAAAAAGAGTTTCATCTCTTTTTGTTTCGAGATGTATTATGTTTTCCATCTTTTGAGCTGTTTTGCCGGTTATTAGCGCGCTCATCACTGTAGATTTTGCAAATATGATAGAAAAAAAAACAAATGTATTATTATAAATATATAGGTAGAAAAGTATTAAACTATAGACTAAATTAATTCTGTGTCTTGTACTTCTTCTTCAAACTCCTCATCTGAGCTTAAATATTCATTCTCTTTTTCTTTGTTAGACTCCCCTCAAGACTCAGATTCGTCTTCTACCTAATCTGTAAATAGTTATAATATGTATTTAGAGTTAATTAAAAGATTATTAGTGATTAATTAATTGAGTTGCTACGTATTCTTTCTTTTAAAACCAATACTTAATACTTTTCCTTATATAACCAATCACATTAGGTTTTTTATTTCTTAGTATATGACCAAAGTAGCTCATTTTTTTCCTTCATAGTGTTGAGTATTTCTTGTCTAATTTTCATCTTTCTTAATGTTTCCGCGTTTGTTACGTGTTGTGTACATTATTTTTTTACATTATTCGATAACACCACATCTCAACAATGGCAAGTCTTTCTTCAGATGCGCCCGTGGTTGTGCAGGCTTCGACTCCGTACAAAATGACAGAGAATACGTAGCAAATCAATTAATTAATCAGTAATTAATTTTTAATAAATTCTAAATGCATATTACAACTATCTACAGTTCATGTAGAAGAAGAATCTGAGTCTCGAGGGGAGTCTGACGAAGAAGAAAAGAATGAATATTTAAGCTCAGATGAGGAGTTTGAAGAAGAAGTACAAGATTCGGACACAGAATTTATTTAGTTTATAGTTTTATAATTTTCTACCTATATATTTATAAAAATAAATTTGTCATTTCCTATCATATTTGCAAAATCTATTGTATAGTACGTATTATTTTCCTTTAATTAAGGAAAAGTTACTTAAAAAACTATAATATATAACAATTACTCTAACGTTTCGAGGCACAACAACATGGGTATCACCAGGTCACGTGATTTTTCTCGAGCGAACGGACTCACTTCGCTAGAACAGAGGACGCAAACAGCTATCGGTATACGCTCTTTCTCACACTGCTGCTTACCTATAGCGCTTTTCATTTATATGAACCCGTAATTTGTTTGATCACATGGCAGTTGAAAAATTTCACCAAAAAGCTGCCTTGTTTAGAATATTTATTTTTAATATTAAAAAATACCCTGTCAAAATAACAATTGTACCTCCCTGTCCAGAAGGAATATACATAGCTATGCATGTATAGTTGTATATTTTATACTTGTTAATAGTATGTACAGATTCAGATAAAATCTTCTGAAGTTAATATGCATCCCCTGAAAATAATCCTGGGACGCCCATGCAAGTATCTTGCAGAGCTAAAATCGCCCTCAAATCGCCTGGCTTGTTTATTTTCCTAATATTTGAATATTTAAATTTACTTTAAAGTCACGTCAATGATATTTTTTGTAATAACAATTTTTACCCTTTTTTTAACTTTGGGGGGGATTTTTGGGGAAAATAACCGCTACCCTCCAGCCAGACCGGCATTTTTGTATTAGGCTATTATGGAAGAGTCACCTGAAAAATTTTCAGCTTGCCTAAAATACCTACTCAAAAATGTCTCACAGCTCTTGGACCAGTACGGTACCTTTCAATTGCAATTTGCAAAATTAAAATCGATTAATTACCACGGCGTCAGGAAATTTTTAAATAAACATTAATTTTTGCTGCTACGCGCAGGATAGCGGTGTTCGACTCACACAAGTTGATTTCCACCAAAATTTCTTCCAATATTTATCTAATATATTATTTTCTTACTCTATATTTTGTTGTATTTTAATATTTTAATTCCACAAAAATGAAACTAATTTTATTATTGTTTGTGAAATATTGTTTAAACAATTGCATATGTTTAAAAATAATAAACTTTTATTCTCTAAGTTAAAATATATGAACAAAGAAAGTTTTTGCTAAAAAAAGTGTTATTTCAAAGGATAAAGTATATGTTTTTATTTTGCAATAAACAAATTTATTTATTTATATCGAAATGTAATAAAAATTAAAATGTATCAATCATTATCAAAGGTCATTGGAATGCCCAATCAGAGCAAACTATCCGCTGTCCTGCGCGTAGCACCAATAATTAATGTTTATTTAAAAATATCCTGACGCCGTGGTAGTTAATTGATTTTAGTTTTGAAAATTGTAAATAAAAGGTACTGTACACTTTTATAAGCAAAAAAAATTCAACTTGCTATTTGCTTTATTTTCAGTCCTGTAACATTTTGAAAAAATGAATTTTTTTGCGAAAGCTGGATTGCAAAATTTATTTTGCAAAATCTATTGAACCGAACTTAATGAAATTTACAGAATTGTTTTACTGTATCATAAAGTTTTTCTGAGTGAAATATGAAGGTCCTAGGTGTAGAATAAATGGTTGAAAAACGTAAAATGCGAATACTTGTTTTCGTGTGTCTTTTTCGCAATTATTGCTTTTTTTGCAACAAGGGTGACTATTTTTTTAATTTTTAACCAATTCTATATTGTAGTAAATTTAATTACGCAACTTTTATGTCAGTAAAAATTTTTTTGGAAATGAATACTTTTAAAGTTATAATAAAAAAACTTATTAAAAAATAAGTTAAATAAAAAAATATTATTATTTAAGTAATTTTCAAGCAATTTCTGCAAAAAAATTTGAGTCACCTCTCAACGTCCAAATGTACTAATATTTTACAGATCCGCCCTGGTCTACAGTAGGAAACCTACAACACAAAAATTCCTACCTTACACTATTAACTGCTGAAATCAACTTAATCTTTCATTAAAAAAAGATAAATTATTGGAAATAGTGGGAGTGTATACTAAACTCATAGAATTTTGTGGAATTTATTTCTTCAAAATATTTTTATTTTGTACAATATATAATTTTCTCATTTGTTATCAACACATAATGGTGTATAATTATTGATTGGCGTAAGGTTTATGATATTTATGTCGGTTACTATTAATAATATTGAATATGAGCAGGTATGTTTGGTTGTGTAGTAATTTCCAGTCAAGTCTAGCAACCTAACTTCCCAAAAAAAAATTAATAAAATCACTAGACAGTTGTGTCTCAGATTAGCGAATTTAGTATATCTATAATTTCGTACAAAACATAAATAAAAAAATACACTTCGTTCGCAAGACTCTATGTTATTTTTACACGAAAGTATAGTTATGTCTTGTGTGGTGGGCAGATGATTCAACTGCCATTATTTTACCAATTTTTCTTCTTTCAGGTATATACTATGGTTTTGTCAATTTGATCTATAAGGATATTATCTTCATATATTAATAATAGTTAATAATATCTTGCAGGTAATAGGACAACATTTTATTACCAAAATTTTTTGAAGTTACACTTCTTTAGGCGCGATTGAGAGTAAAATTTCATAATACTGCGCGCATGCGCACACAGACAGTATGGCGTTTAGTTGCTAAATCTTTCAAGTTATGTATAAATATATCAGTGCAAGAAAAGGTGTGAAAAGAATATATTAGTGTTTTAGTAAATATATTTATTATAATTTTTGTGTCTGGATTTGTCTTCCTCGGGAGTAAGATGAGTATTATTAAAACATTTTATTGCATATTTATTATACTTTACCTTGTCTGTTTGTTACCGTGAATTGTCATTAGGTACGTCCGAACCGATACAGGCACAGCCCTCGTAGCGTATTTGGTATAGCATTCGGCCAGAGATCGAGAGGTCTTGAGTTCAAATCCGGAGCAATCCTATACTTTTTTTTTTATTTTTTTGAAAGCGGTAAGCACAAAATTAGTTTGGTGTTTAAAAAAAATTAAAACAAACTGTTTAAAGTATATTTTTCTACAAACGTGTTTAAAATGCCACTTTTAGCACTCCATAGGAGTGTTAAAAATTTTACTTTAAAGCACTGGTGCTTTAAAATTTTTAAGGCACTGCAGTTAAAATTGAAATGTCAAATTTGAAAACAAACGTGAAAATATTTTTTTATATTTCATTTATTAACATTAATATTAACAGTACAACTTGCGCAATTTGAAAAAGGTTTTTTAGGTTTTAACTGTATTATTGCATTTTTAACACGATTGTCGAAAAAAACTATTAAAATTTGGTAGAATATACAACAATAAAAGCAGATGTTATTCTATAGTTGTTATGATTTACGTATTGACAGTATAGGCCGTTTTGATGTAATGTCAAGAAAAATATAAAAATGAAATGTCAGTCAAGTTCAAGTAAAAGTTTTTGTAGGTATTGTCCTGTAATTGAGAATGAATAAATTATAATTGTTGATATATAAGACGTTTGTAGAAAAAATATTGTATGATATACGTGTTAAAATTACATTTTTAAGGCACTCATGTGAATTGCAGAATTCGCTTCCCTCATTCTGCAAACCTTCACATTAAAATGCCTTATGCCTTAAAATTGTATTTTTAACACTTTTATCATAAATAACTATTATTTTTAAGAAATCATATAATAGAAGTATAACTTCTTACGTGCGTACAAAGTACCTACACACACATTCTTTTTTTGCTTATCAATGTAAGTTATTAAAATGTTACATAAACAATCTACTACAATTTGAATCTTCAGATGTATAATTTTCATATTTTTGTAAATGCCCACAGGCCAGAAGTAAATTTTAAGCTAACAAGCAATAAGTAACTAGAAATACATATGAACATCAAATTGAAAATGAGATTAATATTCAAATGATGTAGTCGCTAAATAGCGAAAACAAAGCAAGCCCCACATAGCAGGACCAGCACGCTAGTAAAGAGACTAACATAACCTTACAATAAATCTAGAATCATAGAAGTTCGTTAACAGGAATTGTCCTGTTCGTTTATAATTAATTTACAGCAACCGTTGGATTTGCATGCACAAAACTTAACCTACTCGGACAACATAGAAAATTAAATTTCCATGCTACTGCTACAGTACTTGTCTAATGGGCATTTGCCTAACAAATAAAAGCTCTCTCTCCGAGTCTTGCTGTCTCCTCCTCCTTGTATCTTCTTTGTCCTGTCGTCCTTCTCCGTATCTGTCCTTCTTGTCTTCGTCGGTTAACACGGACCGCACGATCTAGTGTGGTTCCTTCATTGTAATTTTGATACTGAATTCTATACAGGGATACTTCAATATTTTTTTATAAACTTCACTTCCTTAAACATACAATTAATTTAAATATTTTTAAAAGTAATGTCAAAAATTTTACTTTTATAACATACTGTAATAGTATGGTATAACTAGACCCAAACCCAGACATCCAAAGTGAAAGCTATTCTCCAACACCAAATTGTTCTATATGCTCCACATAATGTTCAGAAAAGAGTCACACCATTTTGAGCGACGGGTTTGGGGGAAGAGGGGGAGAAATCGGTAAATTCGTAGTTTTTTTATATTGTTCGTCAATATTTCTAAAACTATGCGGTTTAGCATGAATAACCTTATATACAAAAATGTTCTAGATTAAATTTAAAATAAAAAAGGTCCTATGCATAATCCTTCTAAAATGAACGGTTCAAAAGTTACGGAGGTAGTATAGTATAATTGGCCCAAAAAAAGCCTAACCCAGACATCCAAAGTAAAAGTTTTCCTTCAACACCAAATTGTTCTATATGGTCCACATATTGTTCAGTAAAAAGTTACACCATTTTGAGCGTCCGGTTTGGGGGTGGGGGGAGATGGGGGAAAATCGGTAAATTAGTAGTTTTTTACGTTTTTCGTCAATATTTCTAAAACTATGCTTTAGTAAAAACAATGTTCTATACAAAAATGTTCTACGTGAAATTTAAAACAAAAAATGTCCGATACATAATTGTTATAAAATCAACGGTTCCAGAGTTACGGAGGGTAAAAAGTGGAGGTTTTCGATACTTTTTATATTCTTTGGGCAATTTATAGAAATTGTCTTTAACAGGATTGTGTTTTGTAAATAGAATTTGCTATTTCGGTGGCCGATGATATGTTAGTGATAAGCCCATGAAGAAACGTCAACCTCATCACCCAAAATCATCATCCTTTGCCCAGATAATATAAAAAGTATCGAAAACCTCCACTTTTCACCTTCCGTAACTCTGGAACCGTTGATTTTATAACAATTATGTAACGGACCTTTTGTGTTTTAAATTTTATGTAGAACATTTTTGTATAGACCATTCTTTACGCTAAAGCATAGTTTTAGAAATATTGACGAAAAACGTAAAAAACTACTAATTTACCGACTTCTCCCCTATCTCCCCCCCAAGCCGGAAGCTCAAAATGGTGTAACTTTTTACTGAACAATATGTGGACCATATAGAACAATTTGGTGTTGGAGGGAAACTTTTACTTTAGATGTCTGGGTTATCCCTTTTTTGGACCAATTATACTATACTACCTCCGTAACTTTCGAACCGTTCATTTTAGAAGAATTAGGCATAGGAAGTTTTTTATTGCAAATTTAATGTAGAACATTTTTGTGTAGAAGACTGTTCATGCTAAACCGCATAGTTTTAGAAATATTGACGAAAAACCTACGAAACTACGAATTTACCAATTTCTCCCCCCTCTCCCCCCCCCCCCCAAATCCCACGCTCAAAATGGTGTGACTTTTTTCTGAACATTATGTGGACCATATAGAACAATTTGGTGTTGGAGGATAACTTTCACTTTGGATGTCTGGGTTTGGGTCTAACTATACCATACTAATTATGTGGACCATATAGAACAATTTGGTGTTGGAGGATAACTTTCACTTTGGATGTCTGGGTTATGCCATTATTTGGATCAATTATATCATACTATAACGGTTTTACTGTAACAATAAAACGAGCAGTTCGAATTAATATACGAATTTATTTATTATACAAGTTTACAGTACGAATTCGATCTTCTATCTAACTCAATGTAACATCGTCCTCGGTTTATATATGCGATAACGTTATTCTGGAACATTCAGGAGAGATCCGCGCTCATCTCCAGCCACTCACCAGTCACAGCTACTGTTCTCTCGAACGGTTGGAATTTTCTAGTCGTGGGGACCGTTTATTATGCCTATTCGAAACTTTTTCGTTACACTGCTCCCCTCTTATGATCTGAACGTCCCAATCAGAAACTCTAGATGAAGACCCAGTATAGCGGAATCTACAGGACTTTCCAGCTCTGCATACACCCCTAGAAAAGAAATATAACAGTTTACTGTTTTTGAACAAATGGAACTTATGGAATAAACAAATGAAAGTCTTAAATACAATCAAAACCAGTAAATTGGAATATCTCGTACATATTACACGTGGAGAGAGATACAACTTGCTCCAACTCATTATGCAGGGAAGACTCAAGGAAAAAGAAGCATAGGGAGACGCAGAATATCGTGGCTGCGCAACCTGAGAGAATGGTACGGATGTACATCAAACGAACTTTTCAGAGCAGCCGTCTCCAAGGTCCGAGTAGCTATGATGATTGCCAACCTCCGTCACGGAGGTGGCACTTGAAGAAGAAATTTTAAACATCTTCGGGTTCATGCAACACACAGTAATTCGTACGCCGGCTTCTCTGAAAATCACTTCAAACATGCTTCTCACAATGTTCCAATCCAGATTTTCTACTGCATGGCCTATTTTTGGTAAAGCGTAAATTCGTGATGTCATAATTACACAGGATTTTCTTTAAATTAGTTAGAGCACGCCATATTTGTTCTCGTAGCTTGACGTGTCTGTATAACACTTCCTGGTCACCATATAAAGTAACGATCGAGAACCATCTTCTAATCGCAGCACTCTTCCAACTTTAGGCTGCTGATTTCTTAACTCGTCCAGGCGCCCGAACTTTTTATTGAATACGGACGAGATTCCTTTAGTCATCTCGAGCTCTTGGGTAACACAATGGGCTAGAGAGACGTTTTCCGTAATACTAAACAGATCTTCAGATCACCAACCGTTAGATTTGCATGCACAAAACTTAACCTACTCGGACAACATAGAAAGTTAAATTTCCATGCTACTGCTACAGTACTTGTCTAATGGGCATTTGCCTAACAAATAAAAGCTCTCTCTCTCTCCGAGTCTTGCTGTCTCCTCCTCCTTGTTTCTTCTTTGTCCTGTCGTCCTTCTCCTTCATTGTAATTTTGATACTGATTTCTATGCAGGGATACTTTGATATTTTTTTATTGCTCCTATTTTTCGTGCTCGAATTTTGGAAGTGCGCTTTTAGTCCAGTAAATTGACTGGATGGATAAACTGTCGAATTCTAAAAAGTAAGTATTTTATCGAAAATATATTCTTAGCAAAAATGTAGCTTATAAAAATACGAAAAAAAAAATGGTAGACTCACGAAGTCTCTACATCTAATAAAAGCGAAGTTATAGCTCATGAAAAATAAGTTTATATTCGTAAAATTCCAAACGTGAAATAACCCAAAAATAAAGAACTTTTCAGGGAAAATTCATTAATTTTCTTTTAAAAGGTTTAAAAAGAGATTTATTTTTATTGTTTATAAAAGTTTTAACATAAAAATTAAGCGAGTTACATACACTCAAAATAAAGTTGACTCTTTTTTTTAAATCGCTTTACCGCTTTACCATCCAAAAGACATAAAAAAGATAAACTCAGATTACATAAAAGACATAAATAATAACTTACTGGCAATAAGTTCCCTTAATTTTCCCAACTAGCGTGTTTATTGGGTTGAATTTGTCTTTCTGTGGTTTCGGATTCATGTCAGCTAATATATTTTTATGTTTGAACAATTTTTCTTTAATTTTGGACCTTGTTGGGGGGAATTTCCTCATTTTCCCTCCCCGTAGATCCGCCACTGGCCAGAGGTCATCTTTAACATCTGTTTTATCAGGAACGTGCGTCGTCGTGAATAATTTTTGCAAGGCTACATTGTCCTTTTTGGAAGATGATTACAAAAGTCTTAATTGCTTCATTTGAGCGAGTCTAGCACTGTCTGAAAAATTTCAGAGTGCAGGTTGACCCGCGTTTCCGCGTCATTAACATATTTACGTTGTCGGTCTAACGAAACGCGGCTGTAAATTTGTCAGACAAGAGATCGACAATCTTTATTAATTAAATATAAGTACTTTAAATTAAAAATTAAGTGTTTTGTAATAACAAAATCGTAGAGTCCGACACCCGCCAGATGTCGCTCTAGCGCGGTAGTTTTGTTATTACAAAGTTCTTAATTTTCAAAAGGGAACTTGCATACATTTTTAAATATTAAAATAATATTAAAAAACATAAGGTAACATGATCTTAAAAAGTTTGCATGTAAAAAAAAACAAATATTTTTAACCCATACGTTTATTACGTGGCTTTTAAAATGCTATGAAATTCAAATTTCTTAGGAGGCGCTTGAACGTGCTTCTATTGGTCTGACGTCACGGACCACGGTCAACCGGCCTAGGAGTCGAAAACAACGCGATTAGGGTATTACGGGTTTTGTATATTACATTTTAATCGTATTTAATTGGAAATTTCCAGGTAGTATTTTTATTCTTGTATAGTTCTACAATCAATTTATTTAGTTTCAAAGTGAAATTTATAAATCTTTAGAAATTGGGACTTTCTAAAGGGTTTAAAATGCATAAGTACTATTACTCAAGAGGGTTTTTCAAAACAAAGCGATTATGTTATTCTGGGGATTGTATAGTACATTTTAATCGTCTTTAATTGAAATGCTAAGGGCAAGTTTAATTTAATTGAACTAACTTGGGGATTCTCGAAGCATTTCTTTCACATATGGCGAAATTACCTCCAAGAGACACAAATGTGTGTCCTGTCCTTATCTTTTTTAGAGTTAAAAATAGATGCATTGTTTGTGTTTTACAATATTTTTCCATTAACTAAAACGTATAAAATGAAACGTACCTATACAATTCAGAGACAAACTTTTAAATTGTTTTGCTTCCTCTTCTTTCGCATCTTCATCACAAGATACAAAATCAATTTCATTGTACCAATAGTCATCACTACCACTATATTCACTATTATCTTCAAATACAGAACTTCCGGATTCACTTTTTGTTTCTTCAAATAATGTTTCAAGTCTTTTATAGGCGAAGTTCCGCATCCTTATTAAGTATTTTCAATGGATACAACCCAACTTTAACACTCCTTTGAAATTTACATTGAGAAACCTTTTTGAGGTAAAGCTGGTTGATTAAATTCAAGTTTTGATTGACCTAAATTGGTGAAATTAGGATCACACTGTCTCTTATCATTACTGTCCTCTAGAACAGACTTAGATATAGAAACGACATCTTCAAGAAGCTGTCGTTTAACCCTTTTAAGGGTGCTTCCCTCACAGGCTGAGAAAAAGCTCGTTTTCTGTCTGATTGAGAATCAAATATGTGTGGGACAACACCTGACTTAATAATTTTGGGACCACCCATAATCTTGAATTATTTATAGTTATCCATGTCTTGTTCCAACTGCAACCAATAAACAAGTTTAAATAGGCACATTTCATGAAACGACGACTAATATTTTTTCTTGAAATAGAAAAATGTCTTATTATGTACCTAATTAGATAAATACTCACATCGAAACGATCGGCACAGACATAAAGACCTTTGCTACTTTGTGAAATATCCTTTTTATCTCGCCAGCATGCCTTTAGCCATTTTATAATCGACGTTTTGGTTCTACTGGTAGAGTAAAAAACTGTTTGTTGGATGTTCACACAGTTTCGCTTCGGCATTCTGGCAATATATAGTACTTATATTGCGCAGATTTGTGTTCAATTTTGATAAAGTATATTATACACTAAATGCAATAATATAAACACCGAGCAAACAAGACAGTTATTCGACACGCACAACTATCAATGGCAAAATGCATTCAGTGCAATAGCTCACCGAACACGCGAACGAGAACGCAATGGTTGGTGACGTCAGACCCCAGCTCGCGCTTTTGAAGTTGTTTGAAACGGAAGTTTTGGGCGCGGAACTTTGATCAGTTATTGTACGTACACTATTCATTGTTAAGACGTAATATTTTGAATATAACATTTTTAAACTTAAATTAACAATTTTATGCAAAAATATTTTTATGTGCAAGTTCCCTATTTAAAGAACTTATATTTAATTACTAAAGATTGTCGATCTTTTGTCCGACAAATTTACAGCCGCGTTTTGTTAGTCCGACACGTAAATATGTTAATTACGCGGGACGCGGAAACGCGTCCAACCTGCACTCTAAAATTTTTCTGGCTGGTAGACTCGCTGAAACCAAGCAGTTAAGACTATATTCAAGACTTTTGTAATCATATTAAAAAAAGGACGCTGTACTGTGGACTAATACTACATATATAAATAATCATGAACATTGAAATATTCATTTCAGTAATGTTTCTCCCTTTCAAACCTTTAATTTTCAAAGTGTACTGAAGATTTTGGCTAAATTGTTTCTAAAAAGTCGTCTTTTCAAACCAACAAATATTTGATAAACTATTGTAGGTCAACAAATAAAAGGAAAAATAACGCCAATTTCTACAAATTTATTGAGCGAAACTAGCAAGCAGTAGCTCTTTAACCTTATTTACTTTACTCAGCAACATTTAAATTTCTACCCGAAAGTATCATTGCTCCCTGTACAAATGTAAAACGATCACGTTACTACTAAATCGCAAGAAAATCCAAATTCTCTCGAGAGAGCACAGCGTCCAGCGTGCACTGAAGTGGAATAACAGGTACACAAGTGGCGTACAGTTCCAGCTGCAGTCACAATTTAATTTATTCCTGCAACTATCGGCCCCTGTGGACTCCCCCGAAGGGTAAGAACCACCCCCATTCGTCTTCCGTTAAAAGCTGTTTAACGTTGACAATTGCCGAGCGCATGCAGAATGCATGAGAGTTGCATGTTGCAGTTCGGACGGAGACAAATGTGTTGGTTAAACATTTTAATATGCATCGAGTGCACTGGAGCTTTTGATGGTGATGAACACAATGTTCTAATAAACAAAGATAGCAGGTTCTCTATTGTGACAACCTTGTTATTTTATTTCTCGGAATCTCGTATAGAAATAAGAAGTTTTACAAACACAATAATGAACATGAGTGTTTTTAAAACATTTTTATATTTGTTGGTCGCATTACTTACTTACTTAGTCCTAAGCCTTTCTACCTTTAGGTGTAATGCTGGTGGAGTTGAGTTTGTCATTGTAGTCTCCATACTTTCCGATCTTGCGTTAGGTTTCTTGCACTTTCCAATGTCAATCCCTTCTTCTCGACTTCTTTCCTGATTTCATCTATCCACATAACTCTTGGTCTTCCTCTTTTGTTTTTCCCCTGCACTCTCGTTTCGAACACCACTCGTTTTTTGTAAGCCTCTCGTTCGACATTCTACACACGTGCCCGAACCATCTAAGTTGTCCCTCCACTATTTTTTCATTGATTGGTTCTAGTTTTAGGTTTTGTCTAATTGTTTCGTTTCGTATTATGTCTGTCCTCTTTCCGTTTGTTATTTTCCTCAGGAACCTCATTTCCATAGCATTGACTCTGGATTTTTGTCTCCCCGTCAATGTCCATGTCTCGCTGCTATACATGATTGTTCATCTAACTACTGATTTAACGACTGCCGTTTTTATTTTCTCCGGTATCTCTTTTTGCCCCAAAAATGTTGTTTTCATAGCGTTGAATAAGCTTCCTGTTCGTCCCATTCTCTCGTTTATTTCCATGTCTTGTTTACCATTGTTTTTGTTTTCTCTGTATTAATTTTCATATGTATGTTTGATAGTTCTTCTTCTAGGATTTCAAGATTATTCTGTAAGTTTTCTCTGTTTTCTGCTATCAATACCATGTCGTCTGCAAATAGTAGCTCCGATAGTTGAGTCCGTTTCATTTGCCAGTATCCTAATGTTAGTTTTCTCATTCTTCTTTTGGCTTTCTTTATCGCTTCATCCAGTACCACTGAGAATAGCAGTGGACTCAGCACGCATCCCTGTTTGACGCCTTGACTTGTAGTAAATTCTCTGGTTTCCTCGTTAGTGGTTCTTACTGTATTTGCATTATTTTTGTACATATACTTTATTACTTCTATTATGTGTCTGTCGACTCCCCTTGCTTTTAGTGTCTTCCATACTTTCTTCGGATTCTGTCAAACGCCTTTTCCAGGCCAATGAAGCACATATGTATCTCTCTATTCTTCTTGATTACCTTCTCACTTACTTGTCTTAATGTGAATATTAGGTCTTGCGTGCTTCTGTCCTTCCTGAATCTACACTGTGTGTCTTCCATAGTTGTTTCTACATATTTGGGTTTTTATTCTTGCGGATACCTTCCCAGGGATACTTGATATGGTGATACCTCGGTAATTTTTACAGTTTCTCTTGTCTCCCTTTTTGCATATTGGTAATATAATGTCTTTCTTCTAGTCCTTTGGTAATTCTGCTCTATTTATGATATCATTTATTAGTTCTTTCATGCTATCCATTCCCTCTGTCCCCATGAATTTTATCATTTCCGGGGTGATATGATCCTTGCCTGGTGCTTTGCCCAATTTTACTCTTTCTATTGCTTTCTCTAATTCTTCTCTTGGTATGGATTCCACTTGTTGTTCTTCATTCCTTTCTTGTATCTCCCCTATGTTGTCCGTGTCTGCATGAGCTAGCTCTTTGAAATGTTCTCTCCATCTTTCCATTATTTGTTTTTCTTCTGTTAGTACGTTTCTATTCTTGTCTTTTATATTCGGCATCGGGTGCCCTTTCTTTTGTCTGAGTTGTTTTAATGCGCCGTAGAAGGGTTTTTGGTTTTCCCTATAATTTTTTTTCATTTTTTGTCCAAATCTCTCCCATGACCTTTCCTTTCCTGCTTTCACGACTATTTTAACCTCTTTCCTTTTTTCTTTATATGCCTCATCATGCCGGGTGTTTTGTGCTTAGGTATCTCTTCCATTTGTTTTTTTGTTTTTTATTTTCTCTCGTATTTCTTCCGTCCACCATTCCGTTCTCCTCATGTTATTATTTGCTATTTTTGCTTTCTCGCAAGTTTCCTCAGCTGCTTTGATTATGCTGGTTTTTAGATATTCACGTTTCAGAGTATTATCTAATTTTTCTTGGAATTTCTTCTTATATCTTTCCTCTTTTAATTTGTAGCTTTTTATTTTTTCGTTTACTACCTTTCTTCTCTTTTCTCCTTTTTCCTCTGTTGTTCTCATTCTCATTATTACTAGATGGTGGCCACTGCCAATCTCTGAGCTTCTTTTCAGTTTCGTATTCTGTACTCTTTTCCATTTGTTGCTGCTTACCAAAAAGTAATCTATGATTGATTTTTCGTTTCTGCTCTCTTGTACCCTTGTGGATTTGTGTACTTCTTTATGTTTAAATTTTGTATTTGTTATAACTAGTTTGTTCTTCATACATATTTCTATTATTCTTTCACCATTTCTGTTTAGTGTTTCTTCTCCTTCTTTTCGCATGCACTCCTCTATTCCGCTGTTGTTGTTTCCGACTCTACCGTTTAGATCTCCCATTACAATTATGTTTTCTTCCCCATTATCAATTTGCATTTGGAGCTCTTCAAAAAATTGATCTTTCTCTTCCTTTCTTGCATCTTCATTTACTCCGTAGGCTGTTATTATTGTCCATATTTCTTCGTCCATCATGCAGTTTCATTTTCACCGATAATATTCTCTGGTTAACATATGTTTCTTCTATAACGTGTTGTAGTCTCTATAACGTGTTGTAGTCTATTCGGAGCAATTATTATCCCGACTCCTTCTTTTGCTCTCTCTTTTATATCCGCTTCTAACCAAAGTAACCAATATCCTTTGTGTATTTTCTTAAGACCTTTTCCTTTCATCTTCGTTTCCGTTATTTCTAGTATTTCTATTTTTTGTTTTATCATTTCTTCTACCAGTTCTTCCTCGTTTTCATTGATGCTTCTCACATTCCATGTTCCCATTTTTATCTCTCCTTTTTTCTGCAATCTAGCTTTCCCCTTCTTCTTATTTTCATCCTTGTTTACATGTGCATCATCTTTTCCCTATCGTTTTTCCCTTTCATTGTCTTGATCGTCATTGTTGTGTGTCCGGTCTCATTATTTTCTATTACTTTTTTGGAGTCTAAGATCTCCTTTGTAAAAGGTATATTTATTTAAATTAAATAAATAAATTAAATAAATATACCTTTTACACAGAAGATCTTTTTCCTCAATTTTTGTAATTAATGGTATACAGCCAGCTACAGGAAATTTTTCCTTATGGATTTTTGGAGTCCTTTCCCCGGACTGGGTCTTTTTCTTCGGACGGAGACAAATGTGTTGGTTAAACATTTTAATATGCATCGAGTGCACTGGAGCTTTTGATGGTGATGAACACAATGTTCTAATAAACAAAGATAGCAGATTCTCTGTGACAACCTTTTTATTTTATTTCTCGGAATCTCGTATAGAAATAAGAAATTTTACAAACACAAAAATGAACATAAGTGTTTTTAAAACATTTTTATATTTGTTGGTCGCATTAAAATTGCTTATTTTTACAATGTAAAAGCTAAGCATTTTTTTCAAACATTCCCAATTTTTATAAGGCTCAATGTATGTAAATTTATATGTAAATAACTCTCAAAACTTTTACCTCTTTATTAATGTGCCCCTTCCCAATATTATATTCTCAGTCTTCTTCTTCGATGCGAGAAAACGAGGCGGAGAAAAACTACAACGGAAAATATACCTACGACCTGATAATAAGGATTTGGGAAGAATAAAGAATGCCCGAGGAATGGAAAACTGGATGGATATTTCCGATCTTAAAAAAGGGGACACCACAAAATGTAACTATAGATGAGCAACACTGTTAAACAGCTGTTACAAAATATTGACATCATTAATCAGACAAAAACTCTTAAAATACATTGAAACTAAAATAGGAGACTACCAGCACGGATTTAGAGAGGGAAGGTCAACAATAGACGCATTTCACATAATCACACAGTCAATTGAGAAATGTTACGAACATGATATCGACTTACACATCCTTTTAATAGACTTCAAGCAAGCCTTTGACAGCTTAACAAGACCAGACCAAATAAAAGACATGAAAACCCTAGATATACCAATGAAACTTATAAAGCTTACAACAATGACAATGAAAGGATCGACTGCAGCAATAATTACAGATAACGGAATCACCAAAAATATAGAAATAGCAAGTGGAGTACGCTAAGGCGACTCAACGAATCATCCTAGCTATTCGGACCATTCTCTCAGGTTGCTCAGCCATGATATTCCACCTCTCCCCATGATTATTTTTGAATCGTCACCTGCATAATTAATTGGAGCAAATTGTATCTCTCTTTACATGTAATATCACCAAGATATTCCAATTTTCTTGTTTTGATTGTATTGTGAATGTAGTCATCCATTTGGAACCAGCGTGTTTTTTGATGTCGTCGATCCATCTCATTTGCATTTCGCATAATGGTCTACTCGTTGGAAATTGGTTCCGTTTATGAAAACATTCTCGGTATTTCTTTGAGTTTTCGACATTCTCATAAATTATGTCTCCTTGATGTTCATTCTTAGACCGTATTCTTGTCCACACTCCGCTAATCTAGTCACTACCCTCTGAAGATCCTCAATATGTTCAGCTAAGATGACAGTGTCTTCCGCATATCTGATGTTGTTAATGGGAACTTCGTTTACCTTTATTTCAGCTGTTTCACCATCAAGAGATTTTTAGAGTCTCTTCCGAGTAGTCATTAAAGATAATTGGCGACAATACGCATCCCTGTCTCATGCCAGGTCTGATTTCAATTTCCTCTGACATCTGTGTATTAGTATATTCAATGAAACAGGAGCTTAACGCATTCCTAGACCTTTGCGAAATCTAAATTGTGTAACATTAATGTCTATGTCTAGTTTATAATATGTATATTCGGTTATGGATGACATTCAATAGTAACTTTAGCAGATGGGACATCAAGCTAATGGTGCGGCAATCGCCGCACTCTCCTACGTTTTTCTTTTTATGAAGACAAATCAAGATCGACGTTAACCATTCTTTGGGTAATATGCATGAGCAATAAATTTGGTTTAAGAGTATCACTAAAACATTAATATACTGCTTATCTATAATTTTCAGTAGTTCAATAGGAAACATGTCAGGTCCAGTGATTTTTCCGCTCTTCATTGTTTTTAATGCGTGTGTTATTTATTTCTTTGTAATATCTGGATCTATTTCTTTTGAAATAAGTTATATGCGTTCCAGGTCCTCTCCTTCATCATCGAACAGTTCGTCGATGTATTCTGACTAGGGGTCGACAAGACAAGAATTCTTGTCTTGACAACAACTTCTTGTCTTGTCTTGAGAAAAATTCAAGAAATTTTAAAAAATTTTAAATTTCAAAATATTAGATAAAAATGGGTTCTGATTTGTAAATTTTGTCAGTATCTGAGAAGCTTTAAAACACTTCCTTCAATACTCGAAGGGGAAAAATATTGCACACTCCCATTGGTGACAATTGGGGTAAACTTACTTTTAGACAAACTGGAAATATTTTAAATCTGCGAGAAATAAAATAAAATAAAGTGTTCAATAAATTAAAATTTATTATGTTATGTTAAAATAATGTTATCTTTTTCACTAATAAATACGCTTTAGAGTTTTCATTATTAGTCAAGATATTTCAACATTTTTTGTTTTCTTGACAAGAAATCTTGGTATTGACATAAAACTTCTTGTCTTGTATTGAAATCTAAAATTACTTCTTGTCTTGATCTTGTCTTGAAATCAAGACAAGATCTTGAAATTTTCAAGAAGTTGGAGACCCCTAATTCTGCCTAGCTTTGTACTTTTTCATCCGTCTGTATTATAGTAGTGCCTTTCCAATATATTTCATTTATTCATAACAAAGTACAAAATTGTTTGACCGCAGTATTAATTTTTTTTAATAAATCAGAAACAATTTTTTTATTATAACTAGTAAAATATTTGCGAAAAGTATTTCTTTTTCGATAATATCGCTATTCACAGATTCTAAGCAACTTTCTTTGGGGTTGTAAGCAAGGCAACATTTTTAAAATTCAAGGGACGCTTGTAATCGAATTTGGAGTAAAAGTAGCGCCGAGTGACCTGAGGTTAGCCACCACCCTTCTCCCTACTCATATGTATACCCCAAAATCCCTTAACCCCTCTTTGCAGTGGCGGCTAGAATTCTATCTAAAGGATTTAGGTACCAAAAATCTATTATCAGTAGTACTACAAGGCTTCGAGCATATCAATACGGCTTTTATGACATCATTTTAGAAAGCGTTTATATAGAGAATTGTTATACAGTGATGAGTGCGCTAATAACCGGGAAAATAACAAAGGATTTTTAATTTTCTCAATTATTCAGATGGAACATACATACCGGGTGGTGAATTGGAAAACGAGCCATAGGAAACTCAATGTAAAATTCTAAATTGTTGAATTCCTGCTTCCCTAATTATTTTACATCAAAAGTCATGAGAAACTATTTGTAGAGGATTAAAATCTGTATTAAAAACAAAAGTTAAAATTGTTCTACGATTTAAACAGAGTCCAAAATTTTGAAAAATAGAATACATTTGCCATACATAAGTAAGTGCGTAAAAGTAAGGCCACACGTTACTGTTTCTGACAGTACGCAAACTATTGACTGAATAAAAGATCTTTATTATTACTACTTTCTCCTCAACTGAGGACATCTTTTCGATTTTATTGTTTTTTAAACAATAAATACGATAAAATAAAAATACCGACAGTTCAAAATATTGTTAATATAATAATTTCATTGTGACCGAAGGCAACCTTATACACATTCTTGCACTGTGTGTGGCCTAAATTTGGCAAAGACTTTGATAAAATTTATTATATTTTACAAAATTTTGGAATGTGTTTAATTCGTAGACAATTTTAACAATTATTTTCAATAAAGATTTCAATCCTCTACAAATAGTTTCTCATGTCTTTTGATGTAGAATAATTAGGGAAGCAGGAATTCAACAGTTTAGAATTTTACATTAAGTTTCCTATGGCCCGTTTTCTAATTCACCACCCTGTATACTGTTTTCAATAATATTTTAAATTAATTTTATCAATTGAAAAAATGAGGAAGAACAAGTGAAGCTAGAAACGGAAACACTGTAAATTACCACAAACGAAGATGTTAATATAAGTACACAGGAAGCTCGAAAGACACTTAAAAAGCTGAAGGACAGAAACGCTGCAGGTAAGGACGGAATACCAAATGAATTATTGAAATATTGTGAATGACAGAACAATTAACAACATTAATTAGCAAAACCATAAAACACGAAAGGAAGAATGGAGAACGAGAGAACTAATTCTACTTTTCAAAAAAGGATATAAAAATCAGCGAGAAAACAACAGAGGAAAACAAAATTCTACAGGAACTAATGAATCTGAGGATAAGTTCAGCAGCTGGACAACAGGGTTTTGGTACTGGAAGATCGTGTACAGATGCAATATTCGTCATAAAGCAAATTACTAAGAAATCACTAGAGTATAACAGACCAGCACTTCTATGTCTGATTGCCTTGAAGAAAGCATTTGACAGAGTAAGACCGCAAGATATAATCCATCTTCTGTATCATAGAGAAGTCCCCCTAGATATCATAAAAACTATTGAAAACTTCTACCAAAACAACAAAATGGAAGTCAGAAAAGATGGACCACTTCTTCTCTTCTTTTTGATGTGCCTATCAGTGACGAATGTTGGCGATCATCATGGCAATCTTTATTTTATCTGCAGCAGAGCGGAAAAGCTGCACAAATATTGTGTTAAACCAGGTTCTGAGATTCTTTAACCAGGATGTTCTTCTTCTTCTTCATGGACCTCGCTTTCCAAATATTTTTCCTAGCAGAATGGCTTGTAGGAGGGCATATCTGGATTTATTTCACATAATGCGCCCAAAGTATTCTAACTTTCGAGATTTGATGGTGAGTCAGTACCTCTCGGTTCTTCTTCATTATTCTGAGGACATCCTCATTAATTTGTGACCCGGTTAGTCCATGGGATTTTAAGAATTCTACTGTATAGCCACATCTCAAATGCTTCCAATTTTATGCACATATCTTCGTTCAAGGTTCACGATTCAACACCATAAAAAGGGAAGGAGAAGACGTAGCATCGCAGTGTCCTTACTTTTATACCAAGAGAGAGGTTGTGGCTCTTGAAGAAGCTTCCCATACGATTGAAGGTGAATTTGGCTTTTACAATGAATATTTCATTGTTGTTAGTCCATTCTTCATTTATTATGGTGCCGAGATTGTTGTAGTGCGTCACTATTTCTACAGGGGTTTAGTTTACGTAGAGTTGCCCTTCTGTGCTGATTAGTAATATTACCCGTATGCGCGCCAATGGAGAATATAAAATTCTTAATTGCATGTCAAAAAATGCGCAATAACTATTTCTCATTTACTAAATTCTCATTTAACTATTTACCAAATTTCATTTGCATATCTCAACAGGTTTTAGAGCAATAAATAAATCGTCAGTTTGTAGGAAAAAATTCAACATCCCGTAACTCGCAAACGAAGCATTTGCGGATATACGATTATAAAACAAACGGTCATTATTTTCTCATGCAGAATTACCCCTCCTAAAGTTTATCGCACTTATTTAGAAACACCCTGTACTGATGAAGAACATGGCTAGTTGTACCTAACGTTTTTATTATCCAACATAAGCAAATGAATCAAAAAACAGAATGCTAAGAAAATCTGAGGCTATAGCTGGGTTTTAATTTTAGTATTTTATAAATGCTAGAATATTCCACAGGGTGTTGCGAACTTTGAAAAAAAAACACAGAGTGATTGGTCCACCCGGTAAACAATGAAAATTTACATTCTTAGCAACAATATTATTACAGCGATATTGCTAAAGAATAAGGCTATAACATATTAAAAAATCACTTAAATCGGATAATTTGTTTTGGAAATTCGAGACATCAAATATGACCGATTTTGGGGGCCGCCCGTTTTTTTTTGACGCGCAGTGTTTATTATTACTATGGAACTCTTAGATCAATTTTGAACATCTTTAACAAGAAAATCAATTATGTATCAAATACACTATCAATATTATTTAATAAACAACTCAACATATTCCTCAAGCCGTGTCAAATATTTAGTAGCCTTGTTTGTCGGCAAAGTGCGTTGTATGGCAAATATAGCGAATGTTCATTTTTTTCGAATCCTGAAAAAACTAATAAATATTTTTGAAAAATTTAAGCTCACAATGAAAGGTTACATTATTACCGAAGTCCGAAAGTCCCTTAGAATAAACAAAAAGTTTCTTTTGAAGGAGATATTTGAAATTAAAAATCACACTAAATTTTCTTTTATTTTTCACTCCTGTAAGTTATTAAAATTAACATTATAGAAGTTTTGAGGGACTTTCGACCCTCTTAAAAATATGATCGTTCATTCATCGTTTAAATTTTTCAAAAATATTTATTAGTTTTCTCAGGATTCGAAAAAAATTAATGTATTTAAATTGTATTGGTTCGAGATTTTGCACCTATCCCCTTAATTCCAATATAAAATTATTCACATTGTTGCCTAGACCGCTAAAGTAACACTAAATATACATACTTTGTTCTAGCATCCTTTCAAATAGTTTATGATCCGAATAGGAGGACGAAGTGTACTCATCTGCTTGCCGGATGAAACATTTTTTTTAATTAAATTTCATACATTGACATACACGACCAGCATGGGTTGCCTATCAAAGTCGTGTCATGGCTATTCTTAAGGAGGGCCGTAGGGGTTGAAATCAACATTTCAAGCACATTTTTGTGAATTTTTTTAAGTATGATAAAATTATTTTATTTTTAAATTAAATTGGCGTATTCAGTATAATTCAAAGAATACTAAAAAAAATTCAAGGGAAAATATTAAAAAATATGCCAACAACGGTGGCAAATTTTTAAATACACCTCGAAAAAAATGGATTTTGAGTTGGACATCCGAACTTATCATTGGATCATGGTAAACAAAAAATTCAAAAAGATTTTATTAGCTTATATATTTGTCGAGATAACACTGTTGAGTTTTTTTAGTTAAAACTATTTTTGACTTTTTGGTATCGCTCAGAAATCAAAACAACGAAATTTTTTGCACTAAAAAGGAAGAAAATCAACATATTTATTATTGTTAAATAAAAAATAAGCATAAAACTAAAAATATATCGACAGTGTTACCTCAAAGAATGTCTAAAAGAAATATATACAAAATTCCAGGTAGGTCGGTCAAGTAGTTTTTGAGTTACAATGTCTACAGCCTTTCAAAAAAAGGGGTTTGGAGGAAAAAGCGTTTATAAAGTATTGTCAAATTTTATTTTCAATTTCTCTTTTTTTTCAGTTTTTCTGTCAAATCGGAATATCTTCAAAACCGGAATATCTTTTTGAATCGCGGGGTAATTTACAAAAGAAAATGAGAACAGCTGTTGACCGTTGTTCATTACGTTCAAGCGTGCTGACGCGAAACTGCTGCAAAGCGAGTCAAAGATAGGGATATTCAACACTATCTCGCTACCTTCGACTCGCTTTGCAGCATCTTCGCGTCAGCGCGCTTGAGCGTAGTGGTCAACAGCTGTTCTCATTTTCTTTTGTAAATTAACCCGCAATTCAAAAACATATTCTGGTGTGCATCACTTTACGATTTGACAGAAAAAAAAATTGAAAATACAAGTTGACAATAGTTTAGGAGCGTTTTTCTCAAAACTGCTTTTTTCAAAACCTGTAGACATTGTAACTCAAAAACTACTTGACCAACTCACCTGGAATTTTGTACCGGGTGTCCCAATAAGAATGGCTCTCGGCTATATCTCAGGAACCGTTTATAGTAGAGCTTTGAAATAAAAAATTTATAACAAAAGTTGCCTCAGGAAAAGCCTGGAAATTATTTTCATAATTGTGGGTTCACCGCTAGAGGGCGTAATTGAATATCAAAAATAAAAAATCTAAATTTTACAAAATTTTCCTAATGAAGGGGCACTGGAAATCCGATTATTGTATTCTTCATCAAATTCTGCACATATTTGATTTAACAAGTTTAACTCTACCTTTGCAAATAAGAGGTGGGGGTGAGTGGGAACCTTGTTATGAAAAAATGGCTGTAAGTCCGGTTCTGCTAAATCAAATTTTGAAAACTGGGTCTTGTTGAAGACAGATCTTTTTCTTCAATGTAAGCGTGATAATTTTGAACCATCCTAATAAGTAATAAGCCAGCTGGGAGGCGTTACTTTATTTTTTTTTTCAGAAATCTAGTTTTCTTTGGAAAATATTAAATACAAGTATGCATTTTTAATCATACTTTATAAAATTAGATTAAATTACCAATAGAATAGCGAAAACCGCATGTCGATACCTTTTTTCTATCTCAAGATATCTCGAGAAACGTGTAAATTTTATACATAACTGTTACTATCACCGGTAAACTAAGTTAATGAAAAGTAGTGTGCTGTGGAAAAAACCAAAATAACATTTTCCAGATGTCAACGTATAAAAATATAATTAATTAAAACAACAATATAAAGAGAAACAATACTATTAAAATTAAATATAACACAGAACAAAAAGAACTACTTAGTGACGACCTAAATATTCAAATTGTTGCCCATCATACACTGCTCTAGAATACATTATCCAGAGAATACTAAACGCCATTCAAAGCATATCGAGAGCAGAAATTGAGACTGCTGTTCAATCTACTCTTGAAAGAGTAAATGTTTGCAACGAAAATAATAAGCAAAAATTTGAACGTTTATGTCATCACTAAATAGTTGTTTTTATTTCTTTGTAATAGGGCTTTTCAACGCTTCTCATGTGTTTCGAGCCTCTGTCATATGCCGTATAATCCGTGTATAATATTAATATACGAGATATGAACGAGGCTCGAAACAAATGAGAAGCGTTGAAAAGACCTAATATACGTTGACAGCTGGAAAATGTTTCTTTGTTGTTTCCATAGCACACTACTTTTAATGAATTTCGTTTACCGGTGACAGTAACAGTTATGTTTTTAAATTTACACGTTTTGTAAGATATCTCGAGATAGAAAAAAGGTCTTAACATGCGGTTTTCGCTATTCTGTTGCTAATTTTGTCTAATTTTGTAATATGGTATTAAAAATGCATATTTGTATTTAATATTTTCCAAGGAACACTAGATTTCTGAAAAAAATTAAATAAGGCCCTCTAGCTGGCATATTACTCAGTAAGTTGGTTCGAAATCATAACTTTTACATTGACGAAGAAGATCTGTCTTCAACAAGACCAAGTTTGCAAAATTTGATTAAGCAGAACCGGACTCACAGCCAGTTTTTCATAACAAGGTTCCCACTCACCCCCCCCCTCTTATTTCCAAAGGTAGACCTAAACTTGTCAAATCAAATATGCGTAGAATTTTATGAAGAATACGACGATCGGATTTTCAGTGCCCCTTTATTAGGAAAATTTTGTAAAATTTAGATTTTTTAATTTTTGATATTCAATTACGCCCTCTAGCGGTGGTCCCACAATTATGAAAATAATTTCCAGGCTTTTCCTGAGGCAACTTTTGTTATAAAATTTTTTATTTCAAAGCTCTGCTATAAACGGTTCCTGAGTTATGGCCGAGAGCCATTCTTATTGGGACACCCGGTACATATTTTCTTTAGACATTCCTCGAGGTAACACTGTCGAGATATTTTTGTTTTATGCTTATATTTTGTTTAACAATAATAAATATGATGATTTTCGCCATTTTTTCTGTAAAAAATTTCCTTGTTTTCACTTCTGAGTGATACTAAAAAGTCAAAGATCATTAAAACTAAAAGAAACTTGACAGCGTTACCTTGAGAAACTCATAAGCTAATAAAATCTTTTTGAATTTTTTGTCTGTCATGATCCAATGATAAATTCTGATGTCTACCGCCAAATTCAATTTTTTTTGAGGTGTCTTTAAAAATTTGCCACCGTCGGCTTATTTTTCAATATCTTTTCTTGAATTTTTTTTGAATATTCTTTGAATTATACGTTATATGCTAATTTAATTTTAAAATAAAATGATTCTCTCATACTTTAAAAAAATTCACAAAAATGTTCTTAGAATGTTGATTTCAACCCCTACAGTCCCCCCTTAAGGATAGCTATTACACGATTTTGATAGGCAACCCATGCTGGTCGTATTTGTCTATGTATGAAATTTATTAAAAAGAAATGTTTCATCCGGCAAGCAGATGGGTAGATTTCGTCCTCCTATTGGGATCCTGTACTAAAACTGTCATTCAAATCAGTTGATATTTAGAGTCCGTAAAATCAAATAAAACTAATCCTTAAACCTTGATTACACGTAACGAGTATTGTAGCGAGACAGTGTTCTCGGCCGAGTTCTCGTTTGGTATAAACATACTAACGAGTACTTGGCCGAGCACTCGACCCAGTAATATGGCGAGACAGTCACTTGGATCTTGTTCTATTTACTAGTATAGGCCGAGTCTTCGACCTCCCATCCTTCAATCGTATACTCGCCAATCCACTCGGTATGTGTAAACAACACTCTCTGTGTAACTGTGCATATTACCACTTCATCAGAGGAGACGATTTGTGTTAAACAATGTGATTTGTGATTCTCAAAAATAGCTAACAAATGGAACTCAGATAGGACAATGAAGTTTAGTTCAATTGTATAGATAAGTCACACCTGTGCTTATTAAATTTCAAATCTTTGGAGTATAAAAATAAACAAAAACGTGATGCAACATATGTATCGATTGTAGAAGAAATAAATATTGTTGGATTTAAAACTCAGTCAAACTTAGTCAAAACAGTCAAATAAAATAAAAAATTTAAATTCGACATATAGACAAGAGATAAAAAAATCAATGAATCGAAGAAATCGGGAGCAGCGAGATTTAGTCTTTTTAAAATCCATTGTCTATAGTCCAAAGACGCTTATCTCCTTCTCACAATATATCCGTCAATTCTTGTATAAGCAGTGGTATAAGCCGTTTGATATATTTTTAAACGCTTTTATTTAGTTCAATAGTTTGCGTCAAATATTTATACGTTAATTTGAGTGCCTTTTCTCTAATGCAAATGAATGAAAATTTGCAGACATATGCATTCGCGGGAACGATACACGAATAATCAATAAAAAACATTTTTATGTTTATTAATTGTTTAAATAAAAAAAAACGATTTTAGTGGAAAATGCTTAAATGCTCTTGTTTTTTACAATGTAAAAACTTGAAACTCTTACGTGTTGTAGCTAATGATATGAACTATACATAATTTCACTGTATACGTTAATTGTTTACGTTATGCTTCATAAATAAACAATAAACTTTCAAATTTTTTGCCGATTCCGACTACTTTTCATGTTAGTACATCATATGTTTTATACATATTTTAAGAAACATGACGATATATTTTAATGTTTGAAAAGTGTAAGACTAAAAAGTAAAAAATAAAAAAATTTGAAAAAAAAAATTTTTAGGGAACGCTTTTCTTTAGTTACGAGTGACTAAAATTAAAAACATTATAAAAAAAATCAACTAAAAAGCAAAAAATAAAAAAAATGAAAAAATCTAACACATTCGTTAAAGAAAAGCGTGGGGCGAAAACCGTTTTTTCGATGAAGACGCGCCACGCTTTTCTTGGACGAATGTGTTAGATTTTTTCAATTTTTTTTTATTTTTTGCTTTTTAGTTGATTTTTTTATAATGTTTTTAATTTTAGTCACTCGTAACTAAAGAACAGCGTTTCCTAAAAATTTTTTTTTTCATATTTTTTTATTAATGTTAGCTTTACGATCCATAAGTACACTGCTCCTTGTTTTTGTGAATCGAAACTGAACTGACTCGCCTCCAAATTCAAAAATCGCAAAATGCGTATAAACCATCTCTCGCCTCACCACTGTCTCGGCCTAGTATAGTCTGTTCGCTAAACTCAGACGCAACTTTCTAGCTATTTTAGTCGGTAATTTTGCCAATTTTAGTAAAATTGGCAAAAAATAATTACTAAATAGTTAATAATCACTAAATAGTTAGTAATTTCGCCAATTTTTGCAAAATTGGCAAAAAACAAAAAAAATATCGACTAAAATATGTGGCCAGTTGCGTCTGAGTTTAGCGAACAGACTATAACAGTTTGTTGTCTCGCCACTGTACTCGTTACGTGTAATCAAGCCATTAGTGTTAGTAACCCACAGTGCAGGGATTCCGACGTTACTTGATGTAAAATCAAGGAATAGTTTAAACGTCACATATTATTGTATATAAACATCTAACTTTTCTACAACTTAAGTACTAGGTTGTTCAATAAGTTTTGCGGTTCGATAAGAAAAACACAATTTTATGGATTGCAATAAACTTTATTATTCAGTATAGTCTCCCTAAACATCAATACACTTGTTCCAACGAGATTCCAATTTACAAATTCCATCCCTAAAGTAAGAATCTGGAAGGGTTGCAAAATAGGCTTCTACAGCTGCTATGACTTCATCATTTGATGAAAAACGCTTTCCACGCATGAATTGTTTTTAAGTACTGAAATAGATGGAAGTCACTAGGGGCCAAATCTGCTGAATAAAGTGGATGCTCCAACAATTCGAACTTTAATTCATGGATTTTAGCCATTGTTAAAATGCTCATATAACACGGTGCATTATTCTGATGAAAGAGGATTTTTTAATTCTTCAAACCAGGTCTTTTTCACGATTTTTTTCCTTCAGCTGGTTTAAGAGGTTACAATAATATTCAGAATTTATTGTTTTACCAGTCTGCAAGTAATCCACAAACAAAATTCCTCTTGCATCCCAAAAAACTGATGCTAACACCTTCTTAGCCGATTTGTGGACTCGAACTCGTTTTGGAGCCGAAGAACCAGATTCACACCACTCTTTAGCCTCTTGTTTTGATTCAGGATCATGGTGATAGACCCAAGTCTCATCCATAGTGATGAATCGATGCACAAAATCTACTTTATCCTTTCGAAAACGCTCTAAATGCTGCTGAGAAAGTCGCATTCGAATGTGTTTTTGTTCCGTTGTTAGAGAATGCGGCACCCATTGTGAACACAGTTTTCTGAAACCCAATACTTCAGTCAAGATATTGCTTATACTGCCCAATGAGATCCCTAGGGCTTCTACTAAATCTCTTTCAGTCACTCGACGATTTTCCAATACCATATCCTGTATTTTTTCCACGATTCCTGGGGTTGTTACTGTTTTTGGACGTCCTTGACGTGGATCGTCTGCTAGGCTTGTACGACCACGTTTAAATTCAGCAACACAACTTTGTACTGTACTAATTGAAGGGAAATAGTCCTTATACACTTTCAACATTCGTTCATAAATTTCCTTTGCTTTTATACCTTCCAAAAATAAAAATTCAATCACTGCACGATACTTCATTGTTTCCATTTTGATAAATAGTGTGACACGTCAATAATAAATGGCTTGTAAACAAAGAATTAATTGACAGATTAGCATGCAACTTCATACACGTTCATATGAAGAGTCTACCAACATAACCTAAAAAATTTATGCTGGTAGCAAAGCTCACTCTTATCGAACCGCAAAACTTATTAAACAACCTAGTATAACCTTCATGTCTTTTTAACCTGAGTCAAAATTTAATAATCACGTTTGCATTTATTAAGTGGTATACTTATTTCAGGGCAGCACTGATGATGAAAAATTTTTATTTCGAAAACGTTCTGTGATGTACGCCCAAAGGGACTTTTTAATATAAAGATACCTTTTATAAAGGATTTTAATTAATCTAATTTAAACAAACTGGCTAATAAACAGGGCCTATTTTACCACTAAGCCCGTGAGGCACCTGCCTCGGGCCCGCATTATAATGGGGCCCGGAAAGTTCACCAAATTTTTTTTTCTTACAAGAACAAAATTAATTTTCAAAATTCTTTCATTTTACGAACAGGAAATGATAAAAATAAGAGTTATAAGTTATAATTATTAAACAATGTTTAATTTTTTAAATGTAAATTTTATTGTTAATAAAAATTTTAATTTCTGGTGCAACTATATTTATATAAAATAATTATTACATTTATTAAAAAGAATGTTATCATTATTAAATTATATTTAGGGGCCCGAAAATTTTGTAGTGCCTCAAGACTGATTTGAAGTAAAATAGGCTCTGCTAATAAATCAATATCAGATACTAATAAGGGATCATCAAATATCGCGCCGTCACTGGAGTCCCAACTTCTTCCTAGAGCCCAGTTCGGCAAACACGCATTCAAATTGTCGTCCTTTTCGTATGAAGAAAGGACACTACCCTTATATACATCAGGCACGTGCGCTATGCGTCAAGGATTATCGGACAATATTCCACCTTTGATTGAAATTTAATGAGAAACGGAATCTCAGATATTGATGACATTATTATATGTTTGGTCAAGGGATAGATAGCATTCTTGGGATGTAATCCTAACTGGTTAATGATTTTGTTTTATATTTCAAACATGAATTATTTAGGTAGGATGATTATTATTGGAGGTATCTTGAAAAATTTAATCTGGAGGAATGGCGCTAACCAAACAATGGATGCGAAAGGAAATGAGACACTTCAGCTGTTTCTCATACGATTATTTATTGAACAAACATTGTTTAAAGGCTTTTTTTGGAAAAGTAGTTAAGAAAAGGGTAGGCAAAAATCTAAAAAGATTTTAAATCCTCTTTATGAAAATATAAACGAAGGATAATATTTGAATAAAATTTTTTGTATATAATAAGGACTACAAGTTTGAAATAAACCATCGACCAGTGACAAAATAATTTGTAGATATGAAATAAGATAGAGCGTGTGAAGTAGGTACATTAAGATGGAATATTATGAAACCAAAAGGACAAATATGGAACATTTGCAACAGTGGCGACGCGTGACTTTTTCTAAAGTGTTACCAAAACCAGATGTAAAAAAATCTTATTTAAAAAATTAAGATATCGCCAAATGTATATACAGTGATGAGCGGGCTAATAACCGGCAAAATTGCGCAAAAGATGGAAAACATTGCGAAACAAAAAGAGATGAAACTAGTGGAGATGGAAATGATCGTTATAAACGTATAAATTAACATTACATTACATAGTTTCGCACCTTTAGACGTCTGTGACAGAAGTATTTTATAAAATTCTAATGTCAAAGTGACAGTTGTCATACTCCTCTGATACGTCTAAAGGTGGGAAACTATGTAATGTAATGTTAATTTATACGTTTATAACGATCATTTCCATCTCCACTAGTTTCATCTCTTTTTGTTTCGCAATGTATTATGTTTTCCATCTTTTGTGCTATTTTGCCGGTTATTAGCGCGCTCATCACTGTATAGCTTCAATAATATCATTTTGTATATCACTTGAAACTCGAAAAAACAGTTGATGTTTCTAGATGCTGGCAAATTGTTTGATCTTTTTTGGCAATTAATGTTAACAATTCCCTGTAATTGCCTCGAATGTCACAGCCGTCGCCCTCAAAATGACCACGAAACGCTAATTCTTGTTTGGCCAAAAAACATACGGTACCTATTATAAGTGTGCTAAGGATAAATATCTATTTTTTTTAACAAACTGATTATGTTTAGCAATATTTGCTTTAAAAGCTTGGTTAAGAGAACTTTCGATTCTTATTTTGCCAAACTGAATCAAATTGGGTATACATCTTACATGTAGGTAACGGAGAAATTTCATGTCTCTTTTTTAAAACTCTAAAACTATTTAAATCGTGAACCTGGTCCACCCATTTTTCTGTAGCAACCAGAAGACATGGCCAACAATACAGTCTATTTTACTTGCAACCACATAACCAAGGATTTTCACTGTACCAACTAAATTTAAAATATCGAACTACTTTTTTTGATTACAGCGACACTCATTCATGGTGAACTGCACGCACACTTTTTATAGGTACTGTAACCAAATTTAAATCTGGTAACAGCCCTACTGATATACACCGCGCGCATACGCCCGTCGCTCCTTCAAAATTTTCAGACACTAGCCGGTCCCGAGCCGCCCGAGCGACAGCGAGATAACCATTCATTGTAACCACAAATGAGACTGGTAACAGAATATAATAAAGTGCAACTGAGTCACATAAACTCGCCAATATTTTCGTGTGTCTACGAGTAGTTGGCTATTTACTTAATTAGGTACTATTAACACATAATATAATAATATATTTCTATTGGTAAAAATATAGATAAATGGAATTATTCATCATCATAAAATATTTATTTGCAAGATTTTTAACTGTTACCAATGGTAACAGTGCTTACTAGACGAAGCAACGAAGCACTAAAAAGCCCAAAACCTAGGAATTTTGTGCAGCAAGATGAATCGTCATACAACTTTTTGCATTCAATTCGAGAGAGTGTCAGGCAATATTGTGAACTAAATTGATCTCCGGCAAAAAATTTTGTGCATGACAAAATGCATTTTCAAAGTGCATCTCGAAGAGATGGAAAATGAAAAATTTAGAACCCGGGAAATATTGAGGGAAATGAGTTCAATTTTTATCTTTGGGGGTTTTGAAGGTCAGTGAACACAAATTTCATGACGGCGATGGTCTCCGAGGTACCTGGTGCACAGGGTGGAGCTCGTCGCCTGGGACGATCGAATAATTCGCGAAATAAAGATTGGATCGAAAAACTGAAAAATACGCGTTTAATATTTTTCAAAAATCTATCGAATGACACCAAACACGAATTCCCACTCCATCCCCTGGAGTTGGGGTGGGGGTATCTTTAAAATCTTAAACGGAAACGCCCATTTGTTATTACAGATTCGGATTGCTTACGTAAAAATAAGCAACTTTTATTCGAGAAAATTTTTCGAATTGTGGATAAATGGCGCTATAATCGGAAAAAACGATTTATCGTGATCCTACAGGTAAATTATAGAAACGGTCTAATATCTCGAGAAATACACTTCCAAATAAAATACCAAAAAGTACGTATTTAATATTTTTCAAGAACCTATCGAATAACATCAAACACGACTCTCCACTCCGCCCCCTGGAGGTGGGGTGGGGGTTAACTTTAAAATCAAAAATAGGAATACCCATGTTTTATTGCAGATTTGGATTCCTCATGAAAAAATAAGTAATATTTATTCGAAACATTTTTAGAATTGTTAATAGATGGCGCTAATAAATAGTGTTTTTCCGATTATAGCGCCATCTATCTATAATTCGAAAAAATGTCTCGAATAAAAGTTACTTATTTTTACATAAGGAATCCAAATCTGCAATAAAAAATGGGGGCTCCTATTTAAGATTTTAAAGTTACACCCCACCCCACCTCCAGGGGGTGTTATTAAATAGGTTCTTAAAAAATATAAAAGACCTTTTTTTGGTTTTTTACTTTGGAATAAGGGTTGCTTACTTTTACGTAAGCAATCCAAATCTGCAATAACAAATAGGGTTTCTATTTAAGATTTTAAAGTTACCCCCACCCCACCTCCAGGGGGTGAAGTGGGGTGGTCGTGTTTAGTGTCATTCGATAGATTTTTGAAAAATATTGAAAACGTATTGTTCAATTTTTCGATCCAATCTTCATTTCGCGAATTATTCGATCGTCCTGCGAATTATTCGGTCGTCCCAGGCGACGAGTTCCACCCTGGGCACCAGGTACCTCGGAGATCATCGCCGTCATGAAATTCGTGGTCAGTGACCTCCTAATCACCCAAGTATAAAAATTGAACTCATTTCCGTCAATATTTCCTAAGTCCTAATTTTTTTATTTTCCATCTCTTCTATTCGAGATGCACTTTAAAGATGCATTTTCTCATGTACAAAAATTTTTGCCGGAGATCAATTTAGTTCATAAAATTGCCTGACACTCTCACGAATCGAATGCAAAAGTTGCATGACGATTCATCTTACTGCACAAAATTCCTAGGTTTAATGCTTCGTTGCCTCGTCTATACATGGACGCTTCGCCAGTGATTTGCAATCAAAAATATACTGTTAGCCCCTCTCATTAATCGTAATATGCCACTGATTACTCATTCAGATCAATGTGGATATTAAAGCAAAGTATTAAAATTAATGCTTGACTTTACAACTAAAAAAGTTACTATCGGCTTTAATCCGTTGTTTATCTCTTGTTTTAGCCTTCTCTATAAACAACTATAATAGATTAAATCACTGTACGAAATAAAAATCCTTTAATATGCAGACGACACAATCCTTGTATAAGATCAGTAGGTGAGACGTCTTCTTGAAGGACGTGGTCCTGTATATTCTATCATCCCAGCTCTTGTCCACTTCTTCGAGGGTCTTCCTAGCGGTCTTTTGTGTTATTTGTATGTGTTCTTGCACATTTCGCAATTTTTCCTGGATTATTTATGTGGACATGTGGACATGTGGAGGGTCTTCCTAGCGGTCTTTTGTGTTATGTGTATGTGTTCTTGCACATTTCGCAATTTTTCCTGGATCATTTATGTGGACATGATCTTCCGATTCGCGGTGTGCGTCGTTCTCGTGTCCATCTCACCACATCCTGACTCCAGTGTCTCTTAATCTAACCTCATTCCTTTTTCTATCCCTGAGAGAAATTCCTCTTATGGTTCGTAATAGTTTCATTTCTTTTTTTCTCATCAATATTTTTGCAAGTGAAGTTTCAGCTCTTGTTTCCGCTGCCTATGTTATTATAGTCCAGTCGGGTTAGACGAATAACAGGCCTAACCTTGCATTAGGAGCTGCCCCAAATTTTATTTTTCTAATCTTTAGGGGGTGTCAATAGTAGTGTAAATTTAAAATCTCGACTGAATTCCGCCGTTGCGATAGCCGCCATATTGATTTTAAACGAGAACCGTTTTTGCTCAATAGCTCCGCCATTTTCAACTTTTCGACAAAAAGTATAACAACCAAAATTGTTGAAAATGTGATTTTCTATCATTTCTATTCTTCCAAATTTTTCGTTTTGTCGATATTTTCCGAGTTATGGCGGAAAATAGTGAGTTAGAGCATAATGATTGAACTATCTTGTTTATTATTAGTTTTACGACAAAAATGTTTCTATACAAAAATAGAGAGAATTAAATTCTACATAATTTTGATTTGTTTCATTTTTAGCTAAAGTTAATATTTAAATCTTACGCTCGCGGTAATGGCGCGAGCATAAGACCTGCTTTATTTTGTAGCAATTGTTTTTGTTCAATATCTACGCCATTTTCAACTAAAATTGTTCCAAATATGATTTCCTAGAATTTCATTTTAACAATTTTTTTCATACGGTTGATATTTTCCGAGTTAAGTGGGAAAATAGTAAAAAGTGGTGGGAGGAACATAATTACTCAACTTGCCCCAAATTTTATAATTATATCCTTTAGCGAGATCAATAGTTCTGTAAATTTAAAATCTCGACTGAATTCCGCGGTTTCATTAGCCCCCATATTGATTTTAAAGGAGAACCGTTGTTGCTTAATATCTCCGCCATTTTCAACTTTTCGACAAAAAGGGTAGGAACTAAAATTGTTGGAAACACAATTTTCTACAATTTCCTTTCTACAATTTTTTATGCGATCAACATTCTCCGAGTTAAGGGAAAGATAGTGGAAGGGGAGGGGAAACATAATTATTGAATTGTCTCATTTATTATTAACTTTACGACATAATTGTACATACACAAAAATAAAGAGTATACAAAATATAGAGTATTGTATAAAGAGAATATTTTATACAATTTTTGAAACTTCCAATGAAACATCAACCAAACTAAGTACATAAAAGACATAAATAATAACTTATATGCATTAAGTTCATTTTATTAACTACCGGGTTTCATTGGTTGAATTTGTCTGTCGATAATTAAGTTTCATGCCAGCTAACATATTTTAATATTTCAACAATTTTTTTTTAATTTTGGACCCTGTTGGGGGGAATTTCCCCATTACCCCCTCGTCAAATACTATCGTCAAGGTCAAATACTATCCCGACTGGGCTATTATCAATCTTACTTCGGTGAGTCTACCTTTGCTCTCTATCGTCGTATATTTGTTCGTCCATGTAATATCCCTGAAGTTTCTCTATAGGCTGGCAGCCTTGTTGACTTCTATTTTCACTTCCTCTGCAGTATAAGATACATATATTCCAAGGTAGTTGAAATTCATGACCTGTCCTATTACTTGTTCTTTAATCATTCATTTACATTTGACGGCTCTTGGTTATAACCATTGACTATACTAAATTTACATTCAAGATGCAGTAGAAATAAACAAAACAGGACACGTTAAATGCTACTAGGAGCGCTCTCGAATAATAATTTACAATGTATAAAGTTTAGGAGATTCCTCAGGTAATTTTAAGACAATTTAACCCAATTCATCTAGTCCGAAAATGCTGCCTAAAGGAGCTAGAGCTATTTGAAGATGGCGTCTGGTAATTGGTTTTTCTTAAACATCTCCAGAACGCTTATATTTAGAAAAACGAAAATTGGTACACATACTTATCTTCAAGAGATAAATCGATTCCATCCATTGCAACATTCTAATACCGGTCACAGGCGTCCGTTTTGGGGAGAGGAACAGTTGTTATATTATCGCATAACTTTTTTGTTTTTAATTTTTAAGCATTTTTGAGTCTCGATTATTAAAATGTAAGTCATTATAGTACTAAAAGGTACTCTTTGTTTAAGTCGATAGGATATACCGTTTTCTGGAAAAATCGATTTTAAAATTTTTCGTTTTTTTAATATCAATAAAAAAATAAAAAAAAAAACTATTTAGAAAAAAGAAAACTGGTAATTTTATTTAAATTCTACAGATGAATCGATTTCATTAATTGCGAATTGCTAGTACCGGTCATATGCGTCCGTTTTGGGTAGGTCAACGGTTATTTTATCGCATAACTTTCTTGTCTTCAATTTTTAAGAATTTTTGACACTAGATTATTAAATTATAAGGTATTCTTGTACCAAAAGTTACTTTCGCTTTAAGTTGGTAAAATACACCGTTTCTTTTTTGAAAATTTTTTAAATTTTTTTTTAAATTCAGGAAACGAAAAATTTTCAAATCGATTTTTCTAGAAAACGGTATGTCCTATCGACTTAAAGCAAGAGTACCTTTTAGTACTAGAATATCTCACAATTTAATAATCTAGTATAAAAAATGCTTCAAAGTTAAATACAAAAAAGTTATGCGATAGAATAACATTTGCCCCACCCAAAATGGACGCCTATGACTGGTAATAGAAATTCACAATGGATCGAATCGATTTATCTCTGGAAGATAAATATGTTTACCAATTTTCGTTTTTCTAACAGGATGCGTTCTGGAGGTATTTAAGAAAAACTAATGACAAGACACCATCTTCAAAGAGCTCTAGCTCCATTAGGAAGCATTTTCGGACTAGGAAAATTTGGTTAAATTGTCTTAAAATTATCTGAGAAATCTCCTGTCTTCGTTTGTCGGTAGAGTTTCTGGACACCCTGTATATACTTTGGTACATTGTAAATTATGATTCGGGAGCGCTCCTAGTAGCATTTAACGTGTCTTGGATTGTTTATTTTAACTGCAACTTGATTGGAAATTTAGTATAGGTGTGTTCATGTGATTGTAACACGTTTAATCTGCATGTTATTTTATTAAATCTGTAAAGTAGGCACTGGAGGTCATCTTCATTTTCTTCTATGATTATTAGTGCAGTCACTGAAGGTTTTCACCTCCGATTTCGTTGGACCTTCCTCGATTTTTATGAAAATTGGTGAGTAGTTAAAGGATACCTTAAGGAACAAAGGTGACATGATGCCAAGTTGCACTTGTACCCTGTGGTACCAGTGGAAGGGGTGGATACCACCCCTTCTCGGGGGTGAAAATTATTTTATTAAAATTAATACATACCATAAGTCGATAGAGGGACAAATTCTAAGCAAAATTTGTTATATAAAGTTATTAATATAAATCAATACTTTTTGAGTTACTAAAGATCAAAGATTTTATTTTTTCGTTTAAAAATGTACGTTTTAAAGATGTTTTTCACGTATAACTCAAAAACTAAAAGCTTTCACAAAAAAGTTATTATTGTCAAAATTAAAGATAATAAAAAATTGAATGCACTGCTTACTTAGAGAACTAAACTAATGTTAATTCAAACTGAGTAATGAGTAATTGAATGTATATTTTTTTCGACAAGTACTCAAATCTAAATATTCGAGCTTAAATAACGTGAAAACGATGCATTTTACAAAATATACATTTTAAACACTTGACAAAGCACTTCAGAATACCTATCAAATGAGCTCCAGAAGAAGTTAATAGCATCAAAATTAGGCAAGTTATGATGAAAATAAGAGAACCCTTTCGATTTTTTTAGGAAAAGTGAAAAATAAAACATATGCCATTTCCACAAAAATTAAAATTTATAGTAATCCTCTCAAGAATTTCTTTATATTAGTATAAGTAATTATTTTAACAATTTTGACCGTTTTAGAAGGCATAATTTTGAAAAAAATATATAATTTAAAAAAAATCAGAATTTTTAGAATTAATGTATTTTTCATTTTCTTTTGATAATAACTCCAAAATTTTTTGGAAAAATTTTTAAAATATAAACTTTGAAAAATTTTTGGTGCATAAATTTTAATGCTATCGACTCGTTCGGGAGCTCATTTGATAGATATTTCTAAGTACTTTGACAAATATTACTTGTCATAAAATGCACCATTATCTCGTTATTTAAGCTTAAATACTTAGACTTGGGTATTCACCGAAAAAATATAGATTCAATCACTTATAACTCACTTTTAGTTAACACTAAAAGGTTTTTTTCTACAACCGTGTTAAAAATGCAATTTTTGGCACTCCATACGTGCGTTAAAAATGCTACTTTAAGGCACTAGTGCTTTAAAAATTTTATGGCACTGCAGTTCGTATTGACCGTATAGGCAATTTTGATGTAACTTCAAAAAAATATAAAAATGGAATGTCAGTAAAGTTCAAATAAAGTCTTTTGTAGATATTGTCCTGTAATTACGTTTGTAGAAAAAATATTGTATGATATGCGTGTTAAAAAGTATATTTTTAAGGCACTCATGTGAATTGCAGAACTCTCTTCGCTCATTCTGCAAACTTTCACATGCATGTCTTAAACGTGTACTTTTAACACTTATATCATAAATATCTATTATAGTAAGGGGTTTATTTCATTTTTTAAATTTCATTTCATTAGCTTCAATTTTGGTGATACTAACTTTTTTGGTAAAACTTATAGTTTATGAGTTATTTGTGAAAAATCGGTTAAAAACATGCACTTTTCTAACGAAAAATTAAAATCTTTGATCTTTAATAACTCAAAAAGTTTTGATTTATTTTAATAACTTTATACAACAAATGTTGTTTAGAATTTGTCCCTCTATCGAACTATGGGGTTACTCTTAATAAAATAATTTTCACCCCCGAGAAGGGGTGGCATCCACCCCCAGGGTTAAAGCGCAAGTTTGCAATTTTCATGCAAATCGATGGAGGTTCAACGAAATCGGAGGTAATAAGCTCATATCCACCTTCAGTAACTGCACTATATTGCCTCATCTAGATAGCAGAGAATTACTGAAAGCTAGGTTTCGCATTGTGTAGCTAAGGTTTCTTCATTTACGCTTTCTATTATCTTGTCTATGATCATGGTAGAGGTCAGCCTATGTTTCGTTTTTATTCTTGTTTCATTGCAACTGTTAAGTTACCTGACTGTTAGTTGTCACCTAAACTCTACCATGTAAGGTTCTACCTACAATTTTCCAACCAATATGGTTGATGTCATGTGATCCTAGGGGTTAATCTGGAAATATTTTTAACATACTTCAAAATCAGATAACATAATGTAACTTGTAACCCCAACTGTTTAAAATCAATTTAAGGGTTTTTACCCGTACATTTTGGTGGCTTAAAGCATGTAAACCTGTGATAACACTGATGATGGAATATTGATTCCTAAAACGTTTTGTGATACAGCCCTTTTTAGGGATTTTAAATACATATACCTTTTACAAAATAAAGTTTTTTATTTTTTGTGATTTATGGTATACAGCCAGTACAGGAATTTTTCCTTGTGCTATTTTTACGACCTTATATTAGCTAGTTTATTAGATAAGTTTTTTTTTAAGATATTAGATAATATTTAAGATTTGGGATGTCAAATGAGCCTCAAAATCCACATTTTGCATAACCATCTTGACTTTTTCCCTGAAAATCTGGGTGATGTCAGTGAAGAACAAGGCAATCGATTCCAATAGGGTATCAAGGTGATGGAGAAACGATACCAGGGACGTTGGAACACCAGTGTGATAGATGATTACTGTTGGTCACTTCATTAGGAACAACAGAGTGCCTCGCATAGGAGAAAAAGCTACTTCACAAGTTTTACATAAAAAAGAGAAATAAAATACAAAAGCATTGACACCTGAAATGATTGCACGTACCTATAATATTACAAAATAAGAATTAGATAATAGCTATTTGTATAACAAGGAAGGAAAGTGCTACTTTTCCTCCCGAGAATGAAGTTTACTGCCCGACGCGTAGCGGAGGGCAGTAATCATTCAAGGGAGGAAAAGGCACTTTACTCCCATGTTTTACATATGGTTTTTCCACCTTCCTCAAATTAATAACAAGTTATTTTTCATTTTTACTTAATTTATTTATGTAACTAACCAACAAAATTTATTAAAACTAAAACTAACATATCTGTCAACTGTCAAATATAAGTCAAATTATTAATGTAAACATTGTTAAATCAAAATAACAATTTACTGTTTTTTACCATTCTGCAAAATACAGGATGTTTTATAAATAAACATTAAAATATATAGATACTTACGTAATAGAAAATAGATATTGTACAGGGCGTCAATAAGTTATGTTTCATGAATGAAATACCATGACGTCACTTTTAATTTTCCTCCCTAGGGAGGAAAAGTACAACTTTGCTCCCTACAATTAGGTCCGGAAAAGTATACTTTCGGTAGAGGTAGGTGGAAAAAGGTTTGATTCTAAAAATATATCATTTTAATGTATTTTTGCTATTCTGTCTTTTTCAAATTATTATAATGTATAATAAACCAGTGTCATATTGTGGGAAAACTATGGGTGATACATAAAATCTAATTTCAGATTCTTTTTTTGCGCCAAAAAATACATAGGATTCACATAAATTTGTAAGAAAAGTTTTATAAAAATTGTTTTTGTTGGCCTGTGTAATTATTTAGGTAGGATGATTATTGTTGGAGGTATCTTGAAAAATTTAATCTGGAGGAATGGCGCTAACTAAACAATGGATGCGAAAGGAGATGAGACACTTCAGCTGTCTTAATAATTAACTAGGATATTGACGTGACCCTTCTATTTCAAAGTTGTTTACCTTAATAATTTGATCTCGACATTTCTACTTCGTTTATGTATAAAAAATAGGTTGAGCTGACCAGATAAATATTTAATTTTTTCCTTCCACTTGCAAAAATTATCATACGATTATTTATTAAACAAACATCGGTCAAAGGCTTTTTTGCAAAAGTAGTTAAGAAAAAGGTAGGCAAAACCCTAAAAAGATTTTAAATTCTCTTCATAGAAGTATAAACCTAAGATAATATTTGAATAAAAATTTTTGTGTATAATCGGGATTAAAAGTTTGAAACAAACCATCGACCAATGGCAGAATAATTTGTAGATATGAAATAAGATAGAGCGTGTGAAGTACATTAACCCGGCATCCGACAGGTGGGGTGTAGTACACCCCAACAATGCTGAAGCGCTTAAAACATAAGGAAATTTTGCAGATAGTGGCCACAGCGGCTAGATAGCTTTCTGTTATATATTCATCTATGCGATGAAACTCTGTTAAGTTTCGGCAAGTACATTTGGATTGAAAGTGGTCACATCCCACTAGTGTCTTTATTTTATTTTTCTCCTATACCTAAATAAGTAAGTATAAATAAGTGAATAATACTTATTACATATTTTAACATATTTTTTTATTAGTCTAAGCTAAAATGAATTACGAACGAGAATAAGCACGCCTTCGGGCATTATGGGATGAAACAGACTGTGACGAATGTATTGACAAGAGTGATTCGGAAATAAGTGAAGAAATAGACTGTAAATAGTGACTATCCTGACCAGCTTCAAGATGTTGACGTTCCAGATATCACAGACAACTAAACGAAAAGATATTTTTTGAGATTATTTAACTCTTTTAATTGCTATGGTTTGTCACACCCCACCTGTCTGTTAGTGGCAAAAGATGTCACCTGTCGGATGCCGAGTTAAGATGAAATAGTAATAAAACAAAACGGCAAATGTAGAATTTTGCAATCGGAAAT
The DNA here is from genome assembly GCF_917563875.1 of Diabrotica virgifera virgifera. Taxonomy (NCBI): domain Eukaryota; kingdom Metazoa; phylum Arthropoda; class Insecta; order Coleoptera; family Chrysomelidae; genus Diabrotica; species Diabrotica virgifera. The sequence goes on along the minus strand of NC_065443.1, from coordinate 37,686,299 downwards.
AGACTTTATCTTATTAGTCTTAATATGCTACCTATCTTCATACAAAACAAGTATCATTCATTGAATAAGTAGTCCATTGAAATGTTACATTTTTGTGCATTTTGAGATTTGGAAATTGCCAGAGCCAGAGCATGGCTGTATTTGCCCGAGCTTATCGGTCTGTAGTTTTCCAATTCCGTAATGTCGTCCTTTTTATATAGAAGTATTATAATTGCGTTTTTCCTGTCCTCCAAGTTGTATTTCCTTTATCACGACACCGGCTTCATTTGGGGTTTTTTAAAGATCTCTTAAAGATAATTTTTTCGCAACACTTTAATATTTTTATTCTCTTTAATAGTTTGCCTTCTATCTGTATATCTTTTTATCTATCTATGTAGCCCATGTTATCAATTTTAGGAAGTAGTCCTCCCCTTCTTGTCTCCATTTGTGTCTGTCCTGAGCTAAGTTCATCCATCTTAAACCGGCTTACCCCTTGAAGTCATTAATCCCTCTCATCTGTGGTCTTCCTCTACTTCTTTTGTATTCGTATGGTCTCCAGTATAGTATTTCCTTGTTTCACCTATCGTCTCTGTGTCTGATGTTGTGCTCCGCAAATTTCCATTTAGATACGGCTATTTTTTTTCTTATATCCTTCAACTTTTTAATATCCACTATCCACACTAATCCACTCGTTTCGTTTTTTGTCCTTTAAGCGTATTTGCAACATATGTCTTTCCATTGCTTTCTGTGTTTTTATAAGTTCATCCATATTATTTTTGGTTAGTGTCCAAGTTTGCGCTCCATACATGATAACTGGTAACACAAATTTCTTATTCTTCTGGATGTAGCTCAATTTCCAAATGCCGCCCATGCCAATCTTATACGTCTTTTAATTTCTTCTGTTTGATTTTCTCTGCTCGCTTTTATCATTTGCCCCAATATATATTATATTCTCGTGCTTGTTCTATTTCATTTCCTCGAATTGTGATAGCAGTATCTTTTTCTGTGTTTGTCATCGTCTTTGTTTTGCCTAGATTCATTCTTAAACCTACTGTTTTTGCCTGGTGTTCTATTTCTTCAAGCATATTATTCAGTTATCCTTTACAGTTGGCTATCAGGACGATATCATCGGCGTATCTAAGGTGACTCAAGTATTGTCCATTTATTTTAATTCCTTTATTTTCCCATCGTAATTTCTTTGTGATATGGTGTCTCCCAGTCGTATTCCTCTTTTTATCGCTATAGAGTTTGTGTATTCGTGCAGTTTTATTCTGGTTGTAGCATTTCTGTAGACGTTGTCTATTGATTATGTGTATCGGTAGACTATTCTGCTACTGTGTAGTGAGCATTTTATAGCCCAGTGCTCAACACTAATGATTTTTTAAGAGGTGGTAACACGTGCTAAAACCTTTCCTAAATCCTGCTTGTTCTTTTGATCGATACCCATCTAGTTTTGATGTTAAGCGGTTTGAGATTATTTTTGTAAACAATTTATAAATCGTGTTGAAAAGGGTTATGGGTCGGTAATTAGTTAACTCAGATTTTTCCCCTTTTTTGTGTAACAGGATTACAATCCTGATTCATTTCAGTCACTGGGGATCGTTTTTTCCTTAAATATTTTATTCAGCATGGTGTGGAGTAGATTAATAATAATTATTGTTTTTAGTTAGAAGTTCTAAGTTCACATTTTTTACTTTTGCTTGTCTTATGCTTTCTCAAATTTGTTTGCAGAAATTGCTTGAAAATAAATCAAATAATAATATTTGAGTTATCCTCCCTCTCAAAAATGTCCGGAACATTGTTTAAATAATCAAAATGTCAAAAATTTAAGGAAAAATTCGATTTTTTTCTTCGTTTTTTGATTATAACTTTAAAAGTGTTCATTTCCGAGAAAAGTTGTACTGACATAAAAGTTGCGTAATTAAATTTTCTACAATATAGAATTGGTTAAAAATTTAAAAAATAGTCACCCTAGTTGCAAAATAGTAATTATTGCGAAAAAACCATACAAAAACAAGTATTCGCATTTTACGTTTTTCAACCATTTATGCTATACTTAGGACCTTCATGTTTCACTCAGAAAAACTTTATGATACAGTAAAACAATACTGCAAATTTTATTAAGATCGATTTAATAGATTTTGCAAAATAAATTTTGCAATCCAGCTTTCGCAAAAAAAATTCATTTTTTCAAAATGTTACAGCACTGAAAATAAAGCAGATAGCAAGTTGAAATTTTTTTTTCTTATATAAGTGTACTGTACCTTTTATTTGCAATTTTCAAAATTAAAATCGATTAATTACCACGGCGTCAGAAAATGTTTGAAATAAACAATAATTTTTCGTGTTCGATTCACACAAGTTGATTTCCACCAAAATTTCTTCCAATCATTATCTAATATATTGTTTTCTTACTCTATATTTCGTTGTATTTTAATATTTTAATTCCACAAAAATCAAACTAATTTTATTACTGTTTGTGAAATATTGTTTAAACAATTGCATATGTTTAAAAATAATAAACTTTTATTATTTAAGTTAAAATATATGAACAAAGAAAGTTTTTGCTAATAAAAGTGTTATTTCAAAGGATAGAGTATGTGTTTTTATTTTGCAATAAACAAATTTATTTATTTATATCGAAATGTAACAAAAATTAAAATGTATCAATCATTATCAAAGGTCATTGGAATGCCCAATCAGAGCAAACTATCCGCTGTCCTGCGCGTAGCACCAATAACTAATGTTTATTTAAGAAAATTCCTGACGCCGGGTGTTAATCGATTTTAATTTTGCATAATTGCAAATGAAAGGTACAGTACACTTCTATACGCAAAAAAATTTTCAACTTGCTATCTGCTTTATTTTCAGTCCTGTAACATTTTGAAAAAATAAATTTTTTTACGAAAGCTGGATTGAAAAATTTATTTTGCAAAATCTATTGAACCTATTTTAATGAAATTTACAGTATTGTTTTATTGTATCATATAGTTTTTCAGGGTGAAATATGAAGATTCTAAGTGTTGCATAAATGGCTGAAAAGCGTAAAATGCTAATACTTGTTTTTGTATGTTTTTTTCACAATTATTGCTATTTTGCAACAAGGGTGACTATTTTGTAAATTTTTAACCAATTGTATGTTGTAGGAAATTTAATTACGCAACTTTTATGTTGGTACAACTTTTCTCGGAAATGAATACTTTTAAAGTTATAATAAAAAAACCAAGAAAAAAATCAAATTTTTCCTTAATTTTTTGACATTTTGATTATTTAAACAATGTTTCGGATCTTTTTAAGAGGGAGGATAACTCAAATATTATTATTTGATTTATTTTCAATTATTAATAATATTTAATTTCTGCAAAAAAATTTGAGTCACCTCTCAACGTCCAAATGTACTAATATTTTTACAGATGCGCCCTGGTCTATAAGTAATTTGGGTTTTTTTCATTCTAAAATGTTTTTTTATTCTAGTTGTTAACACACTCCGGTCGTCTGTCCTCTCATTAGAGCTTCATTAACAATTAAAAAGCAATGTTTTAGAATAAAACGTGCCAAAAATTATTATAGGAAGCTGATATCAGAAGGTTTGAACTTGAATTTAGACACTTCATAATTTAAAAAATAATATTTTTTACTTGTGTTATTGGGCCTTGAAAATTGTCATTTTTCGTTTTTTCTTTCAGTTTCAAATTGTTGATAATTCGAAAACGATCAACTTCAGAGAAAATTTATAAAATAGATTTTGTTTTTAATGCTCTAACTAAGGAATCTAAAATAATATCTACCCCGGAAAAAAAAATTAATATTTATAATTTGTTTAAACTTTTTTTTTAAATAAATGTACCAATACCCAAAAATAATCAGTATTTCTTAAGGACTTCAAAACGGAAAATATATACAGGGCGTTCCATTTGAAATAAGCAAGTTCATTATATTTCCTGAAAAAACGGAAGATCTAACAACAATGTACATAAGTACCACTATAATAACGGGCGCATTAGAAGACCTATATTAACCAAAATTTATAAAAATCATGTAAGCCGTTTCCGAGATAACTGAGGCGTTCCATACATAAAACTCACTCTGTATGTAAGTGCTTTGTACTAAAAATAAAATTGTAGTGAATATTAAATATTTATCTCTATATTTACACTCAGTATACCTTCAAACCCTCAACCAACTTATAAATCTTCTCTAGCTTACTTAAGGGGGCTATGTATCTCATATTTTAACCCTTCCTGAAGACAAACTGTAGCTTCATTGTCAAGGAAATGAAGAGCGGTAGGTACATATCCTATTGGAATCAAATTTAGCGTACTTTTAAGTTGTAACGAATTTATGTATGTGCCAGGTATGATTTTTTCTTTTAATGGATAAAAGGTGATATATAAAGTAGGGGTACTCAAATAAAATTTGGTAATTTAGGACTAACTCTTGTCGTTTTTGTTGAATTTAACGGATGATTTGTAGATTGTCCATTCGATAACATAACTGGTTTGTTTATGGACACAATGACCGTATTACATATTATCATTTTAAAAGGAATAGCGCCAAAATAGAAACGCGCCAAAAAGATTATTTCATTCGTTACACAATGCGCGCCTATATAAACTCACTTAACTGTTTCCATTCATGTTCTAAGCAGTAAAAATTAATTTTTTCTACTCTATGTCATATTATGCATCAGTTTTTAGTTTGTGAAAACTGTCATTATAGATAGCAGTGCGTGAAGGGTTTAGAGTGTGCGTGAAGTAACAATGTATTTTAAATGGGATTTACTTTTTCGCACTGTTTTTGGCACACTTTCATATAATCAAATATCCTTAACTTTCACGTTGTCTTGGCGATGACATAATGAGCAATAAATTACAACAAAAGTTTTGACAGTTTTGTGGTTTGAAAGGAGTTAGAATTTTTAAATGTCAAAGTTCTAAAAATTGTAGAATAGAAATGAATTCCAGTGACGAAAAGTTACTGTTTTTTAAATTTTTTTATCGTAGATAAAATATTGTGTGAAACTGTGCGTGAAGTACTTTTTGCGAACTTACGCGATGTATAGGATATACTTCACGAACTGTTTCATAAATAACTATTAGACAACTGAGCTAAGAAGGTACGTGTTCATAATTCAGTATATTCCTATGTTTCTGTGTGATTCCTATCAAGATTCCGATCAATACGCAGTGCAAAAGTGTAAAAAAGATATGATCTACCCCTAATAATTTTATAGTCTTCAGTAATCTAGTTTCAAAATGATAACTTTAGCAAGACCAAGATCAAGAATCACTGTGCGAGATTTGAGCAAGAACAAGACTAAGACTGCGAGACTCTTGCAGTTAGGACTCAGTGTCGTTTTAGGGAGTATAGTAGTTCGGGTATATGCTTAGAGACTCTTTGAGACGCAAAAAATATGTAACAAAAATTTGAAAAATTCGACTTATATGCATTACGAACAATACCATAAACATAATATAACGAATCAAAATATCCAGTAAAAGAACACTTGCCACATTTGACACGCACTCGGAGTCATAATTACAAAGTAAAAATAAAATGTTTTGTACATTATTTTTTTCCAGCAGACGACTTCTTCGCTCTAAAATGAATTGTTCAGATTTGGAGAATAGCCGCCCTCTAATCACAAAGTAATCTTCTTGCGTTGCGACGCCGACAGTTATATTGTTCGAAACTTTTTAAAAATATGTCACCTTAGCTGATAAAAAATATAGTAAGGTTAGCATACCTACTGTTAAGGAAACCCACTCAATCATTCATTTTCTTTCCTTATTAGCTAGTAGGAATCTAAATATACCTTATCGGCCCATTGTTTCTGCTGAGTGTGCGATGAGATCATTCGATTAAACAAAATTTGCTGAAAGAGCGCTACTAATATTCAAAAGTAATGAGATAAATTAATAACAGATAATGCCGGTACGGTGCAAACAAAATGCCGAAATATTTAAAGTAGCGATAATATATATATATATATATATATATATATATATATATATATATATATATATATATATATATATATACAAATAGTATATATATGTATATATATATTGTCATAGATAAAGAAAAGCAGAGAGGAAAAAGAAGAAAATCTAATTATCTAATTGTATGCTAATTTTTATTACGTTAAAATAGTTATTTTCTAATATTTAATTTTTTTATTCACCCTGTAAAATAGATACCGATTTCAATTACCCAGTATTGTATTGTAAGATATAAGTTTTTCTTATTCATAATGTTAAAATAATTCTATGAATTTTGGACAAATGCGTTTATCATGTTAACAATGCAGTTACATTCAATAGACAGTGTTTCTAAGAACAATTAGCGGCAAAAGCGTTTGGAGGCGTTGATATGACGTAGTAAGGATATTTGTTTGGACGAATGGAACTGTAGGGACGAGATAGATTGAAGGATGTCAAAAAATTGGTTTTTTTCTTTTTGACAAGACAAGAACGAGAGGCGGGGTGTTTTAGAGAGCTGAAAGAGAAGGTACTGTTGAAGAATGAGTAACAAGTGTCGGTCTTCGTAAATTAAAAAGCCTTATAGGTGCCCGTATATAAAAAGCACAAAGTAAAAATGTTATTTTTGGAAGTCAAAAGAAAATTCAATGTCAAGTGAAAGCAGCTGTACTAAGGTATCCAAAATACATTGTTCTCTCCGTCAATAGTCTCTGTTTGCCACACTTTTGGTTTTCTTGGTTTCATCGACCTCTATGTGGAGACTCAAGTGAAAAGGGACATAAACTTTTTCGTGATTTTTAAATTGACATAAACTTTCACAGAAACCTTTTCGTGATTTTTAAATTGACTTTTGTTTACTAGTTATAATTTAATTTGTATTCATACTGGGTAATTTTGATTTCAAAATAATTTGCGGTATTTTTCAGAATTGTTTTCATTATTTTGCACAAGCATTTCTAGATTCATAGATTGTCTGTTTTCACAGTTTATTCTATTATTAAACATTTGTGTTTGAATTATTTGGTATAATTAATTTTTCTTTAATATACGGTTATATTTTATTTTTTTTTATTTTTATTTTTCCATGAGTTTTTTTTGAGTATTGGTTTTGCATTTCTGCGATTGGATGATGTAAAACCCTGAGATAAATTTATTAAATTGAGCTAGTCCAATCAAAGTAGATATCAATAAGTAGAATCAAAACAATATTGGCGCCCAAGCGTGTGAGGCAAAAGCAGAAACACCAATACCCAGACAAAGTGTACTGGAAAATATATAAATTCTTACAGGATTTTTCTAATTTTTTTTCTCTCTGCCAAATTTTGACAAAGTATTTTTGATTTTTATTATTCAAACCTTTTTCGCTTTGAATAATCTTGGAACAGTTTTTTTACATAACCAGATATTTTTATTTGATCAACATTCTTGTGGAATAGGCAAAGATAATAGTTCGGTTGGTTTGTACCTTCACATTGTTAAGTCCAGAAAAAGGAAAGAAAATGGAGACAAGACTCAACAAAAAACAAAAGGAAACAGAAGAACGTTATAGCGAGGAAGGAATAGAAAATGTAGACGAAGAAATTAGTATTACAGAAACAACAATCAAGGAGAGTACCACAGAAATGTCAACAATGGATAGGATATTACAAATGCTACAGATACAGGAAGAAAACAGTAGAAGACAAGCAGAAAAAATAAAAAAAAGTATAGATGAAAACAGTAAACGACAAGATCTAGGTTTTAAACAAATGGAGCAGAGACTAGAACAGCATAAAGAGGATGTACAAATGTATTTAAAACAGATGAAACATGAAGTAGAGCAGAAAACAAAGGAAATTAGCCAAAATTTAGAAAAACATACCAAGAAACTACAGAATTTGGAGAAACATGTAGAAGATAGAGACGAGGAAATAGAGGATAGATTTAAAAAATTGGATAAGAAACTATTGGAAGTAAAATCACAACATAATACTGGAGAAAGAAGACAAGTAATTATACACAATGGAGCAGAAAATAAGGTCCAATTTGGCGGGGATATAAAGAAACAGCACCCAGTCCCGTTTATTAGGATGCTTAAAAATAAAAAACAAGGATATGAAGAGTTTGAAGAAGCTAAGGATATGATAAGGACTCATTTTAAGGATGGAGCAGCATTATGGTTCGAGAGTAAGCAAAATGAGTTGCAAGATTGGGAAGAATTTGAAAGAAAATTTTTGAGATATTATTGGGGAAAAGAGAAACAGATGGTCGTGAATAGTGAACTACAAAATGGAAAATATGATGAGAAACTAGGAATATCCGAAGAGAAATATGCATTGCAAGTATACGCCAGTGGGCAATATTTAAATTACAATTATTCGGAAGAACAGCTAGTTGAATTGATAGCAAGACATTTTGACAATACAATGGAAGACTATGTCACCTTGCAAGGATATAGGGACATGGACAGTTTATGCCAGTTTTTAGTTGTAAGAGAGGCTCGAAGAAAAGAAAGAAGGACCGGTAGACAAACGGAAAACAATGGGAACAACCAAACAAACCGCACAAACAACTACAGACAGTCTCGTAATGAAAATCCTTACCGATACAATGGATATAGGGATAATGAGGGACAAAGATATACAAACAATTTTAATCAAAATAGATATGAACAGAATAGAAATGGATATCATCAAAATAGATTTCAAAACAGTGGGAGAAATTATAACAATCAACCATATCAGCCAAATGCAGGTCGGGAAAATTTTAATAGAGGAAACCAATATAACAACAACAATGGACAAGGAAGAGAACAGAACAGAGAAATAAACAGCCTAAGTTTCACCAGAGAAGGAGAAAATGAACAAGGACACCAAGAAATGGACAATGTGGAAGTAGAAATCAATAGAGCAGGGTCGTCTTTTCAGGAGGGCACTCACTAAAAACAGGGATAAAATTTAATTCAGGAATATATACTCACCCTAGGGAATTTATCACTTTAGCGGGAAAAAAGATTGAATACGTGCGTAATAATTTGGTTATGGTACAGGGGTATATTAAAAATAAAAAGGTTGATATACTTTTGGACACTGGTTCAGAGGTATCATTAGTTAATAAACAATTGATAAAGGATTTAGGACTAGATTCTCAAAGGTATAATATTTCTCGAATAAGGTTAGTGAGTGCTAATTCAAAAAAGATTTCGACTACGAATGAGGCTATTGTTTTGACATTGAGATTTAAAAATAAAGAATATTTGATTAATTGTTTTATAATTGAGGACATGAAGTATGATATTGTCATTGGAGTGGATGAATTGGATAGGGATAAAATAATTGAAAGATGTGATTCACAATACATAAATCCAGTAGTCATTGTTAAAAAAAGTAATGGGGACATAAGGATTTGTTTAGATGCACGTAATTTGAATTCATGTACAGTGCCCCAATACGAGGCCCCGTTGAATATAGACTCAATTTTTGGTAGAATCACAGGATCTAGTTTTTTTACCAAATTGGACTTAAAACATAGTTTCTGGTTAATTCCTTTAGCAAATGAATGTAGGGATTACACTGCTTTTTCTATCGACGGAGTGGTATATAGGTTTAGGGTAGTGCCATTTGGTTTACAAAGTGCATGCGCGGCTTTGGTAAGGGCATTGCACACGATTTTAAATAAACACGGTGATTTTGTTTTACATTATATCGATGATTTGTTGATTTATTCTCATGATATATCTAGCCATATGAATCACATAAAGATAGTTCTCAAAGAACTAGATGAAGCAGGTTTAAAATTAAACATAGGAAAATGCAAGTTCTTTCAAAAAGAGGTGATTTACTTAGGTTTCAAACTAGACAGGCAAGGCATAAGCCTAGACGAAGAGAGAGTCAAGATCATAAAAGAATACACACGTCCAACAAATTTAAAAACACTGAGAGGATTTTTGGGAATGATAAACTATTTTAAGAAGCTCATCCCAAACATCAGCCAAAAGGAACTGTCATTGATAGGTCTTTTGAAGAAAAATGAAAGATGGAAATGGGGCAAAGAGCAGGAAGAAGCATTTCAAAATCTTAAGACAGAATTTGCAAGTGGAAGTAAGATATACCATCCGATATACACAGCACCGTTTATTTTACGAACAGACGCTTCGATGAATAAGTTTGCAGGGGTGTTATCCCAAATACAAGAAGAAATAGAAGTTCCAATATGCTTTGTGTCCAGAGTAACAAAAACATACGAAAGACGATATAGTGCGACCGAGCTAGAATTTGCCAGTATTCTTTTCTGCGTGAATAAACTACGTTTTTACCTATTGGGATCAAAGTTCACCATAGAAACAGATCACGCTGCTCTCGTTAATATCATGAAGAATAGAGTAGTAAACAACAGAATACACCGCGGTATTTTATTACTACAAGAATATGATTTTGAATTCAAATATATCAAAGGAAAAGATAATATCATCGCCGATGCTCTCACCAGAGATGAATACTTCAATAAAGAAGAAAAAATGGAATTTCAGGTTGGAATGAACATTCTATGGTCATGAGAGACCAAGAGAATCTGGAAGAACAGGAAAAAAACAGAGCAATACAAGAAAATGGAATTTATATAAAAAGAACGGAGGAAAGAGAACTGTATATGATCACAAACGAACTGGCTAACAAAATATTGATTGATATACACCGAAACAATGGACACATTGGAAGTAGGAAAAGCTTTCTGGTATTCCGAGAAAATTATATTTGCAAAGGAGATCATAAGTTGGCAAAAGACATTGTGAAAAGATGCGAGGTTTGCCAAAAATATAAATCGAGGAACTTTAAAAATGAAAACATACCTAAGAATATAACATCTGGCCAAAAATTAGATCTTGTAGCCATCGATATGTTGAGCGAACTGATAAGAACTCCCCGTAGAAATAAGCACATTTTGGTGATGGTGGATATTTTTTCGAAATTTGTAAAATTATACCCTTGTCGAACAACAAAAGGAAATGAAATATTACGAAAAATAGACAATTTTTTAGAAGAAGTTGGGACACCCAGGAAAATACTGCTAGATAATGCTACGTATTTTAGAAACGATAGATTTACAGGTGAGCTACAACAAAGAGAAATAGACACTGTATTTACAAGCATCAGACATCCTCAGAGCAATCCATCGGAAAGATATATACAGGAAGTAACAAAGTTTTTACGAATTGCATCTAATGGACAACATACAGGATGGGATAGAAAGATGGAAGAAGTAGAAGAATACATAAACTCTATTCCAAACACAATAACCAAAGAATCTCCGATGTATGTGATGAAAGGAAGAATGCCACCTAGACCATGGGAAGAACCAACAGAAAGAGAATATGAAGATGTAATAAACAAAGTAACTACAAGATTAAGAAGAAGTGGAGAAAAATACATCCAAAGAAAGCAAAGACAACGGCGAAGAAGATCTGTTACATTTCAACAAGGTGATAAAGTAATGGTGAGAGCACTGAGAGTGTCCAATTTGAATAACGGTGTTTGTGCGAAATTGATGCCAGTATTTGAAGGTCCATACGTCGTGCAAACAGCAAATGGGGTAAATAGCTATAGGATAGGGTACATAGAGAATGGCAATATTAGGGGTATATTTAATATAAACGATATATACCGGTATTTTGAATAAAAATTTGTAGAAACATGTAAATAATTTAGATACTAAGTATAGAAATAGGAGATAGGATAAAAGCAAAAGGATTGAGTAATTTGGGTATAAAAGAATTTTTTTTTCTATCTAAAATTTTGTTCATACCCAAGGTCGGGGAAGTTGTCATAGATAAAGAAAAGCAGAGAGGAAAAAGAAGAAAATCTAATTATCTAATTGTATGCTAATTTTTATTACGTTAAAATAGTTATTTTCTAATATTTAATTTTTTTATTCACCCTGTAAAATAGATACCGATTTCAATTACCCAGTATTGTATTGTAAGATATAAGTTTTTCTTATTCATAATGTTAAAATAATTCTATGAATTTTGGACAAATGCGTTTATCATGTTAACAGTGCAGCTGTACTAAGGTATCCAAAATACATTGTTCTCTCCGTCAATAGTCTCTGTTTGCCACACTTTTGGTTTTCTTGGTTTCATCGACCTCTATGTGGAGACTCAAGTGAAAAGGGACATAAACTTTTTCGTGATTTTTAAATTGACATAAACTTTCACAGAAACCTTTTCGTGATTTTTAAATTGACTTTTGTTTACTAGTTATAATTTAATTTGTATTCATACTGGGTAATTTTGATTTCAAAATAATTTGCGGTATTTTTCAGAATTGTTTTCATTATTTTGCACAAGCATTTCTAGATTCATAGATTGTCTGTTTTCACAGTTTATTCTATTATTAAACATTTGTGTTTGAATTATTTGGTATAATTAATTTTTCTTTAATATACGGTTATATTTTATTTTTTTTTATTTTTATTTTTCCATGAGTTTTTTTTGAGTATTGGTTTTGCATTTCTGCGATTGGATGATGTAAAACCCTGAGATAAATTTATTAAATTGAGCTAGTCCAATCAAAGTAGATATCAATAAGTAGAATCAAAACAATATATATATATATATATATATATATATATATATATATATATATATATATATATATATATATATATATATATATATATATATATAATTCTCAGTTTGGTATTCTGTACTTAGGGTATTGGATAGTAACGAGTATAAAGTAATGAGTAGTTACTTTTTCGACATCATTAAACTTCATTACAAATTGAGCTTTCCTTCAAGTCTAATAAAATAATTGTTTTTCAATCTAATCCTTGTTGTTCTCGGAGTGATAACAATGAGTGACGAAGATTCAAGTAGCTGCTAGTCGGAGTAATGAGAGCTGGAGTCATAGATCTAGAATACCTAAAATCAAATATAATGAGTTTTTCGAAAAAATAATTCATGCATTCCAAATTGCTTTGTGTAAATTGTGCCAGCATAGAAAGGTTCAAACCGCATCCGGTGTCAGTTGTTTAGACATTAATTAATTTGGTTGGTCGTTACTATGGCTGTGTTAATTCAAGCTTAAAATGTACCTACTCTGTTACGTAACTGCGAGACTGGCAAGACTCTTGCTGCAAAACCAAGACCAAGACCGGGAGCGCAATACCAAGACTAAGACCAAGACCAAGTGTATTGGCGCAAGACCAAGACCAGGTGTATTGGCGCAAAACCAAGACCAAGACTGTCTAAGTCTCGTCTTGTTCTTGCATTTGGGCAACACTAATATTAATACATATTTAATCCATAACAAAATCCTGAATATATTATCAACCAGGATTGATTATTCTATTTCGCCTGATTTTAAGAAAGTGTTTTTGTCAACTACTTCTTGGTACCACTTTTATGGTAATTGCTACATTTCTTTTATTTTCATGTGTTGTACGTATAAGTTATACCAGAGAGCTGGTTTACAATAATTTTAGTTGTTTCCTTGTAATTATAAGTGATCTACATAACCATATACTAGATAACCTAGATACCTTGATATTCGGTACCTAGGTTAATTTAATATAAATAGATTTTGTCAAGTTTTCTTCTCTTTTGTTAGAAACATTTGTTAATCACAACTTTTTGCATTAATGACTATCAATCCTCACTAACTCAATGCTAAAATCTTCATCTCTTCATCATCATCTCATCTCATCACCTCATCTGTAAAACTTCAGCTCTATAGCCTGTATCTTATTCTTTTGCAGTTCTGTTAGAAGCCATCATTCGTTGCCAAAATCAGAACAGGTCTATGAACTGCTTGAAAACTTTCATTTTTATATTCCGTGACATTTCTTTTCTACATATAAATTTTTTGTTCATTGTATGACACAGTTATAACTTTTTATGTACTCTTCCATTGATTTCTACTTTGAGAGATTTTTTTTTTCTGTTATTACTCCTAGGTATGTAAAAGTTTCAACTTATTCTTTTTTTCTCCTCCTATCTACATAACTTTTGATTTGTTAATATTTATATTTATTTCGTTTTCAGCTAGGTATTCTAGCGATATTTCCAAATTATTTCGAAGTTTTTTTCAGTTTTTATTTCGCACTAATTAGCACCAAATCGCCAGCAAATACTCCTTCCGAGATTTTTAGTCTTTGCAGATTTGATTTCTATACGCTACATTCAGCTTTTTACTCCTTGTTGTGTTTAGTGATGTTGAAAAGGTATCTATTCGTTACAAAGTACTCGTTACTTACGAATACCGAAAGTAACGATTACTATACAGAAAGGCAAGTCGTTACTTGGATTACTTTGATTACTCTGATTACTTCGTACCAATCGTATCAGAGCGAGTACCTATTTGAGTATTGTATCTACAATCGGTTGATATCGGAATCGGAACGGTATTCCACGAGTGTTCGGTATCAGTACAGTTAACTAAATTTTTTTCTATGAAGGGCGAAGGCTATGAAGAGTTTTACAGGATTTTTACAGGGCGCTGAGAAGTAGCTGAAACAGAGAGAGGTATATCATTTAACAAGCATGCACCCAGAAATAGATGTCTATACGATTTGTCGAGGTAGATAATTCACAGGATTTTACAGATGTTCGTTCCTTTAAAAATAAAAATGCAACACATTAGATTTTAATAATAAAAACACATTATTCTTATCAGGCCTAGAAAAAACAGCTTAGACTGACCGGAAAAAATGTAGAAATGATAATATTTCTAGACTATGATCATTAACTTTAATTTTACATGTAGGTATGGCATTGTTTTTATTAGACCAGGACATTTAATACTAAAAACACGGGAATAAATCTATTTTTAAATATAGTAGGTACATAGAGACTTACAACTTTTTGCATTGTATGTCCATTAAAATGTTACATTTTTTAGGCCGTACCTTGCATTTCTTAGAGGAGTCAATTTTTTTCTTTAATGTGTAGGGGGGATCAGTAGAAGCTTAAGTTCAAGTTTTTGGGGTCGCCATCCTTGTCCCCCGGTCGCCATCTTTGAAATGGGGTAAAATGAGGTTTCGCGCTATATCTCGTAAACTACCAACCCTACGGAAAATCTAATTAAACATAAAATGTAGCAAATTAAATTTTCCACAATTTTGTTTCTACTACTTTTTATCGTTAAGTGACCAACAAAAAAGATATAACCAAAAATATGTAAATTTTTTTTAACAAGTTTCCTTTTGGATGTTATAACTTTTTTTCAGTTCATTTTAAGATAAAATAACATTATAGCAATTTTTGTAGAGGGTTTTTCAGCGAACTATTTCCACTATAAAGTTGTTTAATTCTATTTATTTATATAGGTTTTACAGCGCTCCAAACTTGACCAGATTCTCGAATGCTCATAGGGATACAATAAAAACAAAAGTTAGGCTTATTTTTCTATCTATATATATTTTTTATTGATACAATTTATTATGATTTTAACATTCCTATGCTATTATTAATCTGTTTTTGACTTTTCTTCCCACTATAAAACTTATAACTCTAAGCATATATAGAAAAGGCCCAAGAAGTTGTTTGAGGACAAATTCGCCGCTTCAGAAGAAGAATGACGCAACCGCAAAATGCAAAATTCTTAAGCAGAGCAAAAAAACGATTTTTGATATCAAAATCATAAAGTATGATAAAAATTAGCCATTCACCACACCGTGGTCAGGATCTCGAGATATAAGCGTTTTTTGGGGTGTGCCGCTTGTATATGAAGTAACATAACTTTTTTCCTATTATATATTTTGACTTAAAATTTTCCAAAAAACTTCTTCATGAACTATATTTTATTGTTGTTTTGGTTAAAATTATAAACTAAAAAGTTTGTCACTCAACTTTTTTAAGTAAACATGAAACAAACGAAATATGATGACAAAATGTTAATAAATTAACAACTCCTTTTCTAATGTGTTTAAACATTTTGGACAAATTTCATTGTTATCTACGTACTTCAAAGATGACACAGTAAAATTTTTAAAAGGAAATATTTACAGCGACCGAAGATACAGCGAGGTAAATTTGAAAAATCATCAAAATTGATTTTTGGCATTTTTGTATAAAATTTATTTTTTTAACATGTTCCACCAACTCTAGATAAAAATAAACTTCATATTCGGATTCAGCGACCTCTAAAACATAAAAATAGATCAAAATTGATCATTCACCTTAAATTTGATTTTCGTGGTTGGCATAACGGTTAATGCCGCTCGTCTAATATAAAGATAGAAAAGCATTATTTTTCTACGAGAATTCGAGAATCTGGTCAAGTTTGAAGCGCTGTAAAACCTAGGTAATAAATAAAATTAAACAACTTTATAGTGGAAATTGTTTACTGAAAAATTCTCTATAAAATCGCTATGATGTTATTTTATTGTGAAATGAACGTAAAAAAAGTTATAACCTCCAAAAGGAAATCTCTTACAAAATTTTCTCTTATTTTTGTTTATAACTTTTTTGTTGGTCACTTTAGGTTAAAAAGTAATAGATATAAAATTGTGGAAAATTTAATTTGATTCATTTTATGTGAAATTAAATTTTCTGTAGGGTAGCTAGTTTACGAGATACAGCGCGAAAGCCCTTTGCACCCCTTTTTCCAAAATGGCGGCCGGGGGACAAGGGCCTCAACCCCAAAAACTTGAACTTAAGCTTCTACTGAACCTCCTTACACATTAAAAAAAATAAAATTGACTCCTCTAAGAAATGCACACTAAATGTAACATTTCAATGGACTAAAAAAAAATTAGTAGAATTTATAAAAAAATTCATTTTTAATTATTAATTAGTCTGGACAAAATTATGTCGGGCACCCCTTGTTTTTAATAATTTTTAACATAATAGATATCATTTGATTTCTATCAATTAAATAGATCGGTGAAGGTCGTTGTTATATCGGATCTAATACTTATACGAAATGCTGAGAAATGCGATTCTCGATATGATTACCGATACTCAAATACAAAAGTAATCATAGTAATCAAAGTATCCTACTAACACTAATACAAAATATGTACTGAGAAATGCCATTCTTGATATAATTACCGGTACTCAAATACAAAAGTAACAAAAGTAATCAAAGTAATCAAAGTAAAGAATACTGTTAATGATTACTTTATACAAAAGTAATGATTTGTAACGGATACTATAGAGTAGCTATGATCAACATCACTAGTTGTGTCCATATGCGTCCATAAATATTAGAAATAGTTAAAAAGGGTTCAAGGCAGGTTTTGTTTATATTCGATTCAGAGTTGGACTACCATCTCCATATAGCAACTATTTCAGCATCCTTATGCATCATCAGTGAAGATTATGCAGTCACAACTCTGAAGGGAATATAAACATTCTGCCCCTTTTAAGGCAAAACATCGCGATGCAATGAACCCACCTTTTGAGACGCAAATCAGCGACATCTCTCGTATTACGAGGAAAACAACGAAAAGCCCCAGATACAAAGTTTACTACTTTTTAAACAATTAGAATAATTGAAATAAAAATATAATAAACAATATTTTAAATCTAAGACTTTTCGTTAATAAACTGCTTTCTGGCTGCATCCCATATCTCCGGATTTTACAATATATAATCACGTAGAGACGACGAAAATAGGAGAAAGCAAATAGAGGACACTTAGGCCACGCATTTACCTTCTCTTCGTCTAGGAAAAGGACCGAAAGACAGTTTCTAAATACTCAAAAACTGAGTAAAATGAAAAAGATTAAAAAGGGTTCAAAGCAGGTTTTGTTTATATTCGATTCAGAGTTGGACTACCATCTCCATATAGCAACTATTTTAGCATCCTTATGCATCATCAGTGAAGATTATGCAGTCACAACTCTGAAGGGAATATAAACATTCTGCCCCTTTTAAGGCAAAACATCGCGATGCAATGAACCCACCTTTTGAGACGCATTAGAAATAGTGTTGACGGCATTGTTGTTCTCATTGTATATTTTTTGTATCATATATCATTTTAGTAACTTGTTGCCCATATCTTATTCTCTTATTGCCTAGTCGCAACATAGGGGGTCCCGTGGACACTTTTAGTTCGCCGCGATTTGATGGTGGTATTATAGGTTTTTTGGGTCGCTGAATCCAATGGAAGTGGTCTGGAAGCCCAAATGTGGTGCGTTTAATTGTTATTAACAAATTATGGTAAAATTAGGTGTTTTTCAGGAATTATTAGAAGCTCTGTAAATAAATTGATAGTGTTAAGGTCTTCTCGGGTGTATTTTTGGTCGCTGAATCGAATGCGACTAGTCGCGATTACTCAAAATTTGTTCTTATTTTGTTAATATCAAAATAATTGTTTATTCGTAGAAAAGCTCGAAATGTGTTATCTACAGAAAGTTTGTAGTCTTTTTCATAGTACTTTTATACGCTACATCGATTGTCACTAGTCGTGATAGCTTAAATCACGTTCCGAATTTGTTATTAATAAATTATTGCAAAAATAACGTTTATAGTACGTTTACTCACGGTTTTTGCTCTAAATTTTAAAAAACCACTTGGAATGACATGAAATTTGGCATGCTCGTAGCTTACATGTCAAACAAAACAAATAATATTGTGCCGATGTGTGCTTTTACCCTAGGGGTGAGTTTCACCCCGTTTCCAGGGGTGAAAAAAGAAACGTTAAAATAAGTCCGGAATTGGATAAGGTGATTAATTCTAAGCAAATTTTGCTGTATACAGTTTTTTCACTAAGTCAATAGTTTTCGAGTTATTTGCGAGTGTTCATTTTTGTTATTTTGTGTTCATTTTTCAACAGAAAAACCAAATAACTCGAAAACTATTGACTTAGTGAAAAAACTGTATACGGCAAAATTTGCTTAGAATTAATCAGTTTATCCACTTCCGGACTTATTTTAAGGGTTTCTTTTTTCACCCCCTAAAAGGGGCGAAACTCACCCCCCGGGTAAAAGCAGACATCGGCACAATATCACTTGTTTTGTTTGACATATTAGCTACGTTGATAACAACTTTAGCATGGTTCTGATTAATATTCGTTATATAAGATATAAAACTGATGAATTATTTCTGTTTCTAGAGGAATTAGGGTTTCCAACGATAGTTGCGGTTACTGTGCATTGGCTTGAAGTCAACGAGCCTTTTTTTGTAGAAAAATATTCCACTATTGCTAGGTATGACCGTCCAAGTTCAGCTCATGGAGGCACCCTAATTCTTTCTACAAATAATGATTTTTCTCTGGTAACAAAATATGACTTTCTATTAAGTGAAGCATTCTTTGAGTTTTCCTTAGTTTACAGTAAGAACCTTAATCTTTATATTATTTGCATTTATAGATCACCTGACTCTTCCGTGGAACTATTTTTTCAGAACCTGCTTAATTTGTTAGATGACCTGCCCCATAAAAGCAGAAAAATTTTATGCGGGGACTTCAACATTAATTATGCTGCTGCTTGTGCTACACAAATATCCCTGGTCAACATATTTGAATCATATGGTCTATCAATGCACATTGATTCTCCTACAAGGATTACAAAAACTTCATCTACCATAATTGATTATATTGTCTCAGATTTCTCACCCCTTGATGTCTGCGCTACAACTGTTAATGCGGGACTATCTGATCATGAAGCGGTTTATACGAAGTTTAACATCTTTAGCAAGTCCTCCTCGAAAACTCGACGTTTAGGCAGGATTTTTTCCGGTCGGAACTTTCGTAAATTCCAAAATTTATGCTTAACCTCTGAGTGGCACTTTCCTTCCATGGACGTCGATTATAATTTCAGTGATTTTTTGAATAAGCTGGTCTGTATCTTCAATAAAGCATTTCCTTTAATCACAATTAAGCAAAAACATCGCAAACCCTGGACTACCAAAGGTGTCCGCATATCAGCCAAAAACATGCGTTCACTACTGTATATCAAGAAATTTACTACCAACGTCTCTGTTACTTAATATACCACCAAGTACAGGGCAATCTATTTAAAACTTATAAAATCGGCTAAAAAATTGTATTATCAAAATCGTCTCAGAAGCTCCAAAAGTGCTGCAAAAGAAACTTGGTCCATAATAAACGATCTTCGAAATAAAACTCACACAGCTCAAACATTTTCCCTTCCAGACCCAGAAAATCTAAATGAATATTTTGTTAATGTGAGTAAAAATATAACATCAACTATTGTGTCACAACAAGATCCCATTTCCTATCTCCCTAATTCAGGAAAGGTTTCGAATTCATTCTTTATAAGACCGGTTGGTAAATCTGAACTGATCCAAACAATCAATAGTATCAAAAGCAAATCTTCCTGTAGTACCGATGGACTATCCATAAAAATTTTCTCAAATCTCCCAGACAATGTGTTGGGAGTCCTCATCTCTCTAATAAATGATTCTTTTGAGAAAGGTAAATTTCCAGAGTGCCTAAAGACGGCCATCATTATTCCTCTTCATAAGGGTGGTTAAAAATCTATTGCCTGCAATTATAGACCTACTGCATTACTACCGGTACTCTCCAAAATTATTGAAAGACTCCTAAAAGCCCGACTTATGTCCTTTCTCGTTGATAACAAGATTTTATCACAAAATCAGTTTGGATTTTTAAATAATAAATGTACCACCGATGCCATGTTTTCTGTACTACATGAGGTTTATCAAGCATTAAACAATAATCTCCACACTGCCACTGTTTTTTGTGATTATGCCAAAGCTTTTGATTGTGTAAATCACGACATTTTGATAAAAAAACTAGATTTCTATGGAATTCGAGGTATTTCTTTGAACTGGTTTCAATCTTACTTGGAAAATAGGAAACAACTGGTTAGAGCAAATGATACAGACTCTAGTCTCAAAAATGTTGTATGTGGGGTACCGCAAGGTTCAGTATTGGGTCCTCTACTTTTCCTTATCTTTATTAATGACATCACTAGTTTAAAAATCGATGGAAAAGTTTTTCTTTTTGCTGACGATACCAGTATCACTTGGAGCAACTCAAATATCGCAACTCTTCATGCTACTATAACTTCTGATCTACTCACAATAAAATCCTGGTCAGATTCTAATTAAATCTCTTTTAACATAGATAAAACAGTAGCATTACCCTATAAAGGAACTCTTCAACCCTTACCTCTTCATAACAGCCAGATCAGTATCGTTGATTCTGTAAAGTTTCTTGGTATTTTTTTAGATAGCAACCTTAAATGGTCCCTTCATATCGATGTGTTAAGCAAGAAACTATCCTCAGCTTGCTTTGCAATAAGATCTGTCTCTAAGGAAATGGATTTAGCCTCCTCCAAAATAACATACTTTTCATTGTTCGAGTCCCATCTTCGATATGGTCTGCCTTTTTGGGGTTTTGGTACAGCTGCCCAATCCGATGTTATTTTTAAATTGCAAAAAAGAGCAATCAGATATCTGTTTGGCCTCAGAAGAACAACACATTGCAGAAGCTACTTCAAAGATCACAGAATTCTAACATTACCTTCTTTATATATTTTAGAAACTGTTTGCTTAATTCGTAAACATCTACATGTTTTTCCAGAAAGACCTAGACATGACTATTCCACCAGAAATTCTACTTTTGACATCTATTTACCGATCCCGTCCAGTGAGTTAGTAAAGAAATCTATATTATATTCTGCAAAAAAGCTATACAACCATCTCCCTCTACAACTTAAATCTGCAACATCTTTCCCCAAGTTCCGTAAAATGACTAAAGCCTATTTATCTGAAAGACCATATTATTCAATAGCAGAGTTTCTTAACCAATAACTAAGAAATTACAGTATTGTTATGTATAAGTAGAATCTTAATCTATATTTGAGTGTCATATGCAGCAGCATAACTTATTAAATTACTTATTAAATTTCTTAAGGTAGATTACGCAATTTGCAATTTTTTTTTTAATTTTGCAATAGATTGTTACTGATGTTTATTTGACTTTATTATGTTTTATTTATATTGACGATTTGTATAATTTTAGTAAATTGTATTTGTTATTGTTTTTATTTATGATTCTTGTAAGCTTTGTCTATAAAATTGTTAAATTGTTCATGACAATAAAGCATATTTCTATTCTATTCTATTCTATACGTGTATGCCAAATTTTATGTTAATCCGAATGGCTTTTTAAAATTTAGAGCAAAAACCGTGAGTGAACGTACTATAAACCGTTATTTTTGCAATAATTTATTAATTAGCAAAGTGGGAATGTGGTACTAGTGGCAATCGATTTAGCGTATAAAAATACTATGAAAAAGACTACAAACTTGCTGTAGATAGCGCATTTCGAGCTTTTCGGCAAATAAACAATTATTTTGATATTAACAAAATAAGAACGTATTTTGAGTAATCGTGACTAATCGCATTCGATTCAGCGACCAAAAATAAACCAGAGAAGACCTTAACACTATCAATTTATTTACAGGGCTTCTAACAATTCCTGAAAAACACCTAACTTTACCATAATTTGTTAATAACAATTAAACGCACCACATTTGGGCTTCCAGACCACTTCCATTGGATTCAGCGATCCAAAAACCTATAATACCACCATCAAATCGCGGCGAACTAAAAGTGTCCACGGGACCCTATGTTGCGACTAGACTATTAGTATATTTTTCATAGTTTCTGTATTGTTACTTTATCGGAGGCTTTTTCTGGGTCAAGTATATTTTCTTTTCCTGTTACAGCGCTTTTTGTGCTATCCGTTTTAACGTAAATACATGATCCTGTATATCACTTCTAAATCCACCTTGTTTCGACTAATGTGTGTTGTGTAATTATTCTTAATCGTTGGTTTATTATTTTTTCTAAGGGTTTCATACATGTACTGTCAATCCTCAACAGTTATTACATTCTCTACTATATCCTTTTTGATATGGATACTACTAGTGACACTTTCCCATCTTCTGTGATGTCTTCATTTTCCCGTGTGTTATTCATTATTTTTAATAATATTTGTTTTCCATTTTTTCCCATGTTTTTTTTATAATTCCTGTTATTATTCTGTCGACTCCATGTACTTTTCCATACTTCAACGTTTTACTTTTTATTTTAGCATTAGCTCCGATGATGACGTTTATGTCGAAAGCGCTCAGCTAAAGAAATAAATTATTTACACACTTTGATATACTATATTTTTTATTTTCTCTATTCATTCAAGTGTGTACAAACTTATCAGTCTTTCAACTATTTTTCAACGTTTTTGTTGCGTCTTCTAGTTCTTCCTCTTTAATTGAGTTTTCTGTGTTATTTTCCAATGCATGATTGAGACAATGAAGAATAACATCGAGAATAAGACAAAACATCAGGGATTGAAAAAATTGAAAATATTATAGAGAAAAACAAGAGTATGAAAGTGTTAATAACTCCAAATAGCAAAGGCCGACAACAAGTACATCAGATAAAAGATAAAAATGGAAACATTACAAACGACAAAAACCAGATTTTAAGCATTGTTGAAGATTACCATATAGAATTATACTCGTCCAGTGTGGCAAAACCTGAAATCCACGAAATGAAACGAAGAACACTAAATGTAGGATCTGAAACACTACCAGAAATTACTAACGAGGAAGTTATAGATGCCTTAAAACAGAAGAAAAATGGAAAAACTTCTGGAGACGACGGAATAACAAAGGGGATGATTACAGCTAGAGGTCAAACTATTTTGGAGGCAGTTAAAGTCTTACCGAACAAGTGTCTCTTTGGGGATGCTATTCAAACCTCCTAAACTCGAAAATTACAGACCAATAAGCCTGTTACCACATGTGTACAAACTGCTTACCAAAATAATTACCAACAGACTATCAAATAAATTCGATGGTTACCAGCTTGTTGAACAGGCGGGATTCCGCCAAAGTTATAGTATCATAGAACACTTACAGGTAATAAGGACTTTTCGAAAAGTGTAACGAATACAAAGAACCTTTTCATTTGGCAAGTAAATGCAACAACAAAAGCAACAACTATGCAAATAAATGCATCAGAAGGTCTAACAACAAGCAAAATAAGAATGAAGAGAGGAGTTAGACAGGGAGACACTATCTCTCCAAAATTACTTACTCTTGTATTAGAAGATGTGTTCAAGAAGTTAAATTGGGAACAACGTGGAATAAAAATTGATGGCACATTTTTAAGTCATCTAAAATTTGCCGATGACATAGTACTCATAAGCAACAATATAGAAGATTTAATCTACATGCTAAAGAAGCTCAAACGTCATGTTCAACGTCGTTTGTTCATGTTTAACGTTTGGTCATGTTCAACGTCGAGACAATACGAAGAATAGCTGAGGTGCAGATTCCTGGAAGGAGTAGGAGAGGAAGACCAAAGAAGACCTGGGGGGAGACGATAAGGCAGGATATGTTGGTAAAGGGGATTAACATTGATATGGCCCAAGATAGAATTGTGTGGAGAAATGCAATTAGGGAAGCCGACCAATAGGGATAAGGCAAAGAGAATGATGATGATGATGATGCTAAAGAAGCTCAAACAAGAATTTGAGAAAGTCGGTTTAAAAACGAATTTAAATAAAACAAAAGTGATGACAAATTAAGATATCACAATCGACTTAGATGGAAGTGAGATCGAAAATGTCGAAGAGTATATATACCTAGGTCACACGATCAAACTAGGCAAAGAGGATCAAACGACAGAGATAACTACAAGAATCCGAATGACTTGGGCAGCAGTATGAAGACTCAGTGATGTCTTGAAAATCAAAAAGATACCAATAAATCTAAAGAAAAGGGTATTCAACAGTTGTATTCTACCAGTTATGTACTATGGAATGGAGACCATGACACTTACAGAGGTATCAGATAATAGATTGAGAACGACACAGAGAGCGATCGAACGAGCTATGTTAGGAGTATCTCTGAGGGAACATATACGAAATGAGGACGTGCGAAGCAGGACGAAGGTGGAAGATGCAATTGGAAGAATTACGCAAATGGAATGGAACTGGGTAGGACACGTGGCACGACAAAACATCGAAAGGTAGACGAGAAACATTGTAGATTGGAGACCACGCGAGCACAGTCGTTGTAGAGGAAGACCACAAAAACGATGGCTAGACGACATCAAAGCAAAAATGGGAAGAAACTTGCACCAAATAGCACAAAACAGAAAACAATGGATAACTCATGAGCGAGTGGATGCAAGCAGGCTGAAGAGGAAGAAGATGATTCGTCATTGATGTCGTCTTGGTTCATATCCGTTATTGGTTTTTCGAAGTGTTGTGTCCATCTTTTAACTATTTATATTATTGTGTTTGCATTTTATTAATCAAAAGCAAAATAAAAATTAAATTAAATTTTTTTTTAATAATGCGGGCACATAAATTTGATACACCCTGTATATTGAGCTGTTTTAAAATTTATTAGAATTTAGTGAATGTAAATAGATTTCTCTTTTAACGAGCTTTCCGGGGAACCATTAAAGACTTTTGTGAATAATTAAAGTGAAAAGAACTATGTATTTAGATTTAAAATGAAAAAAAAATTGTTTACTGTATAGGTGATTATCAACTTCTTGAAATTGATAATTGAAAAGAAAGTTGGAATTTTAATATCTTCATTTCAATATGAGTATATGTGG
The DNA here is from genome assembly GCF_917563875.1 of Diabrotica virgifera virgifera. Classification (NCBI taxonomy): domain Eukaryota; kingdom Metazoa; phylum Arthropoda; class Insecta; order Coleoptera; family Chrysomelidae; genus Diabrotica; species Diabrotica virgifera. The sequence goes on along the minus strand of NC_065443.1, from coordinate 37,660,784 downwards.
GAGAGTTTCTCCGAAAGTAATTAGGATTGTCGGAACAAATTTGAGGGTAACTGTTGTTTGTCAAATGAAAAAGTCAATGTTTTGATTCTTGGAATGTGGAAGGGGAAAAGATGGATTGGATGATTGAGAGAGAGTGAAAAATATTATTGTGTTGTTGGCAGCGAGAAAGAGCGGTCTCGACGTGTTAAGTGCAGAGATAGTTAGCATATATCAGTGGCTGGTTGATAGTGGAGAATAGTGTTGAAAAGTGGAACGAGAGACAGATCAAATCGAGACGAAATACCTCTTTGATTCTGTATTATTGTGAGAAGGAGAGCAGAGAATTTTTGGAGTTTTGTTTGAATCAAGAACGGGTCAAAGAGGCACGGTTTGTTGGAGAATAGTGCTGGTATGCTGATAGTTTTGAAGCTGGACAACGGAGAGAGGCTTTGATGAGTAGCCTTTAACATAATCAACGAGGGAGAGCTGTTTGGGGTCACAAGAAGACATCCGAGTGAGGGAAGCAAAAAGGTCAGTCAATTTATGTGAAAGAGATTTTTATGTTCGGGAAATAGATTTTTGAGTAAAAAGCATATGAATTAAAATTCCAATATTTCAAAATATAAATAGTAAATATAGGTAATCTTGCGAAGACATAAATTTGTTTGGTTTAGTTTGTTTTACCAAAATCATCGGGAACAAACTGATAAATTGTTTTTTTTTTGTAACGATAATAAATTTAAGTAGTATAAATTTCATTCGGACATCTGTGTCCACAGGTTTTTAGATTCGATAGATTTCATAGTATTAATTTGATAAATAAAAGACAATTCTGTATTTTTATTTTAATATTTTGCTTTATTTCTTTTCCCTATTTTATCCCGATTAGGATCAACTCAGAGATACTGAACCCACGAGAGAAGATAAGTATAACGTGAGATAATTTGGATTTTTTTTTAATAGTATAAAAAATACCCTGAGATTTTTTATTCAATTTTGATGTATGATTTGCGACAATTAAATAATTAATCAAATAAATAATAATTAATATAAATTAAATAAGAAGCAGATCACAACAACATATAACTATTTTTATTAATAATTCCTCATTTTTACCTTAATTGCTGCATCATCATCATCATCATCATCAGGGCTTTTCATTCCGGGTGGAATGTTTGCCGCTCTTACTTAGAGCTCTCTGATTCGCTTATTGCGGTGAATCACTCCGCATTCCACTTGTATGTTGTCAGAGCTTGTGGCATGACTTGGCTTTCGTTACAATTTTCTTCCACTCATTTCGATACGTTCATAGTTCCCTCCAGTTTCTCACTTCCAGAATTTTGATATATTTCATGACCTAGTGCTCCCATCTCTCTCTGGGTCTTCCTCTTGGTCTTTCAGTTTCTGGTTTCCATCTGGTGATCTTCTTAATCAGTAAGTCGTTTTTCCTTCTCTCTATGTGTTCCAGCCATCTCAGCGAGTGTGCTTTAATAAATCTAACTATATCTTCTCCCTTCATTATGTCTCTTAGTTTATGGTTAATTCTTCTTCTGATTTCTCCGTTGTCTATTCTTATCGGGCTCATAATCGGTCTGAGGATTTTCCTTTCGAATATTCTCAATTTTTCTTCATATTTTTCCGTGAGGCACATTGTCTCAGCTGCGTACGTAACTACTGGTCTGATTACAACTCTGTATATTTTCAGTTTTGTATTTCTGGATAAGTTCTTGTCCATCATAAGCCTATGATATCTCCAGTAAGTTTTGTTGCCTGCTAGTATTCGTTCCGTTACTTCTTCACTTCTCTTGTTTTGGCCATTCACTATTACTCTGAAATATTTAAATTGTTGGACCCTTTCAAAAGTGTAGTTTTCTATTTTTATTTCTCTCGTCCTGTTATCTTCTCTTCTAGAGCAGAGTAGATATTTTGTTTTCCTTCGTTAATTTCTAGACCTCTTTTCCGTGCTTCTTTTGCCAGGATTGTTACTGCTTCTTTTAATCTTTCCTTGTCTCTTCCCATAAGAACTAAATCATCTGCATATGCAACTATTTGTGTTGAGGCGTGACCTATAGTTCCTTTAATTTTGCTGGCCTTGTTCCTTCTACTGCCATGTTGAATAATGTGGTTGACAGGGAATCGCCTTGTCGCACTCCTGTTTCTATTACAATTGATTTTGTGCTACCTTCTTCTGTTGTAACTTTAGCTCGAGATCCATCCATGATCATTTTTGTAAATCTGTATAATTTTGCTGGTATATCTTGACTTTTTATTTCAATAAATAATTTATTTCTTCCAATACAGTCAAAGGCTTGTCTGAAGTCTACGAAGATCATGTGGAGTTCTATGTTGTGTTCGTGGCATTTTTCGGTTGTTTGTGTAACTGTGTGGATCATTTCTGTAGTGGATCTGCCTTCTCTGAATCCTTGCTGGTAGTCCCCAATTTTTTTCTCTGTGAATTTAGTGAGTTTTTGTTTGATGAGGGCTGTTAGAATTTTATATGTTGTACTCAGTAGAAATATTCCTCTATAGTTGTTACAGTTTGTTACTTCTCCTTTCTTAAATATTGGTATAATTCTGCCTTCTTTCCAATCCTCGGGCATTTTGCGGCTTCCCATATTCTAACTATTAGGTTATAGATGCTTGTTAATAACTTTTCCCCTCCGTTTTTAATTAGCTCATTGGAAATTTTATCTGGGCCAGGTGTTCTTTTCTGTTACATTTTTTGAGTGATGTCTAAATATTCATCATATGTTGGTATCCCTATTTCAATATATCTAATATCTTCCATTGTGCCTACTTTCCATTCCGGCCTTCCTTTGCATCTATATAGTTCTGTGAAGTGTGTTTTCCATGATTTATTGTCAATTTTAACTACTGGTCTGCCTTTTCTTTGTTGAGATTTTAGGTATCCAAATAGTTTGGCGCTGTCGTTACTATTCTTTTAACATCTTTAACAGCTCAGCTCTTAATGCTGCATATTTCATGTTTTTTTTGTATTCATAGGGGCTGGAGGCTCTTAAAACATAAGACATAAGGTATAAATAAATACTTTCCTCACCCGTGACCTAATATGGAAATAAAATTATTGGTTCTATTGTTATCGTTCGAATAGAGTTTATATGAATTATTATGTAAATGATTGTTTTCTATACACAAAAATGTTCCATATTCATGTACCTACTAACTTTCACGATATAATTTTATTACTAAAACTTCGTGTTTCTACAAAACCTTATAAAATAACGCCCTAGAGAGAGTTTGCTCTGAATATCATCATCAGTTTTTGTAGCATCCGTTTAGTAAAGTTTTGTGTGTAACTAGACGAGATGTTTGTTATAAATTAATGGAGGCGATGTCCGCCGGAAGGGCCGTGACACGCGGTCACGTGATATATAGCACCCGACACAGGATTAGTGATGACAATTTAATTTGCTTTGAACAAACCTGAAATTATTTTTTAGAGCTATCGGTCAACAGCAGGAGTGAAAAAAAATGTGTTTATAGTAAGGGTAATAAAAAGCATCCAATTGGAGTTGTTTGATAACAAAGCCAAGGGAAATTAAACAAGAAAGATTTCAGGCAAGATTATATATTACCGAGAAAATGAAAATATTAAGAACGATAAAGGGACTAAGCCTTAGGCATCAAATGGGCAATTAGTATAGTATATATGTAAACAGTGTGAAAAAACGAAGATGGAACTGAAGCAGCAGTTTATAACAGGGGTGGGCAAAGTGCGGCCCTTGGGCCATATGCGGCCCTTTATACATTTTTTGCGGCCCGCGGAAAAAAGTGAATTATTTTCATTCAAGATTTTTTTAATTAGTGCTAATATTAATAAATAAATATAGATAATGCAGCTATTAATTAACAATTTCGCAGCGGGTGATTTTTCCGCAAATTTTCAACATAACGCGGGCAATTATTTGGGTTTCCGGCAGAGTTTTAGCGGCTCCATGAATGAAATCCACGCAATTTCAACAAATGGAAACGATATTTTTGAAGTAGTCTGGAACTGTTTGGAAAACTTTAAATTAACGCTGTAACCTAGTAAGTGTAACAACTGACGGAGCACCAAATTTAAGAGGGACAAATATTGTAATGTTGAGAAAACTTAAAGATTACGTCCATGAACAATTTTCAGAACATCAGTTATTATTTTACACTGCTTAATCCATGAGCAGGTATTGTGCAAAATATTTTGCAAGTAGTCAACGCCAACGTAATTTCAATTATAACTAATATTGTTAATTATGCGTTCAATAGGATTAAATCATCCTGCATATTTGTATATTATTTAATTCTTTCAACGAAAACAAAAATAATGAAGGGAATCTAAGATTTTTCAATTGCATAGAAAATTGTCTTGCAATTGCAAGACGCGTGTTGCATATTACGTATGATGCTTGTTTTGCATCTATTTAAGCAATGAATTTCCCTTCAAATATTTAAGTAACTAATAGCAATGTGAAAATAGAATTCAGTATTTTATTTGGGAATATGCCATAATTTAAGTTTGAAATCAAATTTATTTGACGTTTCCATTTCCACTTCGGAAATCGTTATCAAAATACAAAACATTAATAAATTAAACTAATTAAATAAATGCTTAATTTATTAATGTTTTGTATTTTGATAACGATTTCCGAAGTGGAAATCGAAACGTGAAATAAATTTAATTTCAAACTTAAATTGCGGTTTATTCCCAAATAAAATAGTAAATTGCATAATATGTCACAAGGAAATAGCTTCAGAACAATATTAGGGAAAAAAGAAATAGGTTCAGAGATAAAATAAAAATAAATATATAGATACACATAATATATTTGAGGGAAATACCATGCTTAATTAAGTGCGAATGCTGTTTAGGGGGAGGGGTGCGGTTTGAAAAATTTTTTTGTTTGAAATTTTTATTTTTTTTATTATTTTAAATGAAAACATAAATAAATAAACTTCGAGAACGCTCTCTAAAATTTTCAGCTTGACCGGAGTAAAATTACCGGAAGTAAATCATGTTTAATATCTCTACCTTCGACTCGCTTTGCAGTAGCTTGAGCGTAGTGAGAAACGTTCAACAGCTGTTCCCGTCTCTTTTGTAAATTACTCTACGATTCAAAAACATATTCCGGCGTGCATCACTTTACGATTTGACAGACAAAAAACAAATTGAAATAAAAGTTGTAAAACCAAACGCGTTTTTCTCAAAACTGCCTTTTTCAAAGGCGTTGGACATTGTAACTGAAAAACTACCTACTTGACAGATCCACCTGAAATTTTTCATAGATTTTCTTTGGACATTTCGTGAGGTAATTCTATCGAGATATGTTTTGGTTAACAACAATAAATATGTTGATTTTCACCCTTTTTACCAAATTTTTCTTATTTTGACTGGTATTTTGAGTGATATCAAAAACTCAAATATCGTTAAAACTAAAAAACTCAACAGCATTACCTCGAGAAACTCATAAGCTAATAAAATATTTTGAATTTTTTGTTTCATATGATCATTGACGAGTTCTACTGCAAAATCCAATTTTTCTTGGAGCTGCCTGTAAAAATTTGCCACCGTTGGCTTATTTTTCAATATTTGGTCTTGAATTTTTTTTGAATAATCTTTGAATTGTACTGAATATGTTTATTTAATTTAACCATGCACCCCCTACCCACCCGTAAACAAAATTAGTAAAAAGTTAAAAATTCGAACACGTTAAGGTAACGAATATTGCGGCCCTCGGTAATAGACTAAAAATATTTTGTGGCCCTTACTAAAAAAAGTTTGCCCAGCCCTGGTTTATAATATATAAAAGAACTACCAAAAATCTACCTAATATTACTATCGAAATAATCTTCCGCTGAATTGTTTACCACCCTAAAATCCTGTTGTGATAAGACATAAACAAAGAAAAATGTACAAAAATCTGACTTTCTTTTTTAAACGTTTTTCTTTACTTCAATAGTTTGCATCAAATCTTTAGACGTTAATTTGACTGACTTTTCTTCAATGCAAATGAACGAAAATTTGCAGACATATGCATTCGCGGGAACAATGCACGAATAGTCAATAAAAATTTTTTTTATTTATTAATTGTTTAAATAAAAAAAACGATTTTAAGGAAAATGCTTAAATTCGCTTGTTTTTTACAATGTAGAAACTTGAAACTTTTACGGATTATAGCTAATGATATGAACTATACATATTTAACTTTTTACGTTAATTGTTTACGTTATGCTTCATAAATAAACAATAAAGTTTCAAATTTTGAACGGTCATATATTTGTTTATATATAAATCGGCGTTTATTCGTGTCAAATTTCAATACGCTCCGAAACAAAACTTCAACCAAAACTCGAATTCAAAAAATTCGTGTTTTATCGTAGTCTTAGAAAAACCACCGGTAGAGACGTTTTGTGCTTCAATTAACATTATAATTCGTTTTGTCGTATTAATTAATTAAACGCTTTCCTTTAGTTCAATCGTTTGGGTCAAATCTTTGGACGTTAATTTGACTGCCTTTTCTTTAATGCAAATGACTAAAAGTTTGCAGACCTATGCATTCGCGGAACAATACACGAATAGTCAATAGAACATTTTTTTTTGTTTATTAATTGTTTAAGTAAAAAAACGATTTCAACGGAAAATGCTTAAATTCTCTTGTCTTTTACAATAAAAAATCTTGAAACTTTTACAGATTGTAGCTAATTATATGAACTATACATAATTTCACTTTTAACGTTAATTGTTTACGTTATGCTTCATAAATAAACAATAAAATTTCAAATTTTTTGCCGATTCCGACTACTTTTCATGTTTGTACATCATATATTTTATACATATTTTAATAAACATGACGATATATTTTATTGTTTGAAAAGTGTAAGGGACCGTTCAAGTATTACGTAACGCAGGTTGGGGAGGGTCACAAATTGCGTTACGCAATAGTTAAACTCCCATAAGAGTGCGTTACGTAGGGGGTGAGGGGTTCAAAAATCGCGTTACATAATACTTGAACGCTCCCTTAGACTAAAAAGTTAAAAATAAAAAAAAATATAAAAAAATATTTTTAAGGAACGCTTTTCTTTAGTTACGAGTGACTAAAATGAAACATAAAAAAATCAAGTAAAAAGCAAAAAAACATTGAAAAAACCCAACACATTCGTTGAAGAAAAGCGTGGTGCGAAAACCGTTTATTCGATGAAGACGAGCCACGCTTTTCTTTGACGAATGTGTTAGATTTTTTAATTTTTTTTATTTTTTGGTTTTTACTTGATTTTTTTGTGTTTCATTTTAGTCACTCGTAACTAAAGAAAAGCGTTTCTTAAAAATATTTTTTTTTATATTTTGTTTATCTTCAATTCTCCTTCAATGATATTATTAAAAGAACTTCTTCTTTGTGTGCCGTGCTTGTTTTCAAGCGGTGGCTATCGTCATATTCACAAGCTGATGAAATGTTTCTTCGATTTTGCCCTGAATGATCTACCGGACTAAGTGATATTTAGGTCATCTAATTATAATATGACCGAAGTATTGAACCTTTCTCATTTTTATGATGTTAATCAATTCTCTCGCTCTTTGTTCATGGTCTCTAGCACACGTTAGATATGGGTGCTGTCCACGGGATTCTGATCATGTAACAGTAGCACCACAACTCGAACGTTTCTATTTTGTTAACATTTATTTTTGTTGTCCAGGTTTCAAATCTATAGAACAAAACAAAAGAAATGAAGACGTACGTGAAAGGTGCGGTGTTAAAAGGACCTTAGACAGACTTGAAACGAAACAGTTATCGTGGTTCGGACATATGGCGAGAATGAGTGAAGGTAGAACTAAAAAGAGGGTATGGAAAGCGGCATCTGACAACAAATGACGAAGAAGCAGGCCAGCAAGGACGTGGAACGCAAATATGTATTGGAAGGGCTTGCGTAAAAAGAAATATTGGGTGGAGAGAAGCAGAAAGACTAGCTATTGACCGAAAGGCATGGAGACGTTTGATTTCTTCACTTACCTCGACACCATAAGGTACAAGAGGATGGCTTAAGTAAGTAAGTAGAACAAAACCGACCAGACGTAGCACTTCAATACTCTTAGACGAGTGGCCAATGACGGACTTCTACTGCACATTACAGAACGCCAGCTAATAAAGCTTTTTCGTGCAAGTTATATTCTGGTCGAGATTTCCTCATCACTTTCAATCCCTTTCAATCACTTTCAATCCTGTAGTCGTAGTCAATCCAGCTACCCAGATATCTAAAAATCTAAAGTGTCCCAACCTTTCCAGGATTTTCCGACCACTATCCATTTAGTTTTCTTTGCGTTGATTTTCAAGCCCTTTGCAGTTCATTCGTTGTTTACAGCGTGTAACAGGGGTTAAAGGTCTTCTAAACTCTCTGCCATTATGACAGTGTCATCTATGTATCTGATGTTATTAATAATTTTATCACGATTTTAACACATTCGCGACGTTTATTTAATGCTTTTTCAAAAAGTGGTTCGTTGTATGCTTTAAAGAATGTCGGTGGCATAATATATCCCTATCATACACCACGCTTAATAGAAACTTTAGCTGAAACTTCTTGATCCAACTTAATACAAGCGGTATATTTGTAGTAAATATTTTTGAGCAATATAATGTCGTACGTGTCCAGACCAACTAAGTCCAAGCATTAAAATAGTAATATAATATGTGGTAATATATCAGGCTTTTTCGAAATCTATAAAGTATACTATACGTAAGTGTTTTTCTTAACTCACTACTTTTGTAAGAGTATTAGCATGCAAAAAAAGAGCTTCCAGAATACCAATACCGTTTCGGAAACCAAACTGTTCATTACCAGTTATTCCCTCAAAAAGATTATACAGTCGAACCCGCTTATTGGAATAGCCTTCGTGCCAAGCAAAAGTATTCCTATAACCGGGATATTCTAATAACCGATTATTGTTTGTTAGTATAAACGTTTCGGGACCTCACATTTCTATTCCTTAAATCGGGATATTTCTTTAACCGGTATTATAATAAGCGGGTTCGACTGTATATGCGAGAATGCAGTATTTTTATAAAAGTTTTGAGCGGGTGGCTCATTAAACTGATAAGTCGATAGTCATTACACTGTCTGGCATCAAGGTTCGTAGATAGGGGGTAGGTTGTCTCGTAACTATGTTGTGGAAGCGAGGGGGAGGGGAATACCTACGTCACTCGTACGACAAATTCAAATTTGACAGTTGTTCGTGGTTGTATTTCCGTATATTTTTGTGGAGATTTCTTATAATATCGTTTAGTTGTTTAATATTTGTTGAGTTTTTAAGTGTATAAGGACAATATTACTATAAATACTAATTTAGGTCCTATACAAAGATAGTAAGGACTTGTGAAGTGTGTTTTCGTAGCCGTGATATAAAGGTTGATTTAACGATTATATATGTATGTAGTTTTGTATAATAATGAAATGTTTTTTAGCTGAGTGGCGGTAACATTTGTAGCATTGCTATATGTAAAAGCCACTCCAAAATTCCTGAACCAGATGGAAACAAAATAATGGTTTTTACATTTCCCAAATACCTTCTTCTTCTCTTCTTCTTCTTAACTCAGGCGAGACTCGTTAGTCTCTGGCACTTGGTCATAAGACCTTTGTACCAAACCCTGTTCTTCTCCTTAAACTTTAATAAGTCCTGTGGCCTCAACGAAGGCCAACAGTTTTCTTATTGGTAGTTTTAAGATCTCTTCTGGTTCAAACCTCATTTGACCAGTGAAGTTCTGACTTACATCACCTAGCACACTGCAATAGCATAGTATGTGTATGGCAGTTTCTTCTTCCATTTCGCACTTTCTGCACCATGGTTCATTCACCTTACCTAGTTTGTATAGGTGATTTCTTAAACGACAATGTCCAGTCACCATTTCAGTGACCGTTTTGATCTCTCGTTTATTGAGGTTCATCAAACTGTTCGAGAGTTTTTTATCAATATTCTTGATTATTTTTTTAGTCTGGATTTGCCCTTGAGTGGTTCTCCATTTATTTTGATGATTCTTTATCAGCCATTTCTGAACCTCGTTTTTCATAGCATCTTTAGTGATGCCACAGAAAGGTTCTGGGCCTTCAAAAGTTTTTCTCGAGCCTTGTTTCGCTAACATATCTGCTCGTTCGTTCCCATGCACCCCTTCATGACCCGGCACCCATATTAAAGACACTTTGTTGTCTTTTGCCAGGTTATTGAGGAGATCTTTGCAGTTTCTCACCAGTTTTGATTTGGTGAGAGGGTTCTTTACAGCCAGAATAGCCGATTGGCTATCTGTGTAAATGTTGATTCTCTTAGCTTTAGGGTCCTCATCAATTATTTCATCAATGCAGGCCACCAAAGCAAAAACTTCAGCCTGGAACACTGTTGTATGTTGACCTAGGCTGTAAGATTTATTATAGTTACATGTTTGCCCAAAGACTCCTGATCCAGTACCATGGGCAGTTTTAGATCCATCAGTGAACCATATTAAGTCTCCATTAATGTTTGGGACTTTTTGTTCTCTAGATGGTATAATTGTGTTAATCTTCTCAGTGAAGATTAGTTCTGGTGTCATCATATCTAAGTTCATCATAAAGATGTATTCCTCAAGTATAGTCCCAGTAATGTTTGTGTGGCTATTCAATACATAATGTGGCCTCCAAGTATTGTTTGCTTTGAGCCTCAGGATGGTCATAAAGGCTACCGCCGAAATATACAATTCCAGCGGAGGGAGACCTGTGATAGCCTCTAATTAAGCCGTTCCTGTACTATTCAAGGCTCCTGTTATATTTAGAAGCGCTTGTCTTTGTAGGGTGGTGAGAGTGGTCACACAAGATTGCAAAGCCGTCTTTCTCCACCAGAGTAAGGTACCCAAATACCTTAATATTATCAAACAATGGATAATAAATGTTGCCATAAAGATGAATGGGCCTGTAAACATAAGAAAATACGTAGCATACACTTCCTGGTGTCTGAATATGTTAATATTATGTTGTGTTTTTTGTATTTTAATCTAATAATAAATAATTATTTATATTATTCGTTATTTTGTTGTTGCATACCACTGAAAATGATAAAAATACTGCACATTTCACGAAAAACATAATAAGTAAGTGACCTACATAATATTAGTATTTTTGCTTTTAAACTTTTTCTTCTATTTTTTTGGGTTTTTGTGCGAATAAAACTGTTTCGTTCATTTAAAACACACATAATAAGTGTTAAATCAATTCTAATTTTTTGTCAGCAGACTAATGATTTTTAAGGGAAAAATGGATATAATTACCAATATAAGAACCACTTAATATACTTATACCCAAGAAAATCCCAAAATATATTGCAAAACTTAAGTTTTTGAACCTTTTATTAGCATTGAAACTTAAGACAATTTTAAAATTGTCGTACGGGTGACGTATTCCCGCCTTCAAAAAGCGAGCATTTGATTGGTCTAAAGTTACGAGACAACCTATGTAATAATCTATTAATCTTGGTCTGGCATTCCTTTCCTTGGGAATAGTTACAAATATTGATTCTAACCAGTTGTCTGGTAATTTGCCGCTACTGTATATCTTGTTAAAGAAAGAGGTGATAATCGCAACACTCTCAATATCTAATAAGTACCTAGTTGTAACAATTCTGTGGGTATTTCGTCATCGCATGGTCGATGGTTTTCTGAACTTCTGAGATTAGGATCGGTGGACCTGTATCTCTGCTAGATGGTATTTCTTCATAGATTCTTTGGTCATCTTTAAATAATTATGTTATCTAATTTTCCCATTCAGTAAAGCGCTCTTTAATATCACTTTTAATTCTGCCACCAGAGTCTCTTCTCGGTTCGAAAATTCTTTTATCAAATGCCGAAAAACGTCATTTATTTGGGCTTTGACTAAAACCAAGTAAAATCTGAGGATTAACTAGTCAAACTTAAGAGTGCTGGAGTTTCGAGGTTTAAGTGTAAAATATATATTACCTACTGTGTTTGTGTTTGAAAAATTTATCAAAAGGAAAGTAGAACAACAAATTAAAGATAATACAGTTGTTCATTTTTGTTTGTATTCTGAATGCATTGAATAATTTTATTCCTACATATTCTTTCAAATAAAGCTCAATTTGAGTGTGGGGTGATAGATGTCCAGGGGCACGAACTAGTTGGCTGGACTTTATCTGGAATATCGGTGAATAACTAAAATTCTGCAAGACAATGTCGACCACATAATGGAAAAAATTTTCATTTTGTACTCGCTCACTACTTTACGGTATTTATACCAACAACCGAATTATTAGAGTAGCAGAAATTACCCTTCATTCACTGGCCCGCATTTTTGCTGGACCTAAATCCGATTAAACATGCTAGAGAGTAGACTAAAATCAAGCGTTCCTGCGATTCAAAACACTGACGAAGTGAGAACTGTTCTAATTGAATCTGAGAGAATCTGCCTCAAACAATAATCGACATAATCAGAAGTATGAGAAGATAGTTAGCTTTAGTCAGAAGATCTCAGACAAGACCAAACGTGTTTAAAAAAATATTAATATATTTTATGACAATTTAACGTCCATCAAGTTAGCAGAACAAAGTCAGCAGAACACAGTTATTCTTATACCATAATTAAGTGTAAATTAAATGCAAATTTAATGTTCCAAAAAAAATTTATTGCTCTTCTTCTTTAAAAGTTATCCCGTGTTCTGCTAACTTGATAATCAAGCTAGCAGAACACTAATTCAAAAATTTGATAAATCATTTATAATTGAATGCCAAAGTGTTCTCTGAATGAAATACTAATTTAATGTTCCAAGAAAAAATTTATTGCTCTTCTTCTTTAAAAGTTACCGCATGTTCTGCTAGCTTGAAATCAAGTTAGCAGAACATGCGATAGTTAAAAAAAAATAACTTTTTTTTTGGAACATTATATTTGCAATTAATTCAGAGAATACTCTTGTATTCAATTATAAATAATTATTTATCAATTTTTGAACTACTGCAACTAGCTTAAAATCAAGTTGTCAGAACATACAATAACTTTTTTTAAAATAGTGCATTAAATTTTTTCTGAGCATTAAATTTTCATTTAATTCAGAGGATACTCTGGTATTCAGTTACAAAAGATTTATCAAGGTTTGAACTATTGTTCTGCTAGCTTGAAATCAAGTTAGCAGAACATGCAATAACTTAAAAAAAAAATACATTTTTATTGGAACATTTAATTTGCATTTAATTCAGAGAATACTTTGGCATTCAATTATAAATGGTTTATATATTTTTGAACTACTGTTCTGCTAGCTTGATTATCAAGTTAGCAGAACATGCGGTAAATTTTAAAGAAGAAGAGCAATACAATTTTTCTTAGAACATTAAATTTGCATTTATTTCAGAGAATACTTTGGCATTCAATTTTAAATGATTTATAAAAATTTTTAACTAGTGTTCTGCTAGCTTGATTATAAGTAAGCAGAACATGAGATAACTTTTAAAGAAGAAGAGCAATATATTTTTTCTCGGATCATTTAATTAGCATTTAATTCAGATATTACTTTGCCATTTAATTATAAATGATTTACCAATTTTTGAACTACTGTTCTGCTAGCTGGATTATCAAACTAGCAGAACATGCGATAACTTTTAAAAAAGAAGAGCAAAAATGTTTTTGGAACATTAAATTAGCATTTAATTCAGAGAATACTTAAGCATTTAACTATAAATGATTTATCAAATTTTTGAACTAGTGTTCTGCTAGCTTGATTATCAAGTTAGCAGAACATGCGATATCTTTTATTAAAGAAGAGCAATAAAATTTTTCTTGGAACATTAAATTAGTATTTAATTCAGAGAATACTTTGGCATTCAATTATAAATGATTTATCAAATTTTTGAAATAGTGTTCTGCTAGCTTGATTATCAAGTTAGCAGAACATGCGATAACTTTTAAAAGAAAAGAGCAATACATTTTTGCTTGGAACATTAAATTTGCATGTAATTTACAATTAATTATGGTATAAGAATAACTGTGTTCTGCTGACTTTGTTCTGCTAACTTGATGGACGTGACAATTTACCAAACAGAATCTGTGAAATGTTTTGTTCGTATTTGAAATAATCAAGATGGGAGCTCGTCTTATATATCCAATGTATATTCTACATAATCTTTGAATCATAAAATAAATCTGTTGAAACGTGTAGCCCTAATAATAAGTTCTTACACTAACGAAAATGTACACACTAACATAGAAACCTAAAGATCTCGATAAGAACTTTCTCATGGGTGCATCCCTTGCATCTACCGGGCCATTTATCATCATTCCACAGCCATTGTCACTAACCTACATAAAGGGGGTAAATTATGAGACTCGCATCCCCATCTTATACACTTCTCACCCTCTTTTTCCTAACCTGTAGTAATGACGTTCACTTGCCACCTTTCTTCCGTTCAGATAAAAGGTAGTTTCAGCGGGGATAAAAAACGAAACGGAAGGAAGTAGAAATGATCAGTGTTGCATTAAAAGTTATTGTACTTAAAAAAATATCATTTTACAGAAAAGAACCTGTCTAAAATATCTTTATTATGTCGTGCCATACCAACCTTTTTTGGAAGGAATATTTAAATTTTTTCGACAGTCTCGGCTCTTCTCCGGCGGATTTTAATATTTTATTTGTTCAAGTGTCGCGAATATTCTATTTTTTACCCTATTGAGCTGCCCCCCCCCCCCACTTGCAAGAATTAAAAAACAAATAGCGCTGATTTATGAGCTATTTATGAGCTCTCATATTCCGCAAATTAAAAATTTTGAGTTCGTTACACTGAGCAGGAATTTAATATTTTAGTGGGGGGTGGGGGGCTGAGTCAGCCCACCACTACTTAAAAATAGGAATATTGAAGCGATCTTTGCGGCAGAATTACGAGCTATTTATGAGCTCTCGAAGTGATATAGTTTAGATTTTTGAGCTCATCCCCTTCACCCCAAACAACCCTTTATTTGATTTAACTTAAGAGAAACATGCTGAGAAAAATTAAAATTTATCGTATCGCCGATATAATTCGTATAGCTTATATATTCTATGAATAAACTCTTAAATCACGCCCATTTCGATTATTGAGCTACAACCCCTTCGCAGGAAAACCCCCCATCTTCCCGGCTTAAGAGAGAGCTGTACTTAAAATGAATTCAATTTATATTTTGGCGACTACATATCGTTTAATAATTTATGAGCTCCCAAAATACACGCATTTAGATCATTAAATTGCAATTTTTTTGTATAGTGCAGTCACTGTAAGGTAAAAATAAACCATTACCTTCAATTTCGGTGAACCTTCATTGATTTTTACGAAAATTGGTGAGTATTTAGAGGATACCTCGAGAAATAAACGTGACATGGTGCCACCTTGCGCGTTTACAGCGAGGGTGGATACCACCCCTTCTCGGGGCTGAAAATTATTTTATTAAAAGTAACTTCAACAATCGACAGAAGGACAAATTCTAAGCAAAATTTGTTATATAAAGTTATTAAAATAAACCAATACTTTTTGAGTTAATAAAGATAAAAGATAAATTTTTCGTCAAAAAAATGCATGCTTTAAAGCGAGTTTTCTTAAATAACTCAAAAACTGTAAGTTTTTACAAAAAAATTTACATTACCAAAATTGAAGCTAATAAAAAATATAGTAAATTACTTTCTTGAAAAACATTTTAATATTAATTTAAAGTAAGTTATAGGTAATTGAATGTATTTTTTTTTTCGGCGTGTACTCAAGTCTTATTATTCAAGCCTAATTAACGGGAAAACGATGCATTTTATAACATTATTTATTAAATACTTGTCAAAATACTTAGAAATGCCTATCAACTGAGCTCCAGAAGAAGTTGATAGCATCATATTATACCCAAAAAAATTGTTCAAAAATGTTATTGTTTTTTTTTGGAATAACTCGATAATTTTTACGATTGATAATTAAAAGGTAATTTGAAGAACTATAAAACTGTAAGTAACTATATAAAACATTTAATCTTTCAAATATTTTATTTTTTAGGATATTAGGAAACGACAGTAGTTTATTCTATTATTAAAGTTATTCGACCAATAAAATGACATTTTTCCATATTATTAACGTCAAATAAGACCTATTTTATTTATTAAATTAATATTTACTCTTCGAATAAATTGGCAAGTTAATATCGCTGTAAATATTTATAAGAAAGTAAATTCGTCAGTTTAACCTTAAATTATTAAAGTTATATTGAAACAAAATAAAAATATTAACGTCTAATAAATTTTATTTGAGGAATAACTACTTATTCATTGATTTATTTGTTTTTGGTGAAACCGGACCTTCAACGTTTCTACCTTGATTATTTTGATTCATACAGAAATAAAAAGACAAGTAAAATGTTTGCTAATAAAAAAACTCAAATTTCGTTCTCTATCATTTTTTACGTGTATCTAGTATTGTTGGAGTTATTATCAAAAGAAAATAATTTACGAAAATTTGAAAAATTTTGATTTTTTTAAATCGGTAAATTGGTAAATAAATGCATATTTTTTAAAAAAATATGCGTTCTAAATCGGCCAAAATGTTTAAGGTCATTACTTATGCTAAAGTAAAGAAAGTCTTATAGGGATTATTAAAAATTTTCAATTTTTTTGGAAATGGCGTATGTTTTATATTTCACTATTTCCTAAAAAATTTAAGGGTCGTTTTATTTTCATTGTAACTTGCTTAAATTTGATGATATCAACTTCGTCAGTAGCTCACTTGTTAAGTATTGCCAAAGAATATAATATACTTTCAAGTCTATAATCTTTGGTATTGCTTAGTACTTTGACAAGCGTATATTAAATATTTTTTATATTTAATAAAATGCATCGTTTTTCCGTTAATTATATAATAATAAGATTTGAGTACTCGCCAAAAAAAATTTAATAATTACATATAACTCACTTTTTATTGATAATAAAAGATTTTTCAAAGCTTCAATTTTGGTAATGATAAATTATTTAAAACCGCTTTAAAGCATGCATTTTTTGACGAAAAATTAAAATCTTTGATCTTTAATAACTCAAAAAGTATCGATTTATTTTAATAACATTATATAACAAATTTTGCTTATAATTTTTTCCTTCTATCGATTTTTGAAGTTATTCTTATTAAAATAATTTTCACCCCCGAGAAGGGATGGCATCCACCCCATCCATAGAAGCGCAAGGTGGCACCATGTCACGTTTATTTCTTGGGGTATCCTCTAACCATTCACCAATTTTCGTAAAAATCGATGAAGGTTCACCGAAATTGAAGGTAACAGTTTATTTTTACCTTACAGTGACTGCACTATACAAAAAATTTGCAATTTAATGATCTAAATGCGTGTATTTTGGGAGATCATAAATTATTAAACGATATGTAGTCGCCAAAATATAAATTGAATTCATTTTAAGTACAGCTAGCTCTCTCTTAAGCCGGGAAAATGGGGTGTTTTCCTGCGAATGGGTTGTAGCTCAATAATCGAAATGGGCGTGATTTAAGAGTTTATTCTTAGAATATACGAATTATATCGGCGATACGATAAATTTTAATTATTCTCAAAATGTTTCTCTTAAGTTAAATCAATTAAAGGGTTATTTGGGGGTGAAGGGGATGAGCTCAAAAATCTAAACTATATCACTTCGAGAGCTCATAAATAGCTCATAGCTCATAAATAGCTCATCAATATTCCTATTTTTAAGTAGTGGGGGAGGCTGACTCACCCCCCCCCCACTAAAATATTAAATTCCTGCTCAGCGTAACGAGCTCAAAATTTTTAATTTGCAGAATATAAGAGCTCATAAATAGCTCATAAATCAAAGCTATTTGTTTTATAATTTTTGCAAATGGGGGCCAGCTCAACACGGGACTATTTTTTACTCTAAATAATATTATTTTTGTTTTATTGTCGTCTATATCTACTAGATTTATCAGTAATTTTTCTTTTTTATCTTCTATTTGATTTTCAACCATATTCAGAACATGATACAAAACACACAGTGTTATATTAACATCAAGTTAATTTTACCTAATCCTACCAAAAAATAACGTCCGAAAAACTGTATCGATTATATAATGATAAACCTTATGAGCCACACTTTGAAAATATTTCTACGTAGCATCCATAGTAGAATCAGAAATAAATGTGAAGAAGACCAGGATGAAACACAATTTGGCTTCAGAAATGGACTGGGAACCCAGGACGCACTCTTTGCACTAAATGTATTATTGCAGAAATGTCGAGATCAAAGGAAATATGTCTTTGCTGTATTTATTGACTATAAAAAGGACTTAGATTGAGACCAGCATCACAAATTAATTAAAATATTAAAGGATAAAGGAGTTGATAGTCAAGACGTACGAATCATAGAAAAATTAAACTGGCGTCAAACAGCGACAGCTTGCATAAATGGAAAATCAACAGAAATATGTAAAATACAAAGAGGTGTCATACAGGGTTGTATACTGTTCCCACTGTTGTTCAATTTATATTCAGATAGAATATTTAAAGAAGCGCTGCATAATTTCGAATGGGGCGTGAAAGTTGTTAGAATTCTGATAAACACAATCAGATATGCAGACGATACAGTTATTTTAAGTGATGACATTAATGTATCACAATGCCTTTTAAATGCCACTGACACAGTGGGAAGAGAGTTTGACCTAAACATAAACTGTTCGAAAACAAAATACATGGTGTTTAGCAGTTTGGCACATGAAGATTCACGGTTATATGTTGATGGTCATATAATTCAAAGAGTACCCAGTTTTAAATATCTTGGTTGCCATATTACTGAACAACTAGATCCAGATAAAGAGATAAAATGTAGAATCGAGATAGCCCGCACGACATTTTTAAAAATGAAGTCGTTCTTCTGTAATGACAAATTGCAACTTCAACTTTGACAGCGCATAATTAAATGTTACATTTGGTCAGTCCTCTTATACGGTATCGAAGCATGGACATCAAAAATATCCAACATTAATCGTTTGGACGCCTTTGAAATGGGGCTGTACAGAAACAGCTAACACTGGTACCATGGACTAGTGCCATGGACGACCATGCTGACAAATGTGGCAGTCCTTAAAAGAGCAAATGTTGCTCGCAAGCTCCTTGATAACATCAAATCTAGAAAGATGGCCTATTTTGGACACGTAGTAAGGGGAGACCGATATAATAATATTCTTCAACTTATTATGATGAGTAAAACCGAAGGACGCGGAGGAATTGGTAGGAAACAGGTCTCTGGGTTGAAGAATATCCGGGAGTGGACAGGTATAAAGAAAGCAGAGCAACTATGTATTTAGAATAGCTCGAGACAGAGACAGTTTCGTCATGTTAATCGCCAAAGTCAAGGGGACTTGATAGGGCACGTTAAGAAGAAGAAGTTCATTGTGTCTGATATTAAAATTAATTTGTAAAGACAATTTAAGAAGGCTAAATAAAAATTAAATGAAAGATAGACGGGGTTGGAAACAAGAGGACGAGACCTATGTTCAGCAGTGGACTTTTGAGGCTGGATGATGATTATAGAGACCAATAAATTAAAGTAAACCTTAAAATACTAGAGTAGAGAAAGATACATGGTACTGAAATATGTGTTATGGTGAGTCGGATTTTATTAAAAATTAATAAAAAAGAACCTAATACTTTAGGTCCAGGCCCAGGTGCCTCGTTTCATCATAGGTCTGGAAAAGATGGTTATAGGCGCAAAGTAGTCAACAGGAAATATATTTAATAACTTATTAAAACTTATGACCTAAACAGATGGTCTAAACATAATTTTCCGTTAAACAAATCGAAAGGAAGAAGGACTGTAGGATGCCCCTTGAAACGATGAATCAAAGTTTGATGACATAACACGCAATTAATTCCTAATCACTGGAATAAAGATCCTGCGCAGTCTCATGCTAGTTCTTTTGATTGTACTCCAATTGCCAGAATTTGGTCTATCGTTCATTTTAACGGTATAATGCAGTTATTTCAGAAAAAAATGCATAAGCTAAGATGAAGAAACAATTTAGTAAAATAATTTTGTGAGGAATGAGTGGTGAAATAAGAATGTAAAATAGAGAATTAAGTTGGAGAATGAATAAAGAGATAAGCAACAGTTTGCAGAAACAAAAATACTTGAAATAATACCTAAAGACCTAAAGGGAGATGGAAGGATTATGAGACAATAGTATAACGAAAGCGAGGAACTGGAGAGACCCGATGTTATTTTTTTTGTAGGTACTTTTAGTTAGTTAAGTATATGCAAGTCTTCGTAAAGTGTCGATTTGAAATGAGCAAGGTGCATTTGTCATGATTCTTCATATTTTGGATTAATATATCTGTAGAATTTTTATATTCGATAGTTTCCATATGTTTATTTCCGTAGTGCTCTCATCTCTCTCTCTCTCTCTCTCTCTCTCTCTCTCTCTCTCTCTCTCTCTCTCTCTCTCTCTCTCTCTCTCTCTCTCTCTCTCTCTCTCTCTCTCTCTCTCTCACTCTCTCTCTCTCTCACTCACACTCTCTCTCTCTCTCTCTCTCTCTCTCTCTCTTTCTATCTCTCTCTCTCTCTCGCTCTCTCTCTCTCTCTCTCTCTCTCTCTCTCTCTCTCTCTCTCTCTCTCTCTCTCTCTCTCTCTCTCACTCTATTTTCTTGTCTGGACAGTGTAATTCCCAGGATTTTACTTCCATTACTTGTTCAATGCTGAAGCCATCAAATTTCTAATGTACATCTGGTTGTTTCTTTATTGATCACTATTGTTTCGGTTTTCTGAGATGAGATCGTCATATTAAATTCTTTTGTCCTTGTGTTGAATCTGTAGACTATCTTTATCTTGAGCCATCAACATTGCGTCATAAGCATAGCAAAGTATGTTTGTTCTTCATTATAACTCTTCCTTTGTTGATGATTTTGATAATTTTATTCATGATTAAATTGAAGAGTATAAAGGACATAATCAGTACCCCTATCGTATTCCGTTTGTCTATGTTTATAAGTTTTGTAAGTTGTCCAGCTATATTAACTTCCATCTTGTTAATTTGGTATTTCTCGGTATTTTGGTTTATGACGAATATTTGCATCAGTACACATCTTCCACTACGAAAGTCTCGTTTTTTAGCTGCCAAACTCATTTTCTGATTTATTTGTTTTTACCGAATTCTATTAGTTAATTTTCAGGGGGGTCATTTTTAAGTTGGTATTCCAATATTTCTCTGACCAAATTTGATTGGATTTCAATTCGTATATCTACCTTTTTAATTATTGAATTGAAAGGGTTTCTAAGATATTGAAAAATATTATGATATCAGAGCTAAATATACTCACCGGCACAATTAACCTCCCACCTGGTGTTTAATTCAATTTGTATAAATTGTCAATCTTAGACCACATTTTATAAAAGATATGGTAAAAATCAAGCCCTGACCAAATACCATCAGACTGGCTCAAACTTCTAGATGACGACAATGTCTCAGAACTAACAAACATGTACAACCACATATACGAAACTGGAATAATGCCACAAATATGGTTGGAGTCTACATTTTATCCCACTTCTAAAAAAACCTAATACATCATCATGTAAATACTTTAGACTAATTAGTCTCATGAGCCATTCTCTCAAGCTACTTCTTAAGATAATTCTTAATAGAATCAAGCAGAAATGTGAAGAGACAATGGGAAACAAACAATTCGGCTTTCGAGAAGGATTGGGAACAAGGGAAGCTTTGTTCTCAATGCTAACATTACTTCAACGATCGTGGGAGGTACAGAAACCAATTTCCATCTGCTTTATAGATTTTGAGAAGGCGTTTGATAGGGTTCAACATGATAGGCTGTTTGAATATCTAGAAATGATTGGAATAGATGATAAATATCTGAGAATTTACAATATCTATATTGGAATCAAGAAGCTTCTATTCTAGTAGACGGCAAAAAACAGACAAAATTTGCATTCAAAGAGGTGTCAGGCAGGGTTGTGTGTTATTCCTAACTGTGTTTAACGTTTACTCAGAAATAATTTTTAACGAAGCCTTGGAAGGGCAACGTGGAGTTCGAATCGGGAGAGAAACTATTAACAACATCTGATATGCAGATGACACCGCGATCATGGCTGAAAGTATCGAAGATCTTCAATTCCTTATAGATCGAGTCACTAGAGATTGCTAACGGACTTATTCGCATAAATACAACAAAGACTAAGTTACTTGTGGTTAGTAAACAAGACGTCGCGCGTCGGCCCTATGTAACTAATTATCAGTAATGAACCGATAACAAAAGTTAACCATTTTAAGTACCTAGGATGCTGGATAAACGAGACACTAAATCCGGACGAAGAAATTAAAACTCGTATAGAAATTGCAAGAGTGGCATTTATGAAACTTAGATCTATTATGAGCAATTCTCAGCTGAATTTACAAGTAAAAATCAAGTTCCTAAAATGTTATGTGTATCCTGTATTACTATATGTATGTGAAGCCTGGATCACGACCGTTAACATGATGAACAAATTAGAAGCCTTCGAGATGTGGTCATATCGTAGAATGCTCTGAATATCTTGGGTTCAACGCGTTTTAAACAGAGAAGTCTTAAACAGAGTAGGACAAGGCGAAGGTCACTTAATGAAAATGATAAAAAAGAGAAAATGTCAATATATGGGGCATATAATGAGAGGTAGCAGATACAGGATACTGCAGTTCATACTCAACGAAAAGATCGACAGAAAAAGAGGAATTGGTAGAAAAAAATATTCATGGCTCCGAAACCTTCGTCAATGGACTGGTTTATCAGCAGATGAATTATATATGCCGCGCAAGATCGAGGACGATATCGGCTAATTGTCATGGAAGCTACCTACGCCTAAAATTTGGGCACGATACTTAAAGCAGAAGGTGGTAATAACTACCGTTAAGTAAAAGAAAACGACAAAATTATTGAAAAAAAATCGGTTATCAAGGTATGCTTAGCAAAAACCAAATGATTTTGTTGAGTATTAATAATGGGTGTTATCGCCTTTGGCCATGGCCTTTCGGGAGCCGGTTAGGCAATCCATTGATGGTATACTGGATATCCGATTGGGGGATATTGTGGTACATCTCTACCGCAGCAGTCGTGAGCTCTTCGAAGGATGTAGGATCTGGTGCTTTTGTTCTAACCCGTTTTTTGACTTTGTCCCAAATATGTCTTTGAGGCTAGTTGGGCTCACATCGGGACTGCATGTCGGCCTGTACTGCAATTCGTAATGACCGCTTCATTGTCAGCAACGTGTTGAGAAATCGCTGTTGCACCTCTCCTGAAACTCATACGCGTCTTTTTGAGGCAAGAAATGTTAGTGTGAGTGAACGTACCATTAGAGAAAGACTGGCAAAAAGAAATTTGAGGGCTTTTGGTCCACCTCGCGCCCCACAACTGCTCCCACAACACAGTAGAGCTAGGCTTGGTTTTCCCCGAGAATATGCTGACCGGACTGAGGCGGAATGGGAGAACATACTGTTCTCAGATTAGAGCAGAGTAGCCCTTAGAGGTCCAGATGGGCGTCAGCTTGTCTACAAGCGTCAAAATGAAAGGTTTGCTTCATGCGCTATAATCAAAACAGTGGCTTATCGAAGAGGGTCAATAATGATTTGGGAAGGTTTCTCTTACAAAGGCTCTTACGAATCTTATTTTGATCGATACAGGTACAAAGATACGTGGAGAAGTTCTCCAAGAACATGTCATACCTTTGGCACCGTTCATTGGCGAAAATTTTATATTAATGCGTGGCAATGCATGTTACCATACGGCAAGATTGCCCGTGAGTACCTTAATGAGGTCGGGATTCAAGATTTACCTTGACCGGCACCCGGCACGCAGTTCCGATCTTAACCCAATTGAACACGTTTGGGACAACCTCAAAAAACGGGTAAGAGCAAGAGTACCAGTCCCTACATCCTTTGGAGAACTCAAGACGGCTGCGGTAGAGGAGTGGCACAATATCCCCCAATCGGGATATCCAGGATATCATCTATGGATTATCATCCCCGGATCTATGGGTATCATCATTACCGCCATCAGAGGCGGTAACTCCCATTATTAATACTAATACTCATATTTATTTAAATTAGACTATGATTTTCAAAATTATTTTATTCGAATTGTATTGAATTGTAATCGAAGATTTTTAAACATTGGATTTTTGCTAAGCATCCCTTGATAAACGACTTTTTTTCAATAATTTTATTGTTTTTTGTTCCTCAAAGGTAGTTTTTACCGTAACTTTCATAAAATGAGACCCAACATAGACAATTTCTGCAAATTGAAAGAAATACAAGGTGGGCGGTTAATTTTGCCGGTGAGTGTAATTTTACAAGAAACGCAATGTCAATATTTATAAAAAAAAACTATGAAGTAAAAGATAAATAAAAAAATATGAAAAAAAATTTTTAAGGAACGCTTTTCTTTAGTTACGAGTGACTAAAATTAAAAATATTATGAAAAAATCAACTAAAAAGCAAAAAATAATTTTTTTTTTTAAATCTAACACATTCGTCAAAGAAAAGCGTGGCGCGTGTTCATCGAATAAACGGTTTTCGCCCCACGCTTTTCTTTAACACGTTAACTGCCGGTCCATTCTGGGTAGGCTTTCACCAGGAGCCGCTTACTGTTTTTGATACAAAGACGTTTATTTATTAGTTTCTGGAAAAGTCCGAATAAAGTAAGTATTTTTAAACTAAATGCACATATATACAAGAGGGGTTGGTGGTGAACGCGCCAGAGCGTCAGTGGCGCTCGACTCTAGTATTTGTATACATACGCCGTTCGACGCGCTGGTGCGTTTTGTAAATAATATTGATAAAAATCAGTAGGAACATTTATTTACTAATACAAAACAAAACAAGAAATACAAAATAACATAAATTATAAGTAAATAAAACAACATTAAACTTTGTGGGATATTTGACAGCAATCCAGACAAAATCCAGGGGTATCGGGACAGGCTTTGCATTCGTAAATTGTATCTTTACGAATATTTTGTTGACTGCAAGTTTTACAGCGTTTTCTCATAACTTTTCCCTTTACATCCTTTACCTCTCGTTTTGTTACTGAATGATCTTTTGGAACAAGTTTGGCTTCAGAATTAATAACTTTTAAAAGGGATCTAACGAGTTGTAAACGAAATTCGTAAAGACCAATCTTTTTTCCAGAGTACTTGTTGTATAGTATGTGGGCATTTATAGCCATCATCTGTATAACATGTATAAATATTTTTGTTGGCCATCGTACAGTTTTTCGTTGACTCGGATAATAGGCAAGCATCTGGTCTTGCCGGTCAATACCAGACATATTTTTATTATATCTGATAATAGGCTCTGGTTTTATTACATGTTGACCTCTTCTTGTTGTAACTTCTTGTAAAGTGTTTTGACATTCTGTTGTTATATAGTAAACGTCCCTTTTATCCTTCCATTTGCCAACTAATACCCCTTTTCGGCAACGGGCAATTGTTGCACCTTTAGCAAGTTTTTCTTGCCTTACTTCTGCCGGATTATTTTTACGGTCAATTCTAAGAGTTCCTGTGCAGTAAGTGGAAAATTCAAGTAAATTTTTAGCTAAATCAAAGCTGTTGTAAAAATTGTCCATGTAAACGCAATGGCCTACATTTAGTTTCCCTTCTAAAAGGTGCAAAACCACTTTATTAACATGTCCTTTTCCACCTGAATCGTCAAACATTCCAGAATAAACTAAAAATTTTAAAATTAGACCATTTGGTTCGGTCAACATATACAACTTAATCCCATATTTATGTTTTTTGTTTTTTAAGTATTGTCTAAAATTAAGTCGTCCTCTGTGTAATACCATTGACTCATCTAAGCTCAAATTACGATCAGGATAATAAACTTCTTCCATTCTCTTATTGAAAAAGTTTATCATCGGTCTAATTTTATAAATTCTGTCTTCAGGTACTTGTTCTCCCTCTTCTGGATTATTATTAAAATGCAAACATCGCATTATGACCATAAATCTGTTCCGGCCCATAAAAGTGGAAAAAATTGCATTAGCAAAAAGAGGATCTTTCTTTTTCCAATAATCCTCAATCCTAGGCAACGAAATATGACCCACGTGTAGAACTAATCCTAAAAAGACTAGCAGTTCTTCGGAAGTCAAAATTTTCCAATCGAACATCCTAGAATGTGTCGCCCCTGCATTAGATAAGAAAATGTGCTCGGCATACCTGTTTGTCTCATCACATACTTGCTGCAAACATTCATCTGTAAGTAGCATCCGAAAAAAGTCAACTGGATTATTATCGGAAACTTCCACTAGTAACTCTTGGTGTTTTAAAAAAGGAAAATTTTTCATACCATCAAAATTTTCTTTCCATTTATCGCTTTCATCAACATCAACGAGTAGATTAGGCTACAATTAAATAATATGTTTTAATAAAAAGTTAATATTTGCATTTAATTTTGTAACATACCGTATCTTCCGTATCCTCAATAAGTGCTGTAGGTAAAGTATTTTCAATTTCATCCTCAGATTCTGGTAAATATTCACTGTCTGAATCAAGAAAGTCACTAAATTCTTCATCGCTTGTTTCTAATAATCTCAAAAGTTCTTCCTCTGTTAATTTTTTTTTTCATATCTAATTTTATTTTTTTATTTGAATTTGAGCCACTTTGTAAAATATCGTCAGTGTTATTCATTTTTGCACTTCCGTATGCTTACCCTATGCCATTCAAATATAAAATAACCAAAGGAGATGTAAAAGAACTCAAATAACATTTAGGGGAAACACCGAAATTATCCGGGTATTACCGAGCTTTACGATTAGCGACTCTAGAAAATAGGGGAAATACCGAAATCTGGGAATGTTTAATTTTTACACGGTTAGTAATCCGATAAATTAATAAGCATTTGCAGAATTATATGTGCTATTACTGATATTTACACTTAATACAAAGCCAACAGATATACACATCCTATCGGGACAAAAATCGTAAATCGGAAAACCAAGAACAAAATTAGAGAATTGATACCTCTAGTTACCTGCCTTTAAAATATAAAAAGCCCTGTTGTAGCGCCAGTGAAATAATCCAAGATAATAATCGATGAAAGTCTGAACGCGCGAGAGCGTCGTCGGCACCTAGCTAAAGTCATGTATCGACGCGCCAGCGCGTTATTGGCATTGAACGTGTTAACGAATGTATTAGATTTTTTCAATTTTTTTTGCTTTTTAGTTGATTTTTTTATAATATTGTTAATTTTAGTCACTCGTAACTAAAAAAAGCGTTTCTTAACAATTTTTTTTCATATTTTTTATTTTTTACTTTTTAGTCTTACACTTTTCAAACATTAAAATATATCGTCATGTTTATTAAAATATGTATAAAACATATGATGTACTAACATGAAAAGTAGTCGGAATCGGCAAAAAATTTGAAATTTTTTGTTTATTTATGAAGCATAACGTAAAAAATTAACGTAAAAAGTGAAATTATGTATTGTTCATATCATTAGCTATACAATCCGTAAAAGTTTCAAGTTTTTACATTGTAACAAACAAGAGAATTTAAGCGTTTTCCATTAAAATCGTTTTTTTTTTATTTAAACAATTAATAAACATGAATTTTTTTTATTGACTATTCGTGTATTGTTCCCGCGAATGCATATGTCTGCAAATTTTCATTCATTTGCATTGAAGAAAAGGCAGTCAAATTAACGTCTAAAAATTTGACGCAAACTATTGAACTAAATAAAAGCGTTTAAAAAAATACGCTAATTTTATCAAATAGTAACTTTCTTTTCTTTCGTTTCTTTTATACGAAATAAAAAGTTTATTTTCACACGTGTAAATTTAAAATAAAATTATTATTTATAAATGGAATAACCCAAGTTTCCTTTTTATATATTATTCATATGTGAATAATAATTTTACTAGGTCCCTTCAAATTCTTATTATAATTTTTTTATTACTTGTTGATTCCTTCGTCACAACAAAAAATCCTAAACGCGATGACAAGTGAAGTGGGTAGCACAAAAACAAAATATGAACTAAAATGGCGATATAAAGTTTCATCACCTGATCCATAGCTAAAAACAAAACGTGAAACAAAAAGAGCATAGGTTTCTTACATAAAGGCAAAAAAATATATGTGCTTCCTAATTATTGTTTACCGGTATTCTTTTGTTCTCTTACATTACGAGACCAATTCAATCAGGAAAGATCCCTTTTACCTCGTTCCTGTTAGACAGTGGCGTATCATACGTTGCCACAAAGGGCCATTTTATTTGAATCAAACTCTCTTTTTCCAAGTATGATGATATGATACTTCAAAATATGAATTATTTTATTTTAATATTTATCTCATTTAGGTAATAAAAAAAAGGTGAAGTAGATTTATGACAATGCTAAAGCAGAAAGTTATTATATGATGCCGTGAACTTGAAACCAAGGAATGTGAAAGATATGTACATATTTATATGACACAATATTTTGATGTCATATACAAAAGTTTTTCGAGAATTATTAATAACTTAGATTAAATGATGTAGTAATGAAGTAATACGAAATTTAAACAAAAACTATAAAAAATCCATTGTTATTGTTCAGATATTTCCCAATTTATTTGGATTTTTCCCTATGCGGAATCGAGTTTCCAAATTACATTTCTCCATAAGTTTCCATCTTTGGTCATATCAATCCCGTTATCGAGATATTCTTCCTAAGCGTCTACCCACAGGTCTTCTTTGGTCTTACTCTCTTACTCCTTCCAGAAACCCACACATCAACAATTCCTCGTATTGGGTGAATAATGTCCCGACGTTGAACATGACCAAACCATCTTAACTATGCTCTCTCATTTTGGTATCAATTGATGCCTTCCCTAGGGTTCCCCTAATATACTCGTTCTTAATTTATCCGTTTTTGTCACTCCACTCATCCATATAAGTATTCTCATTTCCACCAATTGCATTCCTTGTTCCTCTTCTTTTTCAACCGTCCAATATTTATTTCTGTACATTATAGCTGGTCTTATAGCTGTTTTATAGAATTTTTCCTTTAGTTTCATTGGAATTTTTCTGTCACACGTCACACAACACAGCACTCACTTCCTTCCACTGCATCCATCCAACCTTAATTCTATCGCATGTATCTCCATCTATTACTCCATTACTCTGTAATATCGGTAGTAGGTACTTAAAACTATTAGATACTTTTTACAATCATTTCACCATCCAAAGATATCATTTTATTTGTAGTAGCTCCATCTTTAAATGAACATCAAAATACTCTGTTTTTGTCCAATTGGGGTTTAAACGTTTGTATCAGTATTTGTTCTAAGTTTCCTTCATTATTTCCTACTAACACTACATTATCAGCAAATATTAAACACCAGGGAATGTTACATTGTAGTTACGCTGTTATCTCATCCAAAACTAATAAGACTAAATATGGACTAAGCTCCGAGCCTTGGTTCAATCTTACTTTTATATGAAATTTATCAGTCTCTCCCACACCTGTCCTTACACTAGTTGTCACTCCCTCATACATATCTCTCACTACCTTCACATATTCACCATGAATTCCTTTCTTATTGCGTGCCATATCTATGAACCGCCATAATACCTAATACTGTCGCCAATTTGAGCATATCATCTTAAACTTCATTTCTAGTTCATCATGTTTCATGCGTATTCATTCATGCTTCATGTCTAGTCCGTGCATTAAAGTGACTATTACAACTTTATACTCTGATGGAATAATATCATTGAGTATGTCTCGTAATTGATCGTAGAAAGATTTTCTTTCATTTTCGCCCAGCCTTGTTTAAGGAGCATACACACAACGTTCAATATTTTCAGAGAAAGTATTTTTCATATAGTCTGACAGATATTTGGATACCTGACTGCCTTTTCAATATATGCACCGGTATTTTAGGCGCCAACGCCCTTCCGGTAAGGATCTATGGGGGAGTGTCACCGAGCCGGGAGCCGCAAGCCCTTATCGCGTTAACCTTTTTTGTTTTTCCGATGACCTGGGTGGGCTCGAACTCGCATTTCTCACGGCGAAGTGAAGTGCGTCAGCCGCTAGTCGCACTGAGCTATCCGATCGATGGATGCCTTATCAATCAGAATGTAAATTGTTGTAAGTTATTCTTCGTAATTTTTTCTAAGGTTGTAAGCTTATTGATTTACTTTTAGATAAACTAATAATGATTATCGCCGATTCTGAAGACAATATCCAAAGGCTACTGAATGCATTTAATACTACTTTTACATTACTTGTTTTTCATAACTTTGTTATTTTTTATAATCTTGTAAATGGTAAGGAATAAAAATTTGAAATTTTGCAGTTATGTATAACTGTACACACCCTATCAAAATAGCTATCAAAATGACAGTGTTGCCATTTATGAAAATCAACGATGACGTCATATCTTTTGGGACACCCTGTCTACATTATTATTGTATGTCAAAAATGACAATTTAAAGTACTAATCGACGGGTCTAAGCATTTTTCAAAAAAGCAATTAGTATTATAATTATTGAATTTATTCCAAATGATAGACATAACTTTGTTATTTTCTATTATCTTGTTAATGGTAGAGAATAAAAATTTGATATTTGGCAGTTGTGTATAACTTTACACACCCTATCAAAATAGCTATCAAAATAACAGTGTTGCCATTTAAGAAAATCAACGATGACGTCATATCTCTAAATTGGGACACCCTGTATACATTATTATTGTATGTCAAAAAGGACAATTTGAAATACTAATCGACGGGTCTGAGAGTTTTTCAAAAAAACAATTAGTATTTGAGATATTGAATTTATTCCAAATTACAAACAGTCTCTGTATAATATGTGCCCTATATTATCCCATTTTCTATTATATTTTGTAAAACTCGTGGAGAATTATTATATTTTCTTCTTAGAGACGGTAAAATATTTACCTACGTCCCTGAATGCAGTGATTCCTCTCGTCTCTTGGTCGGATTTACTTCCACCACAACTAATTGTCTCTCAAGTTAGGGTGATTCTTTCTTGTTTTACAATAGAAATCATCTTGGTATTCATCAGGAAACGTTAGACATAACGGTTAAAACGTCCCTGTCCGAAGATAGACATTCATGTTTTATTAGAGAGACGGCCATTTAATTTTTAAATATTATAGCTTTAATAATTAATCACATGAATTTTTTGTAGAAGAAACTGAATGCCGGTAAAGGTTTGAAAATACATTTGGACTATTCTGTATCATGTAAATTTTATCAAAATTCGAAAAAAACATTTAGTCCACAGTACATCATATTTTTTGAAAGATGATTGAATCTTGAAAATTGTCTTAACTGCTTCGTTTAAGCGAGTCTACCACTTTCAGAAAAATTTCAGAGTGCAGGTTGGACGCGCTTTCGCGTCCCGCGTCATTAGCATATTTACGTCGTCGGACTAACGAAACGCGGCTGTAAATTTGTCGGACAAGACTTTATTAATTAAATATAAGTACTTTAAATTGAAAATTAAGAATTTTGTCATAACAAAATCGTAGAGTTCGACACCCGCAAGATGTCACTTTAGCGCGGTAGTTTTGTCATTACAAAACTCTTAATGTTTAATTTAAAGTACTTATATTAAGTTAATAAAGATTTTGGATCTCTTGTCCGACAAATTTACAGCACCGTTTTTTTAGTCCGACAACGTAAATATGTTAATGACGCAGGACGCGGAAACGCGTCCAACCAGGGCTCTAAAATTTTTCAGAAAGTGGTAGACTCGCTCAAACGAAGCAGGTCTATATCATACCGCTGTACGCTATAACCTTGGGGGTGGTTGCCACCCCATCTCGGGGGTGGGAATTTTTTATTACATTATACCCATGTAAATCGATGTAAAAAGTAATTCTAAGAAAAAAAATGTTTTTTTCATTTTTTTCGTAAAACTAATATTTTTCGAGTTATTCGCGCCTGAAAGTAACAGTTTTTCTACGAAAAAAATCGACTTCTTTAGAAGGTTTTTTGAGAATACCTCGAAAAATATGCATTTAGTCAAAAAAACTGTATATATCAAAATTGTATCTTTTAGTAACACAAATCAAATTATTTTTCTATAATATCTTTAAGACTAATACAAACCGAGATAGGATATGTTAAAAGTTAGCTTTTTTCGTCAAATGTATAATTTGAAATATTCAAAGCCAAATAACGGAAAAACTTTGCAATTTTTGAAAAAAATTTAAAAATACTTTTTTTAAGTATAAAATAAGATCTTTCCAAAAAAATAATAAAAAGTTTGTAGTATGAAAATTTAGCGGCCTATGATAAAAAAAATATCGGTACCTGCTTTACTCTACGAAAAGATCAGTGAAAACAAACCCCCTAACTACCCTCCTAATTAAAATATTATTTTTTACCTTTCGGTAATTCCTTATATATTTGTATTATCAATACACCCAAGAAGTTTGAGCTATTTAAAAGGCCCAATTTTAGAAAAATTGGAGTTTAAAGAAAAATTGATTTTTTTGAAATTTCGTATTTTTCATCTTTTACTTCAAAATATCTCCGAAAATACTGGAGTTATAAAGAAAATGATAGACCATTAAATTGTATCTTTTTTAATAACTAAAATTTTTTTGTACATAGATTTTCATTAAAGTGAAGAGTTAGCGAGATATAGCTGTTTAAAACCTCTATTTACGAGCAAACACCCCCTTATTCGAGCTCTTTAAACCCACACCAATTAAAAACTAAGAAATATTACGAAATTTAATTTACACAGTCTTATAGCTCTTTAAAAATCCGACAAAATCATTTTTGAAAAAACTTTTTATCGCCACATATGAAGGAACTATGTTTATAAAACCAATTTTTTTTTTCGAAAAATTCGAAAAGTCCGCTTATGGAGCATTTTCAATGTATAATACCACAGAACCGGTTCGTATACTGGAAGATGACTAAAAAACTATTTGTATTTGCATTTTTGCATATTTGTAAATTCGTATTTTTGTGTAAATAAATGTTTTTGTAATTCTTTAATTCTACTTTTTTTATATATATAGATCTATGAAATTATCTACTTATAAAAATTGTAATGTTATTAAGGGTGGTTTTAAGGGTTGAAATATTATGATATTATATCCTAAAGCATAAAACAATCATTATTTAACCAATCAAAACCAAATTTTACCCATATTAAAGTTAAATTGTTTTTATATAATTTTTGACAATAAGGGGTAGTTTACACCCCAGTATTTTGAGCATAATATAGAATATAAAGTACAGGGTGAGATGATCCTAATCCTAAATTATTATATAAATCTATGCAAGCCGAAATTATTCTTTTAGGATAAATAAATTTTTTATATATAGCTCAACAAGGGTTGTTTTAAGGGTTGAAATATTATGGTAGTATATCTTAAAGCGTAAAACAATCATTATGTAACTAATAAGAACCAAATGTTGACAATATTAAAGCTTAAAATGTTATTTTAAATTTTTTTACAATTAAGGGTAGTTTTCACACTTAAAAAACCAAAAGCGTACAACGGCTCAATATAGAAAATGAACTAGAAGGTGAAATGAGCCTAATCCGATTTTTGTACAAATAGATGCTGGACGAAGAAATTGCGAGGTTTTGCCATTTTTCAGTTTCATGTCCTCGACTAAATTCTTAATTTATTAATTCTTTCTGATTAATTATTTACTTATTCATATTTTTTCTGAGTACTGTTCCAAGGAAGACTTAAGTTTATATTTAATTATAAATTTATCGTTCTTTGCTATTTGTAGAACACTTTTACTTTTTGTTTTGACTCCAGTATTATCTTATTCACAAATTTATTATTTCCATTCTGTGTTTGTATTGGTAAACCTACTTTATACTTTGATGAAAACGCACATATATTATAGTGATAGATCTTTTCTTAGTACTTTTAAGACATTTAAAGTATGAGTAATTAATGCGTACATCCGCATTGCTATTCTAACAATCATGTTAGTGGTTTGATTCTTCTTCTTTTAGTTCTAGGCCTGTTTTCATGGTTAGACTATCCCCATGAAAATTTCGTTGATCTAATCCTAGTTCATCCTGCACGGAACAACTGCTTTACTAATTATCCGGTCCAATGTCGTATATTTCGTAAGTAAACAAAAATTGTATTCTAATTGTAAATAAAATTGGCAACGTTCTGAATCTCCTCAACTTATTCAGTTAAAAACTATAAAGTTTAGGCATTAAAAACACATCACTTGAGAAAGACCCTGCCGAAAGAATATTGTAATAAATTGTAATATTTTGTAAAATGTGTAGAAATCGCAAGGTTTTAGGGTTTTATTTTTCGATAATTTTATTGGTTATATATTTATATTTAAACATATTCTTGAAAATATATATTATATCTGACATATTACTATTCCTTAGAGTGAATCGTGGAGACGTTAATCACCCAATACGAAGAATAGCTGAAGTGCAGATTCCTGGAAGGAGTAGGAGAGGAAGACCAAAGAAGACCTGGGGGGAGACGATAAGGCAGGACATGTTGGTAAAGGGGATTAACATTGATATGACCCAAGATAGAATTGTGTGGAGAAATGCAATTAGGGAAGCCGACGACCCCGCATAGGGATAAGGCAAAGATAATGATAATGATTATTCCTTATAGTGAATATTTTATCTTCTCTTGTTTCTTATGCTATTATCTCTTCCACAAAATTATTACCATTAATGACATTACTAGTTTAAAAATCGATGGAAAAATCTTTCTTTGCGCCGGACTCCACTTGCGATTTTGTAGTCGCGCGATTGTTTTGTCGCGAAGATTGAATACATTGTTTCAAATACAAGTCAATCCACGATTATTTAGTCGCAAATGGATTGACTTGTATTTGAAACAGTGTGTTCAATTTTCGCGACAAAACAATCGCGCGACTACAAATCGCAAGTGGAGTCCGGCGCTTTTTGCTGATGATACCAGTATCACTTGGAGCAACTCAGATATTGCAACTATTCATGCTACTGTAACGTCTGATCTTCTTACAATAAAAACCTGGTCTGACTCTGATTTACTCTCGTTTAACGTAGATAAATCAGTAGCATTATCCTATAAAGGAGCTCTTCAACCCTTACCTCTTAATAACAGCTAGATCAGTATCGTTTCTTCTTCTTCTTCTTCTTCAGGTGCCATCTCCGCTACGGAGGTTGGCAATCATCATAGCTATTTTAATTTTTGAGGCAGTAGCTCTAAATAGTTGTTTTGAGCTGCATCCAAACCATTCTCTCAGGTTCTTCAGCCATGAAATTCGTCTTCTTCCGATGCTTCTTCTGCCATCTATGTATCTTCCTTGCATTATGAGTCGCAGGATGCCATACTTCTCGCCCCGCATCACATGTCCGAGATACTGTAGTTTTCTTTCTCGTTGTAGTATCGTTGATTCTGTAAAATTTCTTGGTATTTTTTTAGGCAGCTGCCTTAA
The DNA here is from genome assembly GCF_917563875.1 of Diabrotica virgifera virgifera. Taxonomy (NCBI): domain Eukaryota; kingdom Metazoa; phylum Arthropoda; class Insecta; order Coleoptera; family Chrysomelidae; genus Diabrotica; species Diabrotica virgifera. Next base: position 37,625,358 of record NC_065443.1, on the reverse strand, counting down.
ATGGTCCCTTCATATCGATTTGTTAAGAGAAACTATCTTCAGCTTGTTATGCTATAATATCTGTTTCGAAGGAACTCAATTTAGCATTCTCCAAAATAACATATTTTTCTTTGTTCGAGTCGCATCTTTGATATGACTGATTTGTTATTTTCAATTTACAAAAAAGAGCAATACGATATATGTTTGGCCTCAGAAGAATAACACATTGCAGAAACTACTTTAAAGATCACAGGATTTTAACTCTTCCTTCCTTGTAGATTTAAGATACTGTTTGATTAATTCGTAAACATCTACATGTCTTTCCAGCAAGACCTAATCATGACTATTTCACGAGGAATTCTACCTTTGACATATACTTACCGACTCCGTCCTCTGAGTTAGTAAAGAAATATATATTATATTCCGCAAAAAAACTTTACAACCATCTCCCTCTACAACTTAAATCTGCAACATATTTCCCCAAATTCCGTAAAATTACAAAAACATACCTATCTGAAAGACCATATTATTCAGTAGAAAAATTTCTTAATCAATAACTAAGAAATTACAGTACCCTTTGCACAAGTAGTATTTTTTTATCTATATTTGGGTGTCATATGCAGCAGCTTAACGTTTAGACTTATTAGTTACTAGGTAGACTATGACTTTTCGTTAAAACTCTGACCAACTCTGAATCAAATAAAACAAAAACTGTCTTTTTCCCCATTTTCATCTTTACTCAGAAGTTTTTTTTAACGAAAAGTCTTAGATTTAAAATATTGTTTATTATTTTTAATTATTTAATTATAGTAAACTTTGTATCTGGGGCTATTCTTACAAGAGAGATGTCGTTGATTTGCGTCCTAAAAGTGGAATTATTACGTTCGTGGTAATTTCGCTTAAACAAGATAGGTCGTTAGTGTTTGTTTCAGAGTTGTGACTACATAGATCCATTGATAAAGCCTGAGAAGGCAAAAACAGCTGTCTGGAGATGGTGGCCCAAATCTAAATCAAATAGAAACAAAAACTGTCTATTTCCTTCATGTTATTTAAAGTTTCAGTCCCATTCAAGTGCTCAACATTGATTTACCAAATTGATTAGAAACTGACTTACTTACTACTCAATCTAATTGAAGCCTTTGACAACAGCACAAGTAAGCAGTAATTCTGCCAACTTTGAGAAAGGCCTTCTCGAAATCTAAAAGAAGAGTTTTAAGTTTTTTGACATCAAAAGAAGGCACCTTGTGATGAAAAGTATCATGTGTCAATACAGTGGAAGGTCTCCTCAATCCTACAGCTTTCGTTTGTTCCGTTTGTTTTTTAAACACTGCTTTATTAAGAAATTTTTAAAACACTAGGCCAAAAATATTAGTGAACGTATTCTTCTTCTTCTTATGTAATCCATTAATGGATGTTCGCGATCACGTTTGACCATTTTTCTCTATCCTTTGCAGTATGTATTAGGTCTCCTATGTTTCTTAGTCCTGTCCATTGTTTGACATTACGGAGCCATGAAATTTTTTTCCTGTCCACTTCCCTTTTTCCTTCGATCATTCCTTTAATTAAGGTTTGCAGAAACTGTTTTTTTTTGTTTCTAATTAGGTGCCCCAGGTATGCCGTTTTTCTATGTTTAATTGTGCAGAGCAGTTGTCGTTCTGTACCAATTCTTCTCAGGAATTCTTCATTTGTTATTCGTGCAGTCCAGGGAACTTTAAGGATTCGTCGATAAATCCATCTCTCAAATGCCTTTAGCTTATTCATTGTGTTTATTTTAATAGTCCATCCTTCCATGCCATATAGGAGCACCGACCATATATAGCATTTCGTGAATCTTAGTCTTAGGTTCAGGTCAAAGTCAGAGTTCGTAAAGACGTTTCTGAATTTCATGAATGCACTTCTGGCCCTTTCTATCCGACATTTAATTTCCATATCCGATATCCAGTCTTCACATAGCCAGGTTCCCAGGTACTTAAATTTTCTTACGCGCTCTACATCTTGGTTGTTATACGCTAGCCTTGCATTTTGATGTTGACATAATAATTGACGGCTGATTATAAGGAACTTCGCCTTTTTTATCTTTATTATGTTGATGCTAAGTCCCATGTTCTCGCTATGTTCTCCAATTTTATTAAGAAGGTTTTGGAGGTCTTCTATATTGTCTGCTATTAAGACCGAGTCATTCGCATATCGTATATTATTAACCAAGGTACCATATATTTTGATGCCACTTTCGCATTCCTCAAGAGCTTCCTGGAAGATACTTTCTGAATATAAATTGAACAGTAGTGGGGAGAGACTGCATCCCTGTCTTACACCTCTGAGAATTTTTTAAACTTTCGTTGTTTCATTATTCACCTTGACGACAGCTGTTTGATTCCAGTAAAGAGCTTCTATGCAACGAATGTCTTTTTGATCTATGCCGAGTTGTTTTAGTATATGTACGAGTTTATGATATTGTACTCAAAGGCTTTTTCATAATCTATAAAGCACATCATTACATCGTTTCTTTGATCGTAGCAGTTCTGAGCTAGCACTTGGGTTGCAACTAGTGCTTCCCTGGTACCCAGGCCTTTTCGAAATCCAAATTGTGAGCAACCAATAACCTTATCGCATTTTGTGGAGATTCTGTAGTGAAAAACTTTAAGGAATATTTTTAAAGAATGGCTCATCAGACTTATCAGTCGGTGGTCTTGACACTTTGTTGCGTTGTTCTTTTTTGGCAAAGGGATAAAGGTAGAAAATGTTCGTCTGCTATAACTTTTCCTATGCGTCAAACAAATTAAGTCAAAACATAAAGTGAAACCTACGCCGATGTGTGTAGTACATAGTATACAGTATACAAAATGTATATACACATCGACGTTCGTTTCACTTTATGTTTTGACTTAATTTGTTTGAAAATAAATCGTGACGCATGGGAAAAGTTATAGCGGACGAACAATACAAGCCATTGGACAGGGAATTTTCCTTTTTTATAGATTTGGTTGCAAAATCTTTGGAGTATCGTAATTCCTCTTCATCTAACAATCTGAGTAACATAACAGGAATTTGATCAGGTCCGATTGCTTTCCCGTCTTTCGAGGTATTTATTGCTCTAGTAATTTCTTCAATTGTGATCTCGGGACCAGATAGGTTGTTAATATCTCTCACTTTTTCATGAACGACTTCTATCTCAGGCTTCTCGTCTGCAAAGAGATTTTTGATGTATTGTTCCCATATGGGTTTCCTCTCTCTATGATCTTGTGCCATTTTTCCTTGTTCATTTTCTAAGTTAGAAAACTTCTTTATTCTGTATATTCCAGCTACCTCCTTTAGTTTCTTAGTGAACGTATTGTTGTGATCTGCTTCTTGTTAATTTTATATTGATTATTATTTATTTAATTAATCATTTAATTGTCTCAAATCATATATCAAAATTGAATAAAAAATCTCAGGGTGCCTTTTAATATAAAAAAAAACCAAATTATCTTACGTTATATTTATCTTCTCTCGTGGGTTCAGTATCTCTGAGTTGATCCTAATCGGGATAAAATAGGGAAAAGAAATAAAGCAAACTATTAGAATAAAAACACAGAATTGTCTTTTATTTATCAAATTAATACTCTGAAAACTATCGAATCTAAAAAACCTGTGGACACAGATGTCCGAATGAAATATATACCACTTAAAATTATTATCTTTACAAAAAAACAATTTATCGATTTGTTCCCGATGACTTTGCTAAAACAAATTAAACCAAACTAATTTATGTCTTCGCAAGGTTACCTATATTTACTATTTATATTTTGAAATATTGGAACTTTAATTCATATGCTTTTTACTCAAAAATTTATTTCCCGAACATAAAAATCTCTTTCACATAAATTGACTGACCTTTTGCTTTCCGCACTCGGATGTCTTCTCGTGACCCCAAACAGCTCTCCCTCGTTGATTATGTTAAAGGCTACTCATCAAAGCCTCTCTCCGTTGTCCAGCTTCAAAACTGTCAGCATACCAGCACTAATTCTTCAACAAACCGTGTTTCTTTGACACGTTCTCGATTCAAACAACTCCAAAAATTCTCTGCTCTCCTTCTCACAATACTACAGAATCAAAGAGGTATTTCGTCTCGATTTGATCTGTCGCTCGTTCCACTTTTCAACACTATTCTCCACTATCAACCAACCACTGATATATGCTAACTATCTACTCCACTTAACACGTCGAAAACCGCTTCTTCTCGCTGCCAACAACATAATGAATAATTTTTCAACCTCTCTCAATCATCCAATCCATCTTTTCCCCTTCCACATTCCAAGAATCAAAACATTGACTTTTCCATTTGACAAACAACAGTCACCCACAAATTTGTTCCGACAATCCTAATTACTTTCGGAGAAACTCTCCCACATATACTCGTATTGAAATGAAGATATTAAAATTCCAACTTTCTTTTCAATTATCAATTTCGAGAAATATTTATAATTACCTATACAGTAAACAATTTTTTTCCATTTTAAATCTAAATACATAGTCCTTTTCACTTTAATTATTCACAAAAGTCTTTAATGGTTCCGCGGAAAGCTCGTTAAAAGAGAAATCTATTTACATCCTAACTAAATTCAAATAAATTTTAAAACAGCTCAATATACCGGGTGTATCAAATTTATGTGCCCGCGTTATTAAAAAAAAATTAATTTAATTTTTATTTTGCTTTTGATTGATAAATTGCAAACACAATAGTATATTAGTGTAATATATAGTGAACGTATATTAGTAGCTAGACAAAAAAATTATGCAGATCAAATTCAGCTACCTCCTTTAGTTTCTTAGTGAACGTATATTAGTAGCTAGACAAAAAAAAATACTAAAAAATTATGCAGATCAAATTAATACTTAAATCGGTGTACAAATAGCTACGAATCAAATTTCAAAAGAAATGTTTGCTTTTATTCTTCAATCCCTCTTTAATACAAATCATTAGGAATGAAAACATCATTTAATAAAGTTATAAACGAACCCCTTCAATAAGAGACTCGTGCTGGAGTTCAGAGGTCAACTGACCGGTGGTCATTGGTCACCACGTGACACAGTCACCCTTTTCTCAGTCCCTTATTTTTCTATCACGCTAATCGTCTTGTGCTCTTCTGGCTCACTTTACCTCTGAACTGTCGTCGCCTCGCGCTACTTTTCATTTATCAAAATGTAGTTCTGATTTATATAAACAGTTTTCCCTTCGGATAAAATTGGTTTGTGTTTTGTTCGGGGATTCTGTTTCAATCTACCAATTCCGATTCCCCCGTGGCAAAAAAGTTATGTTAAATTAGAAACTTTGTCAGGAGGTTAAGGGATACAATACACTTTTTAGTAGGAAAAGTTTTAAATATTTTTTATTGTAAGGAATTTTAATAATGGACGTTAACAAAATGTTTATTTTTCGATATTAGATAATATTATCAGTAGTAATTGCACAAGAGCTCTAAAATTATTGAATTTTTCCCGAGTGACACTTTGACAGTTTTAATTTCACGAGCCAAAGGCTAGTGAAATTATGTCAAAGTGTCACGAGGGCAAAAATTATATATTAATTTTAGAGTTCGAGTGCAATTTGTTACGATTATTTCATGAATAAAACTGTTCAAAACCAAAATTTTATTGTAATTTGTTTATGTAAGTACAAATGAGTACAATTAAACACAAAGTTTTTATAAATATTTGACGATTGAAAGTCATCACTTTTATAATTTTTAAAACATTAATTGTCATTAATGTCACTGAATGTATTTTTTCGTAGCAACGAAGGGCCCCCGGACGTAATATACTTAACGACGGGCAATTATCAAAAATTATCGATTTAATTGAGATTTCTGTAGCTTTCTATTGGTCAGAATCTCCTATGAATGAAATAATCGTAATAATTGTAAAGTAGTAATTTTTTATGGATCTTTTTTTTTCAATTTTGTTCTGAAGCTATTTTCTTGTGGCGTTGTTGCAACTAACTATTTTTAATGGGAAATAAGCCACAATTTTACTAAAAAAATGATTTTATTAACGTTTCGACGTCTAAATTTGCCGTTGTCAAAATACAAAAAATAATAATGAGATAAACAAAAATGTTGTTGCTTAGTAAAAAATTCTTCTAATAATTTATTTAATCTGACTCATTTATATCGGCACTTCAGACATAATACACACGCCCAAACTTATATGGAATCATCTGATATGTCTTACTATTTCGTGCGAATTTAAAAAAAACGAACACACGAAGCCAAACAATGTTTATTTTAAAGCAATTTAATAACAAATACATAACAATTAAATAAAACAATAAAGTATTTAACAAACAAATTGAAAGTAGTTGTTTTAAAGTCAATAGCATACAAAATTTCAATGTAAAACGATAAATGTTTAAATTGTTTTTATTTATTTTTTTGTATTTTGTGGTAGTCAGTGTTATCACCTCTAGTCCTTATGCAAGCTTCAGTTTGCGTGGGCACGCTCATAATCAAATTATCAACATTTTGTTGTGGTACGTTGCTCCATCCTTTAAGAGCAGCTTGTACTAGCCGTGCGTGTTTTATGGATTATCCCGGCGAGCTCTAATTTTTCTTTTAAGCACATCCCACAAATACTCTATAGGATTAAGCTCGGGCGAGTAAGTAGGCCACTCCAAACAAGGGATACCTTCTGCTTCAATGATGTCTGTAGTCACTCTAATGGTATGTGGAGGTTCATTATCATGCAATAAAATTAAATTTTTTCCTGCTGCACCTCTCCAGAGCCTGACTACAGGTTATAAACATACCTGTGAGCAGTTAAAACGTTGATTGGATGAAAATTAAAGGAGTTTTTTACGGATCACAATTCCTCTCCAGAACATTACACTTACACTTGTTTATTTGTGAACAGATCTGACAGTTTTCGTTCTTGCTTGTCTTCCTCGACCTTTAAGTACACGATTTCGTTGGTTATCTGATTTTACACAAATCCTGACTTTTTTTGAATTAATTTTTTGAATTTTGAAATCCTGACACATTTTGTCAATTCCCAATGTTCCAGTTTTGGTGGTGAAGACACCAATTTAGGTGATCAATCTTGTGCTGCTTGGATAACTAGGGAACCCATAACTGTCTTCTGCTGTATACTTCTTGGTACGAACTCCTCTTCTTATCGTTTCAACTGAAACAGTTACACCCTGTAGCTTCCAAAAGCTGCCTTTGGAGCTGCAGGTGAGAAATGGTTGGGTGTCTTCCAGCTGATTGGACAATTAAACGATCGTGGAGAGCCGTTATTACTTTTGGCGACTTTCCCTTGCTTTATTTTTGAGCTTTCCTAGTTCCTGTTACCTAGCAGAGGTTTTGGACAGATCGCCCTGTATTACGACTAGCTCTACAGCTATGTCCCTCTGATAACATTACTTTCTCCACAAGACCAATAATATTTCCTCGTTATAAGTTCTTTCAATATTTACTATATTTTAGGTCTTTCTACAATACTTTCAAGATCTTCAATATTTACTATAACCAGAAGGCGAATATTAGAGTAGAACGGGAAACAACCGAGGAACTCGAGATCAAAAAAGGCGTAAGGCAGGGATGCATACTTTCACCAACCTTGTTTAACTTATATTCAGAAGATATTATAAACAGAGCCCTTGCTGACCAAGATATAGGGGTTAAAATAAATGGCACTTTAATAAACAATTTGAGATACGCTGATGACACAGTATTAATAGCAGACACCCCGGAAGATCTCCAAACACTGATAAACAGAATAGTAGAGTGCAGCGAAAAGTTCGGTTTATCACTTAACATCAAAAAAACAAAAATAATGATGGTGTCGAAATCTCCACAAAATTTTTCTGACATAACCGTACATGATCAAAGAATTGAGCGTGTTAGAAAATATAATTACCTGGGAACTGTTATTAATGAAAACAACGACAACTCTGAAGAAATCAAGATCAGAATAGAAAAAGCTAGAGCTACTTTTACCAAAATGAAAACAGTTTTATGCGGAAGAGAGCTAAGTTTAAATCTTAAAATTCGCCTCATGAGATGTTACGTGCTGTCAGTTCTTTTCTATGGAATGGAAGCTTGGACACTGAAAAAGATCGATACAAGGAAAATAGAAGCATTCGAGATGTGGATGTACCGCAGGATACTGAGAATATCGTGGACAGAGAGAGTGACAAACATGGAAGTGTTGCGAAGGATGCAGAAAGAAAAAGAACTTGCGCTTACTATTAAAAAGCGCAAACTGCAATACTTGGGACATATAATGAGGGGACAAAAGTACCAGCTACTACAATTAATTATTCAGGGAAAAATAATAGGTAAAAGATCCATTGGCAGAAGAAAACATTCATGGTTGAAGAATTTAAGAGATTGGTACAAGTGCAGCAGCTGCCAATTATTTAGATCTACGGTATCAAAAATACGCATAGCCTTGATGATAGCCAAACTTCGGAACGAGGACGGCACCTGAAGAAGAAGATAAGTTCTTTAACCCCACATGCGGCATATTTTCGTTTTCGGACGCAAAAGTTAGGATTTTGGACGCATTTATTTATTTTCGTTCAATTTGCAACTAAACAATTTGCTAAAAACTTATACTGAAATGATGGCATCTCCTGAGGTAAAATGTTCCGGAAGTAAAATGAGCCTCCGTTCGGATCTCCGGGTGAGGACTATCTCAGGGGGAACACCATTACAGGTTAGAAAAATCAGGATAGGGTCTTGGAATCTTGGTAGTCTTACAGGTAAGAGTCTGGAGTTAGTGGATGCGCTCAAACGAAGAAGAGTTCAAATTGCTTGTATTCAAGAAACTAGGTGGAAAGGACAAAGGGCAAAAGAACTAGGTGATGGATATAAATTGTGGTATGTAGGGAGTAGTAACACTAGAAATGGAGTTGGTATAATTGCTGATAGTGAAATGAAAGATAACGTAGTAGAAGTTATAAGAACGAGTGATAGAATGATGTCAGTGAAATTTGTAATTGATAAATGTTGTGTGTGTGTATGCTCCTCAAACAGGGCTGGGTGAAAATGAAAGAAGAGCTTTCTATGACCAATTAGGAGACGTACTGAGTGATATTCCAGCAGAGGAGAAAATTATAATAGGAGGTGATTTCAATGCACATGTGGGCCAAGCCAAGACAGGATATGAAACAATAGATGGGGATTAGGCTTTGGAACTAGAAATGAAGCTGGAGATGACATGCTAGAATTAACAACAGCATTGGATATGGCGATTGTGAATACATTCTTTAAAAAGAGAGAAACTCAACTTATTACCTACAAAAGTGGACAACATCAAACCCAAAAAGACTACTTCATGATAAGGAAAGACGACATACGTGAATGCAAGGACTGCAAGGTGATAATTAGTGAGACAGTAAGCCAACAACATAAGCTGCTTGTTCTGGATATCGAAGTAAAAAGCGAAACTGAACAAAAATATCGGAGAGGACCACAAAAAATCAAGTGTTGGATGCTAAAAGATGAGAAGGAAGGTCTATTCAGGGAAAGAATAGTAGAAAGAATATGTTGGAACATGAAAGAAAGCCCTAACACAATTTGGAAAAAAATTGCCAATATTATTAGAGAGACGGCTATTGAAATACTTGGGAAAACGTCAGGAAAGAAGTTTCAGGATAAAGAGACTTGGTGGTGGTCACATGAAGTACAAGGAAAAATAAAAGAGAAGGAAAAAATTATATAAAAAGTGGCAAGAAACCAGATTGGACATAGATCTTCAAAACTATATGGTCGCCAAAAAGGAAGCGAAAGTAGCAGTAGCAAAAGCTAAAGCAGAAGCGTATTCAAACCTATACGATCAACTTGATACCAGGGAAGGCGAAGCAAAGATATATAAAATAGCCAAACAGAGAGCAAAGAAAGCAAGAGATTTTAATCAGATTAGATGTGTCCGAGATAAAAATAATAAAATACTAATTCACGAAAAGGATGTCAAAAAGAGATGGAGAAAGTATTTTGACAGTTTATTAAATGAATAATTTGACAGACAGCCTGTGGAGTTAACGGAGACAGTAACAGCAATGGCTACCAGAATAACAAACGAGGAAGTGGCTCAAGCGCTTCAAAAAATACGGAAAGGAAGAGCAGTCGGACCAGATGATATTCCTGGGGAAGTATGGAGAGCATTAGGAGAGACAGGAATAAGTTCGCTAGCAGGTATATTTAATAGAATTATGGAAGTTGGACAAATGCCAGACGAATGGAGAAGCAGTATATTAGTACCTGTCTACAAAAACAAGGGAGACATACAACAATTCACAAACTAGAGGGCTATAAAACTACTTAGCCACACCATGAAAATATGGGAGAGAGTAATTAATAGACGGATACGTGAAGAAACCGAAATATTCGATAATCAATTTGGCCTTATGCAGGGCAGATCAACAACAGATGCAATTTTCATTGTAAGGCAACTGATGGAAAAATACAGGAATAAAGAGACCAACGCTCATATGGTATTCATTGATCTTGAGAAAGCATATGATAGAGTTCCTCGAGAGATTCTGTGGTGGGCACTCAATAAGAAAGGAGTCCCTGGCGAATATGTAAAGATTGTGAGAGATATGTATGAGGGAGTAACGACTAGTGTTAGGACAGGTGTGGGAGAGGCTGATAAATTTCAGGTGAAAGTAGGATTGCACCACGGCTCGGTGCTTAGTCCTTACTTATTCTCATTAGTTTTGGACCAGATAACAGAGAAACTACAGGGTAGTATTCCATGGTGCCTAATGTATGCTGATTATGTAGTGTTAACAGGAAATAGTGAAAGAGACTTAGAACAAAAACTGGAACAGTGGAGACAAGCTCTGGAGGAAAAAGCTTAGTAGGACAAAAACAGAGTATTTGGAATGTTCGTTTAAAGATGGAGTTACTACAAATAAAATGGTATCTTTGGATGGTGAAATGATTGTGAAAAGCAATAGTTTTAAGTACCTAGGATCGATATTACAGAGTAATGGAGAAATAGATGGAGATGCATGCAGTAGAATTAGGGCTGGATGGATGAAGTGGAAAGAAGCGAGTGGTGTGTTGTGTGACAGAAAAATTCCAATGAAGTTGAAGGGAAAATTCTATTAAACAGCCATAAGACCGGCTATGATGCACGGAACTGAATTTTGGGCAGTGAAAAAGAAAGAGGAACAACGAATGCATGTGGCGGAAATGAGAATGCTCAGATGGATGAGTGGAGTGACAAAGAAGGATAAAATTAGAAATGAGTATATTAGGGGAAGTCTAGGTGTGGCACCAATTGATGCCAAAATGAGAGAGCATAAGTTAAGATGGTTTGGTCATGTTCAACGTCGAGACGTTAATCACCCAATACGAAGAATAGCTGAAGTGCAGATTCCTGGAAGGAGTAGGAGAGGAAGACGAAAAAGACCTGGGGGGAGACGATAAGGCAGGACATGTTGGTAAAGGCGATTAACATTGCTATGACCCAAGATAGAGTTGTGTGGAGAAATGCAATTAGGAAGCCGACCCCGCATAGGGATAAGGTAAAGAGAATGATGATGATTGCAACTCAAGCAAAGAACCTATACCGTACCGAGCTGTACTATCCTATTGTCTGATATATTTGTTTATTTTCAATAAAAACATTTATTCTTCGCAACAATAACAAGTTTTTTCAAAAGAAATAAATATTACTTTGAAATACATGGTGATTCCATATAAGTTTGGGTATACAGTTTAAAGTAGAAGACTTTAAAATGATATTGCCAATATTTATGAGTTGCGTTCCTGTGACGACTTTACTGAAAGATATTTCATTTAATTATATGGAATAAACCCCAACACAAGAACATCCGTCACAAAAAAACATAGCATGTGATCTGTCTTTAGAAAGACAACCACTTTATTTTTTGTATTTTGACAACGGCGTCCGATTTGGACGTCGAAACGTTAATAAAATCTCGTTTGGCTACAAAATTGCAATATGGCCGTAGATAACCATTAAGCAATTTTAATCCAGCCAAAATTACTAAACTTACAAAAAAATCCATAGCCTATACCATGATGATCTCTTATCTAATTTAATAATAAATTCTAATGTACTAAGCTCTACGTTAAACAGAGACACAATTAATTCAAGAAGCTTTGTCCTCTTTAGTAAGTCCGGTATTGCCAAAGAACTGGATTCTTGCAAGGATTCGGGATGTATGAATCCTGTCGTCTTCTTGATGCTTCTGACAAGAATTTTACTTCATTATGGAGTAAAATTCTTCACGTACCAAGGAGCATTCACCATATTTTTCAGTATTTTAATCTGAAATTTCTGGATTATTTTTACATTACTTTTCTTGGCACACCTTGAGAGTTGGTTATCCTGGCGCCACACAGGTATTACTGTTTGTTTATAAATAAGATCTTATTAAACTATATCGTCGTCGTCAGTGCCAAACCTCGTAAATACATATTTTGTCAAAAACCGTTTTATTTCCTTTCCTTATAATGGTAGGGGAGCCCAAGCGGGGGCTTTTGCAGTTAATCCATCGCGTCACATTATCAGATGGGCAGAAACCTTGTACCCCGTAAATATACCCCTACCATATATTGGTTCTTAATACAGGGGAGTTCGATAAGGAGAGTTCGAAAAAAATCTATCCTTAGAAAAACTCGAAATTGTCAGATTACACCGAGAGAAAAAAATTCTTGACATAAAGAAAGTTTATTAATATTTAAGAAAGATCGACTTGGCATATTGCCTAAGAAATATATCTTTGTATGTAAGATATAATTTTCTAAAATATTTCAAATAAATTCTACTACAGCCAAAGAAATATATCTTAAACATGATTGAACTATCACTTTCTGGCAAACTTCAAACCCATTTATCAGAAAAAAATTAGACTTGATGTTAATTAATTTTATTAGTCATAAAAATTTATTTTCTACACATAACAAAACTATTCTTTCTGAGCAATAATATTTTTTAGTAAGGAATATTATTATTTTACTATTAATAATTATTGTATTTTATGTTAAGAAATATATTTCGCAGAGATAAACGTATATTTAGAGTTAAGTTAATATTTCTTGAAAATAAAGTGATATTACGTACGGCAAAATAAATCATTGTGTTAAGGTAAAATCATTATTTATTAATAAAACAAGATATAAAACGTTATTATTACATACAAATATTTTCTCCACTCTTAAACCACTGGCTTCTACACAACAATAAAAGGATGGAAAGGCAAATCCAACTTCCTCAAATTTTCCTTCTTTTGTTTATAGCACTTTGTATATCAGCAATTCACTAAAACAAAATCGTTATAGAAGGAGTAAACTTACTTTAATAAAATTTTTTTATAAAGACATAGATATTTATTTTAACAAATTTAGGAAATAAAGAAAACAAATACACGGCCCCACATAAGAACTATTAATACTAATAATAATCAATCATATTTAGTTCAAACATGGCATTATTTAACCTACACATCTTTTTTTAATTTTTTCTTTTTGTTAATGAAGTATTAATTATTTATCTGTATAATATTAAGTCACACAATAACCATTGTTTAGCTAAAACAAGAGGGAAAATGCAAACAATGTAAAACATTGAAGCAGACATAATAATATTTATGTAATTTTCTTAATTTTTATAATCTAAAAGAGACAGTATACCTAATCATTAAGAAATTTTATTACGGGAAAGTATTATTAGTTTACATCTAAGTCATTTAATACATATTAACTAATTCACGGTTTTCGGCAACAACATTTCTTAACCATAAACATATATTTCTTTTAGACTAACTGATTTCTTTATCTCAAATAAATTAACAGAAAACATCCTCAGCGTTGCACCCGCCATGTTTAATATAGCGTTGTATTGTATATTTTTATAGAAGACGATACATTCAAGAAACCTATTATAGTTGATACATAAGTATACACATTTTTAAAAAGGTACTTACATGTATGAAGTTCTACCATTTTTGGAAGGCCCCTCAGTTGGTTAATAACTCCTTTCTTAATATTGTTCTGAAGCTATATATTATATCATTCTGTCCCAGCTTTAAATTGTGGCATATTTCCCAGTTAGAATAATAAGCTCCTTTATTTCAGAGTCGTCCATCATTATACCTAGAAAGCATATAAAGATACTATTATGTTTCTTTTTTAACCATTCGGATACGCAACAATATTATTATTACATCATAAATTACTCAATTTACTTTTATTTAATACCTATATATTGTTATATTTCTATTTGATATGAAAATTAAATTTTGATAATTATAGACAAAATTCAATTTAATATAAAATATTTTCAATTTTCTCAACCACGGGCATATAAATTTAGAACAACCTGTATACAACAAATTGTTATATTTAATTTTAAGAAGTGATTAAACGAAACTCGGGACAATGCGCTTAAAATAAAACTCAAGTGAAATCGATAATAGGTCATTATCGTTGTTCGCGGAAGGTTCGATCATTAGCCGATGCTAAATAAGACTTAGTGGAAGTAGATAATAGATCATTAAATTTTGTAATTAGTAGAAAGTAATTTTAGAATGGTAATTAACTATTTTTCTTTTGAAATCCATTAAGCATATTTAGAAAGATTAAAAATTGGTTTTGAGGAATACTGCGAATGAGAGTTGGTGGTGGAAGTTTGATTTGTGAATCTGGAAGGGATATTTAGAAAGTAGGGGAATGAATGACAAATAGAGATCAGAATGTTTTGAGCTGTCGAGAAGTGAAGTCCAGTAGTAGACGGTAGTGTACGGAGAGTGAGAAAGCCGGTGTAGTTCCGTGAGTGTGGAGTATCTATCGTGGAACGAGAGGTAGGCCAGGTTGAGAGTAAAAGAACCTTTTTGAGCCAAGAGTTCCCGGTAGCTGATTGCAGTTTTGAAAAAGGTAGAACACAGCATCACCACAGAAGCAGGAACGAGAGCTATACGAGCTAATCTTCAAAGGATAACATTACTGAAAGCCAGGACGAGGTTTTGATCGCAGCCAAGGATAGCAGGAAACGGGTCTTGTGTGAAGACATTCTCAGTTCACCAGAAAAAGGTCAGTCTCATTTGTTTGGACATGAATGTATGGGTTTTTCGTATTAAATACCACATTTAAAATTGAAGAAACATAATCAATAATATCAGAAAAGCTTCATCAAACTTAAATAGAATTGTTGCTAATAAATCATAATAGTTAAATGTTAATAAAAACTTTCAGTTGGAAACCAAAAGGAAATAAGATTCCCATGTGTAAATGTTATGTTTAAGAATAATAAGATATAGCAAATATTAAGCAGTGATTGCCATTTAAATAAAATAAACAATAATTTGATTACAATTGTAACCCATATGTGTTATTATTTTACTCTTTTCTTTCCTATCCCGATTAGGAACCATTAAGAAATACTTAGAAACCACGAGAGTAAGTTATTAATTTTATAATTCGCCCTGAGATTGAAAACATATTGATATGTGATCTGGTAAATTAATTAGATTATGATTAATGCATGGATTAAATTAAATGACATATAAGAATATTATCTCATATCAATAATCAAGATCACATCAACTGTCGTCCAACGTGGAAAGCATTGTAAAGTATTTCTAGTGGCAAATTTGAAGGATAGAAAGAGTAAAGCCGGTATTTGAAAATTTATATGCCTGTGGTAAAAAGTGAGATACTTACATTTGATAACATAAAATTTTAGATCTCTTTAGGTACAAATTTTACATAACTGATTTAATATTTTATTTTTACGATATTTACATTTCATATATTTATTGACAATTTATAATATTTGGGTGAGAAAAAGTCGTCTTGGTAACATACTAGTAAAATTTCATATTTGGCGGGGACAGTACTTCTTGAAAACAAATGTCTGTGACAAGAAGCCAAAGCAAAGACAACAAAAAACAAAAAGAACATTCAGACCAAGAAGATATTTTAGACACGACAATCATAGCATCAGAACAGCAAGAATTATCAGGAATAGATAAAATATTACAACTGATGCAACTCCAGTCACAAAAAATGGATGAAGCAAAAAGGACAATGGATAAAAATCAAGAAGAAACATCAAAGAAAATGGATAAAGTGGATCAAAAAATGGATGAAACACAACAAAAAATGGATGAAACACAACAAAAATTGGATCAAAAAATGGATGAAACAAAAAGAATAATGCAAGAAAATCAGAAGGAAACAAAACAAGCCATAGAAGAGAACAACAAGAAAATGGAGGAACGCATAGAAAAGTATGAAATGAAAATTCAAGATAAAATAAAGGAGTTAACGAATGGCCAGAAAAAGGAACTAGAAAATTTGGAAAATAAGTTGGAAAATGCTATTCAAGTAGACAGAGAAGAAGTGGAAAAAAGAATCACAGAAATAGAAAAACAAGTCACCGAAAACCGGACGCAACAAAATGTAGGAGAAAGAAGAGAAATGGTTATACATAGCACAGATGACGTGAAGATACGGTTTGGCGGGGATGTAAGAAGATTACACCCAGTGCCGTTCATAAATAGCCTGAAAAAGAAAATACAACACATCGGAAATTTCGAAACAGCAAAAGAAACTATCAGAAACCATCTCAAATATGAAGCAAGCCTATGGTTCGATAGTAAAGAAGAAGAATTCGGCAATTGGCAACAATTTGAACAAAAATTTTTGAATTATTTCTGGGGAAAGGTCCAACAATGGGAAATTAACAAAGAATTGCAAAATGGGAAATACAATGATAGGATGGGTGTATCAGAAAGGACATATGCTTTGCAAATTTACAATAATGCAAAACATTTACAATATAATTACTCATCGGAACAATTAGTCGAACTGATTGCAAGACATTTCGAGGAAACGCTGGAAGACCATATCACATTGCAAAACTACAAAGACATAGATAGTTTATGCCAATCCCTACAAATAAGAAAATCACGTCTAAGAGAAAGAAAATCAAGAAAATCGCGAGAAGATTACAGGCCCCGAGAAAAGCAAGATTACAGAGATAGAAATCAAAATAGGAGGGACTATACAAGACGAGATTTTAATCCCAGAAGGGAAAACGAAAATAGAGACAACGGAAGAGGAAATTATGAACAAAGAAATAGGCAATGGAATGAGGACAGAAATCGAGAATACCAGAATAGAAACACCACACGCTCAAATCAAGAAAACAGAAATAATGGTAGACAAAATGAACAGGGATATCGAGAAAACCGAAACAGATCCGACAGACCAAGAGAAAATAGAAGAGAGGTAAATAATACCCAGAAGAAGAAAATTTGAGAGTATCCGAAACAAAGGAAACCTGGGATTCCTCAAAAGAAGAGACGAGCTCAGGAGAAGAAGAAATAAAGCTAAAAAATGAAAGTGAAAAGAATATGATTGAAACAGTGGTATTTGAAGAGGAGGTATATGCAAACGAGGATGCAGAATGCACGGTAAACATGTGTGAAGAATCTGAAAAAAAAGACAGAAAATTGATATGTGGAGAAGGGAAAGAAAAAGAATTGCGGTTGATGTTAAGAAACTACGAAAATTTGATCAATGAGGAAAACAGAGTGGCTAAAAAGTACGAACATTCATTTGAGGTGAAAAACTTGGGAAATTTTCGATCAAAGACTTACCCGATTCCATACAAGTATCGACAAGAGGTGAAAGAAGAAATAAATAAAATGTTGGAAGATCAAATCATCGAAAGATGTGATTCACCGTATGTTAACCCGATTGTGATAGTAAAGAAAAGCAATGGAGAATTGAGATTATGTTTAGATGCCAGGAATATCAACCAGCACACTGTATCACAATATGAATCACCTCTAAACATCGAGGCCATTTTTGGAAGAATCACCGGGTCACACATATTTTCGAAAATTGACTTAAAACACAGTTTTTGGTTGATACCGTTAGCTGAAAAGTGTAGAAACTACACCGCTTTTTCTATTGATGGTATTGTCTACCGGTTTAAGGTAGTGCCATTTGGATTGCAGAGTGCTTGTGCTGCACTCGTCCGAGCTCTACATACCATTTTGAATCGCCATGAAGAATTCATAGTTCATTATATCGATGATTTATTAATTTTTTCACAAGATACTCAGAGTCATCTGGAACACATAGAAATAATTCTGAAAGAATTGGACACAGCGGGATTGAAATTAAACATTGAAAAATGTCAATTTTTTCAAAATGAAGTCATTTATTTGGGTTTTCAATTGGACACCAAAACAGTAAGATTAGCCGAAGACAGAGTCAAGCTCATAAATGAATACCCAAGACCAACGAATTTGAAAACATTGAGAGGTTTTCTTGGCACGATAAATTATTTTAAAAAGCTGATTCCCGATTTGAGCCAAAAGGAAATCCCTCTGATAAAATTGCTTAAAAAAGGAATAAAATGGAATTGGAAAAAAGAACAGGAGGAAGCTTTCGAAACATTAAAACGAGAATTCGCAAAAGGAACGAAAATATACCACCCAATTTACAA
This sequence comes from Diabrotica virgifera virgifera, assembly GCF_917563875.1. Lineage (NCBI taxonomy): Eukaryota > Metazoa > Arthropoda > Insecta > Coleoptera > Chrysomelidae > Diabrotica > Diabrotica virgifera. The sequence goes on along the minus strand of NC_065443.1, from coordinate 37,606,902 downwards.
TTTACCTTTTATACTCCGAACTGATGCGTCCATACAAAAATTTGCAGGAGTTCTGTCTCAAATACAAAACGACCAAGAAGTGCCGATATGTTTTATATCTCGAGTGACTAAAACACATGAGAAAAAATATAGTGTTACAGAATTGGAGTTTGCCAGTGTACTATATTGCGTAAACAAATTGAGGTTTTACTTATTGGGAGCAAAATTCACAATCGAAACAGACCATGCAGCTTTAGTACATATCATGAAGAATAGATTAGTAAATAATAGAATACATAGAGGCATTCTATTATTACAGGAGTATGATTTTGAGTTCCGATATATAAAAGGGAAAGACAACATCATAGCCGACGCTCTAACACGGGATGAGGACACCGGAAAAAAGGAAACAATTACTCTACAGGTGGGACTAAATAGATTAATACAAGAAGAAGGGATATATTCGTTAAATGAGATAAGGACAAACCAGGAAGACCTAGAGGAAAGAGAAAAAAGAAGATCGGAAGTAGAAAATAACATATATTTTAAGAGAATAGACGGAAAGGAACTATATTTAGTGACACAGACATTGGCCGAAAAGATAATAAAGAAATTACATGAGGACAATGGGCATATCGGTAGCAGAAAAGTTTGGCTCGTTTTTAGGGAAAATTACATCAGCCGACAGGATTACCGCATTGCAAAGGAAATTACCCAGAAGTGCGATGTATGTCAAAAGTATAAGAGTCGGAATTTCAAAAACGAAAATGTTGCCAAAAATATTGAAGCCCGAAACAAACTAGACATTGTAGCAATAGATATGTTAAGCGATCTAATTATGACCACTAAAAGGAACAAACATATTCTGGTAATGGTGCATGTGTTTTCAAAATACGTAAAATTATATAGTTGCCGCACCACAAAGGGGGAAGAAATATTAAGAAAAATCGACAATTTTATAGCCATAATAGGAATACCAAAAAAGATTCTACTGGACAATGCAACGTATTTCCGAAATGATCGTTTCAAGGGACAACTTCGAGAACGAGGAATAGAGACAAATTTTGTCAGCATCAGGCATCCACAGAGTAATCCTTCGGAACGATTCATACAGGAAGTGACGAAATTTCTTCGCATTGCAACAGATGGTCAACATCGCCACTGGGACAGGAAAATGGCGGAAATAGAAAGGTATCTAAATACAATTCCGAGCACAGTAACAAAAGAGACACCAGAATACATCATGAAGGGTGTACTGCCGATAAGGCCATGGGAAGACCAAGATCCAAAAGAATATCAACAGGTGATTGAAACCGTACAGAGAAGATTACGGCGAAGCAACGAAAAATATATCCAAAGACAGGAACAAAATAGAAAAAGAAGACCAGTGACTTTCCAAAAGGGTGAAAAAGTACTCGTGAGGGCATTACGAGTATCAAATCTTCCTGGGGGCATTTGCGCAAAGTTGATGCCTGTTTTCGAAGGCCCGTACATCGTAAATAATGAAAATGGGATAAATAGTTATGAATTGAGGCACAGGAACTCGGAAAAGATCCGAGGAATTTATAATATTCACGATGTATACAAATATCACGAATAAAAGACAGAATTACATGAAGTAGATAGTAAGTTAGGATATAAGACGTATATTAAAGTAAGGAAATATACAGGGAGTTGGTTTTGCCTCGAGAAAATTTATTTAAAAATGCAGATAAATTTTATCGAATACAAGGCGGGGATTTGTTATATTTCTATTTGATATGAAAATTAAATTTTGATAATTATAGACAAAATTCAATTTAATATAAAATATTTTCAATTTTCTCAACCACGGGCATATAAATTTAGAACAACCTGTATACAACAAATTGTTATATTTAATTTTAAGAAGTGATTAAACGAAACTCGGGACAATGCGCTTAAAATAAAACTCAAGTGAAATCGATAATAGGTCATTATCGTTGTTCGCGGAAGGTTCGATCATTAGCCGATGCGAAATAAGACTTAGTGGAAGTAGATAATAGATCATTAAATTTTGTAATTAGTAGAAAGTAATTTTAGAATGGGAATTAACTATTTTTCTTTTGAAATCCATTAAGCATATTTAGAAAGATTAAAAATTGGTTTTGAGGAATACTGCGAATGAGAGTTGGTGGTGGAAGTTTGATTTGTGAATCTGGAAGGGATATTTAGAAAGTAGGGGAATGAATGACAAATAGAGATCAGAATGTTTTGAGCTGTCGAGAAGTGAAGTCCAGTAGTAGACGGTAGTGTACGGAGAGTGAGAAAGCCGGTGTAGTTCCGTGAGTGTGGAGTATTTATCGTGGAACGAGAGGTAGGCCAGGTTGAGAGTAAAAGAACCTTTTTGAGCCAAGAGTTCCCGGTAGCTGATTGCAGTTTCGAAAAAGGTAGAACACAGCATCACGACAGAAGCAGGAAACGAGAGCTATACGAGCTAGTTTCAGAGGAGAACATTACTGGAAGCCAGGACGAGGTTTTGATTGCAGCCAAGGATAGCAGGAAACGGGTTTTGTGTGAAGACATTCTCAGTTCACCAGAAAAAGGTCAGTCTCATTTGTTTGGACATGAATGTATGGGTTTTTCGTATTAAATACCACATTTAAAATTGAAGAAACATATTCAATAATATCATAAAAGCTTCATCAAACTTAAATAGAATTGTTGCTAATAAATCATAATAGTTAAATGTTAATAAAAACTTTCAATTGGAAACCAAAAGGAAATAAGATTCCCATGTGTAAATGTTATGTTTAAGAATAATAAGATATAGCAAATATTAAGCAGTGATTGCCATTTAAATAAAATAAACAATAATTTGATTACAATTGTAACCCATATGTGTTATTATTTTACTCTTTTCTTTCCTATCCCGATTAGGAACCATTAAGAAATACTTAGAAGCCACGAGAGTAAGTAATTAATTTTATAATTCGCCCTGAGATTGAAAACATATTGATATGTGATCTGGTAAATTAATTAGATTATGATTAATGCATGGATTAAATTAAATGACATATAAGAATATTATCTCATATCAATAATCAAGATCACATCAATATGTACGTACCTTCAAAATATCCGTTAATTTTTAAAGAACACCAATAAATCAAAAATCCATCTATATGAACATGAACATATCACGCCATCTTGACAAACACTAACGACTAAATCATAAATAGTTAATCTGCGCAATTCTTTTGTGGAAGAAAATCTCTTTGCAAGTAACATTTCGGCATTAATGACAAAGTTTTTATTTTATATACACAGTTACTACAGAGGGTAATTCTGAAGAATTATTTCTTGTGGTTTAAAATATTTATTTGACTGCAAGAAAATTTATTGTTCACAAATATAAATATGGATTAACTTAACATTATATTTCTTATACTACAAAATATTTGTAGTTTTCAATTTAAGAAATAAAAACTTTAGGATAAGAAAATTAAATGTAACCATTAATGCATTTCTTAGTATTGAAGAAATTATCTGTAAGAAATTATTGAATTGTGTTTAAAAAACTCGTTTCTTCATATGTGAATCGGTATGTTTAAGTTAATAGGATATGTTAACTTTTAAGAAATATTGCTCAAAGAAATCGGTATTTTAGGAGAAAAGAAATTGTTCTCTCGGTGTAAGATAAGGTAAGTTAAGTACACATGCAAAACAGTGTACACCGAGAGAACAATTTCTTTTCTCCTAAAACACCGATTTCTTTGAGCAATATTTCTTAAATGTTAACATATCCTATTAACTTAAACATACCGGTTCACATATAAAGAAACGAGTTTTTTAAACACAACTAAATAATTTCTTACAGATAATTTCTTCAATACTAAGAAATGCATTAATGGTTACATTTAATTTTCTTATCCTAAAGTTTTTATTTCTTAAATTGAAAACTACAAATATTATGCAGTATAAAAAATATAATGTTAAGTTAATCCATATTTATATTTGTGAACAAGAAATTTTCTTGCAATCAAATAAATATTTTAAACCACAAGAAATAATTCTTCAGAAATACCCTCTGTAGTAACTGTGGTTATAAAATAAAAACTTTGTCATTAATGCCGAAATGTTACTTGCAAAGAGATTTTCTTCCACAAAAGAATTGCGCAGATTAACTATTTATGATTTAGTCGTCAGTGTTTGTCAAGATGGCGTGATACGTTCATGTTCATATAGATGGATGTTGGATTTATTGGTGTACTTTAAAAATTAACGGATATTTTGAAGGTACGTACATATATAGGTATTAAATAAAAGTAAATTGAGTAATTTAAGATATAATAATAATATTGTTGCGTATCCCAATGGTTAAAAAAGAAACATAATAGTATCTTTATATGCTTTTAGGTATAATGATGGACGACTTTGAAATAAAGGAGCTTATTATTCTAACTGGGAAATATGCCACAATTTAAAGCTGGGACAGAATGATATAATATATACATAGCTTCATACAATAGCTTCAAAACAATATTAAGAAAGGAGTTATTAACCAACTTCGGGGCCTTCCAGAAATGGTAGAACTTCATACATGTAAGTACCTTTTTAAAAATGTGTAAAAAAAAGAAACTATAATAGGTTTCTTGAATGTATCGTCTTCTATAAAAATATACAATACAACGCTATATCAAACATGGCGGGTGCAACGCTGAGGATTTTTTCTATTAATTTATTTGAGATAAAGAAATCAGTTAGTCTAAAAGAAATATATGTTTATGGTTAAGAAATGTTATTGCCGAAAACCGTGAATTAGTTAATATGTATTAAATGACTTAGATGTAAACTAATAATACTTTCCCGTAATAAAATTTCTTAATGATTAGGTATGCTGTCTCTTTTAGATTGTAAAATTTAAGAAAATTACACATTACACAGACATACTGCTTCAATGTTTTACATTGGTTGTATTTTCCCTCTTGTTTTAGCTAAACAATGTTTATTGTGTGACTTAATATTATACATATAAATAATTAATATTTCATTAGCAAAAAGAAAAAATAAACAAAGATTGGTAGGTTAAATAATGCCATGTTTGAACTAAATATGATTGATTATTATTAAGTATTAGTAGTTCTTATGTGGGGCCGTGTATTTGTTTTTTTTTTTGTATTTCCTAAATTTGTCAAAATAAATATCTATATGTGTATAAAAAAATATTATTAAAGTAAGTTTACTCTTTCTACATAACGATTTTGTTTTAGTGAATTGCTGATATACAAAGTGCTATTAACAAAAGAAAGAAAATTTGAGGAAGTTGGATTTGCCTCTCCATCCTTTTATTTTTGTGTAGAAGCCAGTGGTTTAAGAGTGGAGAACATATTTTTATGTAATAATAACGTTTTATATCTTGTTTTATTAATAAATAATGATTTTACCTTAACACAATGATTTATTTCGCCGTATGTAATATCACTTTATTTTCAAGAAATATTAACTTAACCCTAAATATACGTTTATCTCTGCGAAATATATTTCTTAACATTAAATAAATTAATTATTAATAGTAAAATAATAATATTCCTTACTAAGAAATATTATTGCTCAGAAAGAATAGTTTGTTAATGTGTAGAAAATATATTTTTATGACTAATAAAATTAATTAACATCAAGTGTAATTTCTTTCTGATAAATGGGTTTGAAGTTTGGCAGAAAGCGATAGTTCAATCATGTTTAAGATATATTTCTCTAGCTATAGTAGAATTTATTTGAAATATTTTAGAAAATTATATCTTACATACAAAGATATATTTCTTAGGCAATATGCCAAGTCGATCTTTCTTAAATATTAATAAAGTTTCTTTATGTCAAAATTTTTTTTCTCTCGGTGTATATTTCAAAAATCTGACGACTTGAGCGGGGCGTAAGCAAATGAGCAAATCAAAAAGTTTCACAAAAAAACGCGAATTCACGAATGAAAAGCGTTTCACAAAAATCTATCGAATGAACACGACCCCCCACGTAGAGGGGTGGGGGTAAATTTTAAATTTTAAATACGAACCCCGCGATATTTCGCAAAATGACCATCAGATCGAAAAACTAAAAAATACACGTATTCAATATTTTTGAAAAATCTATCGAATGACACCAAACACGACCCCCTACGGAGGTGGGGGGGGGGGGTTACTTTAAAATCTTAAATATGAGCCCCCATTTTTTATTGCAGATTTGGATTCCTTACGTAAAAATAAGTAACTTTTATTCAAAACATTTTTTCGAATTATGGACCAATAGCGCTATAATCGGAAAAAACTATTGTTGGAAATGGAAAATTAAATTAAAAAATGGAAAGTCCCCCACTTTATGGAATACTTACTTTTTAACTTTTTTTGGTTTTAGGACCTACTCTCCACAACCCAATAAGTCCTCATAACGCTCGAGTAATTGCAAATTTAGCATACTTTCCTCCCCTACTATAAGCAGTAAAATCTAAATACCAAACCTCATAATGAAATGTAGTCTTAAAAGTTCTATATAACTGAAAGACAATGACTTATACAGGATGGTGCAAATGAAAGGAATAAATTCATTATTTCTTAAGTCGGCGACTTTAAAGAAACATCCCAAAATAGGTCGATTTTTATTTTTAAATTATGATTTTTGGCATATATCATAATAGTGACATCATCCATCTGCTAAAATGAGAAAGGTACAAGAGAACTGAAATTAGACATAAAAGGTAAGCTAGCAAAATGCTATATTTTCTCGACTTGGCTTTACGGAATGGAAGCGTGGACCCTTAACCTGAACCTTGAATATATAGAAGAATCTTGAAGATATCATGCACCGAGTATGTAACAAATAACGAAGTCACGAGAAGAAGTTAGCAAAAGAATGGAAATAATGCGTGGTGAAAGATACGATGTACTTCGTTTGATTATTCAAGGTAGAGGTATAAGAAGACGAAGAATCTCATGACTCTGTAAATTGAGGAAATGATACGGATGTACACCAATCCACCTATTCAGAGCAGCTGCATCTAAGATCAGAATAACCATAATGATTGCTAACCTCTGTCACAAAGATGAGTTAAGAAGATCTGGTGCTATTATAGTATGCGGTCTACCTTTGTTACCAAATAATCCTTTGTTATATCCAGTGCTGTTTTTGTAACAATACAGGTTCCGGTACGCAATGTCCCGGGGGTCTGGGGAGTGTTCATAAGGGGGGTCTGCCCCCGGGAAAACTTTTTAAATTTAGCCTGAATAAGGGCGTTTTAAAGCTATTTGGGAGCAAGGAAAAAATTCATGTATTTGTCTATAATTTGGTTGTTTTTTTATTTTTTGTCCCAAAAGGTGCCGACAAAAAGAGCACTGGTTATATTCCTATTTACTATTTTAGTTGGGAATAAGTCAGTTTTGTGGCTAATTCCCAATTAAAATAGCAAATTGACATGACCATTTTTGTGGCTTATTCCTAATCAAAAGAATAAATTGACATTATGGAAATAAGCCACAAAATTAGCTTATTTTGCACACTAAAATAGATAGGGACAGATAGAGCGCATACTATAGTAGCACCGATGATCTAAACTAATTTTCACTTGTTTTTTAAAATACCATTTTCTTATACCTCTCCTATTGTTTCGATTTTGACTTTATTTGACATAGTTATTTATGTGTTTCGTTGTATGTATTTCTTTTACAATAAATCTATAATGTACCTACTTTCTGAACTGCCGCTGTTTTTGATCCTTGATATTCTTGTTGTTTCCTGATTTATCATCATCTTATTTATTCTTCTTCCTCAAGTGCCACCTACATGACGGAGATCGGCATAATTTATCATCATAACTATTCGGACTTTGGAGACGGCTGCTCTGAAAAGTTAATTTGATTACATGCGTACTATTCTCGCAGGTGGCACAGGTTCACTTGATTTTTTAAGATAAAATTTTCTTATACCTCTCCCATTGTTCCCATTTCTTTTACAATAGTTTCTATGATACAGGTATTTTCTAAACTGACTGCTGTTTTTGATCTTTCATATTCTTGTTGTTTCCTGCTTTATATCATCATCTTATTTATTACGGTAGTGTATGTAATTAAATATTAGTCTATGTGATTAAATATTATCTGCTTCCTAGATTATAACAAGGCATTCGATACGGTGAAACATAATCCGTTAAGAAACCTACTGAGAACAAAGAACATCGACACACGGGATATAAGAATAATAAATAATCTGTATTATGAAAAAGAAGCTGTCATAAGAATAAATAATTTAAACACCAATAAAATAAAAATCAAAAGAAGCGTTAGACAGGGCTGTGTCTTTTCGCCATCACTGTTTAATGCATGCTCAGAAGAAATATTCAAAAAAGCATTAGAAGATGAAGTAGCAGACATAAAAATAAATGTCCTACCCATATGAGAAATTAGATACGCCGATGACTCAATACTAATAGCAGAAACTATTAGAGATCTACAAAGAATTTTAGATAAAGTTGTTGCAACGAGTGAAGAATTTGGTCTGCCACTAAATATAAAGAAAACAAAATTGATGTTTATATCCAAGAAAAATATTAGAAACATCAATCTACACGTAAATAATAAGACAATAGAACGAGTTCAGAATTATAACTATTTAGGGACAAACATTAGTGAAACAAACGATTATACCAAAGAAATCCGAATTAGAATAGAAAAGGCCAGAAGTGCATTTACTAATATGAAACAAATATTATGTAGTAGAGACCTCAGCCTAAATCTTAGAAAGCGAGTACTAAAATGTTATCTATTTTCTGTTTTTTGTATGGTGTGGAGGCATGAACTCTCAATAAACAATGCCTCAATAGATTGGAAGCATTTGAAATATGGACGTATCGAAGAATGCTGAGAATCTCCTGGACAGACAGAATAACCAATGAGGAAGTACTAAGGAGAATACAGAACAGCAGGGAGATACTGGATTCCATCAAAATAAGAAAACTTCAATACTTGGGTCATATTATAACACGTGGTGACAGATATGAACTCCTAAAATTGATTATGCAGGAAAAGATTCAAGGACGGTGCAGCATAGGTAGGAGAAAAAGGTCCTGGCTGAGAAACATCAGAGAATGGTTTGGATGCAGCTCAACTGAACTGTTTCGGGCTGTAGAGAATAGCAATGATGATTGGCAACCTTCGTCGCGGAGATGGCACGTAAAGAAGAAGAAGATGTAACTAAATATGTTTTTAGTTTATTTATTAAAACCTATTTTAGTTTATTTATAAAACCTTATTGTTTAAAGACTTTATGTATATTTTGTGAGAACCATTTACATATTATATATTTTGTGAGAACATTTTGATTTTGAGTTTATGAGAGCGCTGATAACCCTGAAGTGAAATTCCAGATGGTAAGTCTTCTTCTTATTTTTTATTATATTCATTTATGTTTCCGAAGCTATACTTTTTTAATATTCTGAGCGCATGCGCACACAGACAGTATGGCGTTAGTTGCTAAATCTTTCAAGTTATGCATATATCAGTGCAAAAAAGGTGTAAAAAGAATATATGTGTTTTTAGTAAATATATTTATTATAATTTTTGTGTCTTTTTAAAGTATTAAAAACATTTTTATATCTATTATACTTCACTTCGTCTGTTTGTTACCGTGAATTGTCATTATGTCCGAGAAACTATATAAACAGAGAGATTGTGACGTTATTGGTAGAGCATTCGGCTACAGATCGAGAGGTCTTGAGTTCAAATCCGGATCATTCCTATTCTTTTTTTTTATTTTTGGAAAGTTGTAAGCATTAAAATTAGTTTAATATTTAAATAAAATAAAAATAAACTGTTTAAAGTATATTTATTTCGTTGAAATCATATAATAGAAGTACAGTGGAACCTCGATAAGTCGGATTAATCGGGACCGCGGCCGATCCGGGTTATCGAAAATCCGGGTTAGCCGGATAATATGGTAAAAATTAATAAAATACGGTATACCTACAAGTAAACTTGTAGGTATACCGTATAATTGCGAAAACATGAAATACATATGGACAATACATCTATGTAAATTATGTACCTACAGTTGTATACAGTATTGTTCATTTATTGGTAAAGAACTCAGTCACACTGAAAAAATGTTTGTTTTGTCTGATGAAAATCGGTCCGGGTTAGCAGGACTTCCGGGTTATCGGAGGCTGACTTATCGGGGTTCCACTGTATAACTTCTTACGTGCGTACAAAGTACACACAAATTTTTTTTTAATTTTATTAGATAAATGTTATTCATTGTTTTTATGTTTTAATTTTAATTTAAAAAAAAACGCCTCTTTTGCACATGTTTTGTCATAACTTGTTGTAGTTTTATGGGATAATAATTAAAATAAATTTTTGTTACAATTTAAATTTACAATTTACACACTTAATTATTGTATACCGAAGTATGATATGTATGAAAATAATATTGCCGGAACATACAATACATATGTTCGGTTATATTTTTTTTACTGTGCCATTAAATTTCTTCCCACTGAATTAAATTCCAACTCTTGAACGTTGTCATTGTAGATGTCCATGGGAAGACTGTCCACTGAATTATCTCTACCGGAGCGGTCACAATGGCAAAAAATAAAAATTAAAGAAAGTCCTTATTAAGGGTTGTCGTCCAGCTAGTGCGTAACAATTGCCAATTTCCTAGCCCTTCCTGGTTCCCTTTACCTTTTTTCGAGGGATCCCTAATCAAATTATTCCTGTATAGGTACTTCCGATTGACCACTTTCGCTTCCAAAAAGAGAATGGACTAGATTTGAATAAACGGCTAAAAGGGCATTTTGTTCTGATAAAAATCTAATTTAAGGTAACTAGGGGTGATTTTGATAGACTTAACGGTGAGAAAATTATTTAATTTTGTCCAGTACGTTAATTATTTGAACGAAAAGAAAATATATCGTAAGGAATAAAATTAATGTTAAAATATTTCTTATCCTTTACGGACTGAAATAATAGTTATTTATGATATAAGTGTTAAAAGTACACGTTTAAGGCACGCATGTGAAAATTTGCAGAATGAGCGATAGCGAGTTCTGCAATTCACATGATTGCCTTAAAAATGTACTTTTTAACACGCATATCATACAATATTTTTTCCACAAACGTAATTACAGGACAATATCTACAAAAACTTTTACGAAGCTTGACTGATATTCCATTTTTATAGTTTTTTGACATTACATCAAAATTGTCTATACGCTGTGAGCTCGTACGTAGAGGGGATATTTATAAATTCGCGAGCGCCAGTAGTGGCAAATCTGTAAACGTTTACCGGAAATTTGACATAAATATCAAAGTGATTAATTTAAAATTAAAATTAAAAACATTAATTATAAAAAATATTAGTTGGTCAAAGCTGTGGTATATATTTTTACCTTAAATATACTTACGTTTTAAATACTGAATTTACGTTTTTTTAATGTTCCGTAATATGTAATTATAAATTAATCTAGCGCCATCTACACGATAATTGTGAAAGTATCCGAAGTAAGAAATTAATATTTCATCAATAGAACGTCAAAATGATTAGCAAAATCTTAAAAAAATCTATTTAGATTTAATTACTTTTTAGCGTTGTAAATATTAAGCGATAACAGTTAAATAATAAATTTAAAAATTACCGGTGAAAGTTGAATTAGTAATCCGCCAGGAGCGACACCAGCGAAGCTCAGAGCGTATACGGTCAATACGAACTGCAGTGCCTTAAAAATATTTTAAAAATAGTGCCTTAAAGTAGAATTTTTAACGCTCGTATGGAGTGCTAAAAATTGCATTTTTAACACGGTTGTAGAAAATAGTTATTTATGTACCAAGTCAGTAAAGTTACTCTTTATCAAACGTGTCTGATATTATGAGCAGAGCGAGCGTTAGCGAGCGAGGCGAATAACAGACGAGTTCGATAAAGAGTCTTTACTGACGTGGTGCATACAAAATTTTATCGCCAAATCATAAAAAACATTAACACTTACTTAACAAAAAACTCTAACATGAAGTAAAACCACTTTTATGTAATAGGTATATTTACTAAAAATTTTAAAAATCCCAATGGATTGAATAAAACATGTCCAATTCAGAACGTTTTTGGACCTACCAGTACATCATCAGTGAATTCCAATACTTGCTAAATAGCCCCAGAACCAAACAATGGTTGTAATTATAATTCAATCTACATTATTTTAAAGTAAAATTGAAAAGGCTAAACGCCTATGTTGAAAGATAAAAGCTCCGGGAACATTGTGAAACCCTATGACGAAACTTAATCAACCATCTTAGGCCAACGTTGACTACCAAGACTAAATATACGCAGTCTTCAAGGGCCCGCCTCCGACTTCTCCGAACCATTAATTCGATACACTCTTGCCTAAAATTTCATCAAAGTATTATGTTACATGTGAATGTGAGAACTGTGTGTGTTATATTTTTGTTTGTATTCAGATTCAGTTTGTTAGAATATTTTGTAAAGGAAGCATCTCTTAATTTCTTTGTATATATTATTGTAATAATTCGGTTCGGTTAAAATAAAAATAGTTTTAACTTTTATTTGTACCTTTTATTATCGTATATTTAATATCTACTCCCTATAGAGCCTCGTTAAAAATTCTCTCTGAGTACATTTAAATATCAACGGCGATAGGATTCATCCCTGTCTAACTCTACGTAGTATTTTTATGTGATCTGTTTCTTCTCCGGTTATTTTCATATATGCGGTCTGATTCCAGTAAAGTTCTGAAATTATTCTGTCATCATGAAAGTCTTTGTTATTTAAGTCTGCTTCTTTTAAAATGTTGATCATCTTTTGGTGTTGAACTCTGTCAAATGCCTTTTCATACTCGATCAAGCACGCGTATACGTCACAGTTAGCGACAGTAAAGCACGCGTATACAGTCGCAGAAGATAGTTAGACAAATATATCATTGAAGGACATTAATATTGGTAGGAGTTAAGACATAAACATGCGGACACGTGCAATTACTGTAACAAACGCACACCGCATAAGAAAGATGACAGTTATTATTTGTATAGTTTGTGTTATTATTAAATGTTTTATAGTAACCGCACTAATCTCTGTTTGTGACAATAAAAATGCAAATATTTTTAACGGTGTACGCCCAGAAAACTATTTCTCGTAACCCTTCAGAAGAAAATAAAGGGATTCTGGACAAGAAGGGCGCAAGCAAGCCTTCTCGTCAGGGAAGTGTCAGACTGGCTATGACCTTTTTTGATTAATGTGTTGTTGGTCAAGAAATACACCGTCATAAAGTACTTTTTATGGCGTGTCATGTTCCGCATGTTATTTACTTTTCTTTTTTCTGTCCGATGGTTGGAGGAATGAGAGGGCTTTTGTAAAAACACGAAGGGAGAATTGCCATAAAAATGATACACTTGATTTGAAAAACGACTTGATTTTTGATCAGATAGCCTGGACGTAAAACATAAATTAGAAATTTATATTAAAAATATACAGTATTTCTTTGTTGGTGATATATTGATGATTGTTAAACAGGGACTTTTATTATCATTTGACCTAGTAATACGAGTATATATTTGAAAATTTTAAAAAGGATTCTTCATAAATTAAAACTAGTTACAAATCTGGAAATTAGTATGCGGGAATCGCTTGTGTCTTAGGCTTCTCATAGGCGTAGGTCCTTAAATGTTGATTATGGCACAAAAAATCAAAGAATTTGGGAGTTAAGGGGAAAATAATGACTAAGCATAATTATTGAATTATCTTATTTATTATTAGATTTAACAACAGGGACAAAGTTAGGAACAAAGAAATATACTTTTAAAGCACATGAAAGAAGCAAGAACAAAAGGATATAATGCAAAGATTAAATATGACAAGCTAATAATAAACGGAGATGAATACGGAATAGAAGAAGTCAAAACATGGAATACTCCAATGGATGAACGAAGAAAGGAAAATATTACAGAAATTCCTATAGATAAAACTAGAGCCAGAACAAGGAGTGATAGATCCCCACACAGGGAAAATGACCAAAGAGAAAAAATGATGAAAGTAACCCGTCCAGCAAAAAACTAAGATTAAAACCAGAACAACATACGGAGACAGGAACGGACAGGAGAGGACATGGAACCACCAGTACTATGAAAGAGCAAACAACGAGGATAACTAATAACAAGGAAGAAAAGAAAAATGAAAACAAATGTCAAACGAGAAAAGGTACATGGAATATAACCTCGATAACAGGAAAGGAACGTGAATTAACAGAGGAAATGGAAAGATTTGAGCTGCAGTTGATAACAATAAGCGAGACGAAAAAAGTAGGAAATGGAATTGTCGATATTGGAGGGCAGCACATACTATACTATTCCGGAGTTCAGATAGGACAAAGGGCAAAAGAAGGCGTAGGAATAGTTGTAACGATAGAAATGAATAGAACAATAACCAAATTCAAACCAGTATCATCAAGAACCATATACATAAAAATATAGTTAGAAAAAGAAGAATGTCACATAATACAGGTATATGCACCGGTATAAGGAACAGAGCATGAAAAAACAGAACCATTCTATGATGAGATACAGAAACTTATTAATGAGATACAAGAGGAAAGCAAAAACATCATTTTACTAGGAGACTGGAATGCAGAATAGGAAATGACGAAAACATGGCATTAGGCTGCTTGGGAAGGTATGGAGAAGAGAGAATAAATAGGAATGGTAGAAAAATGATAAGTTTCTGCCAAATAAATGACTTGTTAATAGGTAACTCTTTCTGGCATCAACTGAGAAACGAAAAATATACATACGTAGCAGAAGAAAGAAATGCGAGAAGCGTAATTGACTACATAGTATATCCTCGAGACGCAAACCTAACGATACAAAATATAAAAACAGAGAACGAAGCCGAACTCGGTACCCAACACAGACTAGTGGCAACAGAGATAAACATGAACCTAATGGAAATAATAGAGAGTCCTCAATATACAAGAATAGCAATACATAGGATGAAAAATATGGAAGTGAGGAAGTTATAGCAACCAAAGGGAGACAGATAAAATACTGGAACAGCATGAAAACAATGAGGAAATGAGGAAATATGGAATATGGAAGAGAGATGGAAAAAATTGAGAGACAAGTTATGGAACACTGCAAAACAAGTATGTGGAATAAGAAAGAATGGAAAGAATAATAAAAGAACTGGATGGTGGAATAAGGAAATAAAGCAAGCAGTAAAAAGAAGAAAGAAATGTGGAAGCGATACATAAACACAAATGAAGAGCAAAATAGAGACGAATACAGAAGACAGAGAAATATAGTAAAAGCACTAGTAAAAGATGCGAAGAAGAAGAGCTGGAAGGAATTCGGTGAAGAATTGAACGAAGGTTTTGGGAATAACAATAAAAAGTTTTGGAATAAAATAAGAAGCATGAAAGGAACAAAAAGGAAAAAAATAAGAGGAATTAGAAATGAACGAAATGAATTGAAAACAAACATACAGGACAT
Source organism: Diabrotica virgifera virgifera (assembly GCF_917563875.1). NCBI lineage: Eukaryota > Metazoa > Arthropoda > Insecta > Coleoptera > Chrysomelidae > Diabrotica > Diabrotica virgifera. The sequence continues at coordinate 37,591,435 of NC_065443.1, read as the reverse complement.
ACCAACCATATGGAATAAGCACTATAAAGAAAAATTCGAGGCATGCAACCAACAAAATGAGGAGAGAGGACAGCAGGAAAGAGAAGAGGATAGGGACAATCGAGTAGACGAAATTCATATCAAAGATATTGAAGAACGATTGGCAAGAATAAAGATTGGAAAAGCGGGAGGTGCAGATGACATAGATCCGGAGATGATGAAGTACGTGGGAGAACGAGGCAAGTTTTGGCTGCTTGAAATAATGAGGGAAGCATGGAGAACAGAAAAGATACCGAAAGACTGGGAAGAAAATTTATTGATACCAATGCACAAGAAAGGAGATGAAGCGGAATGTGATACCTATAGAGCTATATGCTTATCATCAGTGGTATATAAAGTCTACAACGCAATAATAGAAAGGATGCTCAGGAAAGAACTGGAGGGAAAATTAGATGAAGAACAAGCTGCTTTTAGGAAGGAAAGAGGAACAACAGATAATATATACATACTGAGAAATATAATTGAAAGGAAAAACGAAATAGGAGAAGACTTATATTACGTTTATAGATATTAAAGCTGCTTTTGATTCTATAAATAGAGAAGTAGTATGGTCAGTAATGGAAGACCTGCAAGTCCCGCAAAAGATAGTAAGCGTGGTAAAAAGTACATATAGAAACGTACTTGCTAAAGTACAAATAAACGGAAATAGATAGCCAATTATAAACCTAAGGAGAGGAATAAAACAAGGGGACAGTCTCAGCCCAGTTTTGTTTATATTAGTAATGGATAGAGTAATGAAGACCGTTAAAAGAAAGTCAAGGCAATTACAATCAACAATAGGGTACAGGAATTTGATACCAGTGAGAATGGAGGGATTACTATATGCAGATGACCTAGTAATAATAGCAGACAATAAAGAGAAAATGCAAAAATTAATCGATATCTGGGTGGAAGAAATAGAAAATTTGAAAATGGAGGTAAATGTAAAGAAAACGAAGACCATGATAGTAGCCCAAAAGAAACGGGAAAAATAAACCAAACGATATTTAGGTGTAAAAACGAAATAATAGAAACAGTCTCGACGTTTGAATATCTGGGAGTAATAATATCAGAGGATGGAAAGCTAAATCAAGAAATCTCATACAGGGCGAAAAAAGCAAATAAGATCTACTATGCACTAAATAAAACAATATTTGGAAAGGAAGAAATAGATAAAGAAATAAAACTTTACCTTACTTTACTTTAGAAATAAATACCAACTTTAATATATGCAAGTGAGGCATGGGTAAACAATGCAAAAATAGGGTACAATAAACGCAGCGGAGATGAAGTAGCTGAGAAAATAGCAGAAAAAACGAAATTGGACAGAATAAGAAATGAAGATATTAGACAAAGACTGAAACAGGAATCGATAATAACCAAGATCAAAAAAAGAAAATTAAAATGGTATGGACACATTAACAGAATGGACCAAGGAAGACTACCAAAGCAGGTGATCGAATCAAAAAGATATGGTAAAAGAAGGAAAGGGAGTCCAAGGAAGAGATGGATCGATCAAATTATAGAAATTGGACAGGAAAAAGGAAAAACACTTCAACAAATGAAAGAGTTAGCAAAGGACCGCAAGAGATGGAAGACATGGATAGAGGATGAATAAAACCTCCGACGCCCCTGAGGGGCATAAGGAGTTTCGAGAAAGAAGAAGAGATTATTAGATTTAAGGCATACCTGGATAAATGTACATAAACATACATCTTCTTCTTACGGTGCCTATCCGTTCCAGATATTGGCGATCAGCATGGCTATCCTAAATTTGCTTTCTATTGGCTGCTATTCAAAATAGTCCGGTTGTCGATGTATTAAACCACTTTCTCAGGTTTTGAAGCCAAGATATTCTTCTTCTCCCAGGTCCTCTCTTTCCAAATACCTTGCCCTGAAGAATGAGTTGCAACAACCCATATCTCTGTTCATTCGTCATAACATGGCCAAGATATTCTAGTTTAAGCTCTTTGATGGTGTTATTAATCTCGCATTCCTTGCCTATTCTACGTAGGACCTCAACATTAGTCACACGATCCACCCACGAAATTCTTAAAATGCGTCTTAAAAAACACCACATCTCGGAAGCTTCGGAAAGTGTCCAGGCCTCCTACTCCGTATAATAACGTAGAAAATACATAGCATCTGATGATAGAGATTTTGGTAGCAAGTGGTAAATCGTGACTTCTGAAAAGAGACTTCATCATTATGAACGCTGATCTCGTTTTTCCTATGCGTTGTTTTATTTCACTTGAATGGTCCCATTGGCTGTTTATGTTGGTACCAAGGTATATGTAGTTGTCCACCTTGTCAATTGGTTGTTGGTTAACCAAAAGCTGTGTATTTAGTATTTCGCGCTTACTGACTACCATGTACTTTGTTTTGTTTTTTTCGTATTGAGATCAAGTCTGTGTTCTCTACTTATATCTGATATGCACGACATTATTCTTTGTAAACCATCTAGAACAGAAGTTTCCAACCAGTGTGCCGTGGCACACTGGTGTGCCCTGAAGTCCCTGTAGGTGTGCCTTGAAATTTTGCCGTCTTTTTTACTAGTATTTACTTTACCAGTATTTACTAATTCGTCATGATAATAACTTTTACCGACGATTTTTCATTGATAAAACTTCTGTTCTGCGCTTGTCTGCTGTTTCAATAGTTCAACACTCGACCAACAGAATGCGATAGCAGCAGTATCGTATGCAGACGTGCGTTAGTTCAACATATTACCGCTTGTGGCCACAGCGTTTGAAGACACTCACATCTAGAGTTTTAACTAAAGTTCTAGTTTTAAATAAGGGCATGCAGGGAAAGCAGAAAAACATCCTCACCTCTACTGATAGCTGATAACATCAGTTCCTTCCAGCAATAGCTTTTACTGTGGATAAAGAAAGTTGAAAATCAAGCCACTTGGGACATGTTTGAGTTAACAAACATTTGCAATGTAGAATCAAATCTGTCAGACCTTTTCTTGAAAACTCCTAAGCTGAATGACAATATCAAAAAGTATTTACCCTCCCTCGATACGTCATCAACAGGCTGGGTGCGAAATCCATACATCGGCTTACGACACGGCCTTGTTTATTACTAATGAAGAGGGTGAACTGATAAATATAAAAAAACGACTGTGGACTTAAACTTAAGTACAGTAAACTAGTTGGCGAAACAGAGGCTCAATCCAAACTGAAGAAAATCAAAGTTAATGTAGATGTTGCATCATTTTGGATTCCCCTCTTCAATGAATATCCACTTGCCACAAAGAAAGCTACGAATGCAATAATACCGTTTTCAACTTCTTATATCTGTGAATCTGCTTAACATTAAAGGGACTTAACATTAAAGGGTCACCAAGCACAAATATTGCATTAGATATGGTGTCACTATTTTTAATTAGACAGACATTCTGTTTTATACTGCATTATTTTTTTTATCAACTCGTCTCTTTTAACACCAAATATATGTTTGTAAGTGTACTAAAATTTGATTTTCTAAATTTTCCTAATTAGTTTCCATAATGTGCACAGCATTAACTAAATGAATTATATTTCAAATTATATTTTAAAAGAAAGTAACATAGTAAAAAATCCCATACAACAATACATTCTGATTATACTCATTATAGAGATTATTTGCCCAAGTGTGCCGATGCTGAACGAGTTTTTGAGTTAGTGTGCCTCAAGCTAGAAAAGGTTGAGAACCACTGATCTATAATCTAGACTATCTGCAAAAACTACTGCGTCGTCGGCATATCTGATTTTTTTTAGAAGCAATCCGTTGACTAATACGCCTTCCAGTAGTTCTTCCAGCGCTTGCTCGAAGATATATTTAGAGTATAGTAATTATATTAAACAACACGGAGGACAGAATGCGTCCTTGCCTCATTCCTCTATCCATGGAGACTGCCTCCTGCCTCTGTCAATTGGTCATTCACGTTATTATTGGCAGAAGTCGCTATCATCTAACCTGCTTCTTTCAAGATGTTTATGAAGTAGAGTTTATCATATTTTACTCTATCAAATGCCTTTTTGTAGTCGATAAAACAAATATACACGTAGCAGGTAACATCCTTGCATCTTTGCATAAGCACTTGGACAGCGAATAGAGCCACTCGGGTGCCTAAGGCATCGCGGAATCCAAACTGCGTCCATAATATTTGGTCTTCGCATTTTTTATAAATTTTATATTCTGCCGTGTATCACTTTTAAAAACGTTTTAGGTAAGTGGTTCATTAGGCTAATTATTGTTCTGTAGTCTTCGCATGTTTTGACATTTACTTTTTTTGTTGTAGTTACGGAGGTTGACTTTAACCAGCTTTGGGGTATTATCCATTTTATTCCCTGTTCATCCAACCATACCATCCAATCATGTTCCTGTTTTGGGAATTCTGCACAAAACTGGTCAGGCCTTACAACTTTATCATCTTTAGTTTTTTATTGCAAAAAATAAACAAATATAGAGATAACTAAATATTACACAATTTTAATTTCTTTGATTTTTCGTGCTACAATCAACATTTAAGAATCTACGGCTATGATATAGTCCAGGGTAATAAGGTTTTTCCCCATGACACTCGAGCAGCCAGGGTACTGAAGCGTTTTTTCCGCAGGTAATACCTATAAGAGCAAATTGTAACTATTTCCTGCGTAGGATCTGGCGGCCATTTTTATTTATAAACAATTAAGTGTCAAAAAATGGCATTTTTCCCTATTTTTTTCAAATCAATGGAAAACAGTGAAACTTATGGTTTTTTTAGTACAAATATCTTTGAGCTTATGGAAAAATCTTTAAAATGACGTATTACAAAGTTTGATATACTCATTTATTGTTAATGTAATTGCGAAAAATGGTCGGAATTGCAAAAAAAATTAATTTCGCAATATCTACTGTAAAAATTAGTATACAGCTTTGAAATTTTTGTCATATAAGGGTTCTTTGGTGCTTAATATGTCATAAAAATTTCGAAGCGATTCATTTAATTGTTTAAATTTTATTCAAATTTTTTATCCCAGAGAGCAGTTTTTTTGCAATAACATAAGTCAGAAAAACATGACGTTAAAATCATTCCACAGGTGACAAATGAAAGAGCATGATCTATATTTTCAACTTGGTTTAAAAAAAGCGAATAAAAAATGCATTTATTAGTAATAAATAATTATGAAAAAGTATCGTAAATCTTTCCTTATAAACTTTTTATTTTGTTATATAAGAAATTATATATATTTATTACAATTTTTTATCAATTATGATATAAATAACATTACTTGGTAGTTGTGCATTAAAACAGGGTAAAAAAGTTAATTTTTTTGGAAAAAGTTATTCAAAAAGTTTATAAGGAAAGATTTACGATACTTTTGCATAATTATTTATTACTAATAAATGCACTTTTTATTAGCATTTTTTAAACCAAGTTGAAAATATAGATCATGCTCTTTCATTTGGCAGCTGTGGAATGGTTCTAACGTCATATTTTTCTGACTTATTTTATTGCAAAAAAATGCTCTCTGGGATAAACAATTTGAATAAAATTTAAACAATTGTATGAATCGTTTTGAAATTTTTATCACATATTAAACACCAAAGAACCCTCATTTGACAAAAATTTTAAACCTGTACACTAATTTTCGCAATTACTTTTTTCGCAATTATATTAACAATAAATGAGTATATCAAACTTTGTAATATGTCATTTTAAAGCTTTTTCCATAATCTCAAAGATATTTGTACTAAAAAAATCATAAGTTTCACTGTTTTTTATTGATTTGGAAAAAAAAGGAAAAATGCCATTTTTTGACAGTTAATTGTTTATAAATAAAAATGGCCGCCAGATCCTACGCGGAAATAGTTACAATTTGTTTCTATAGGTATTACTTGTCGAAAAAACGCTTCAGTACCCTGGCTGCTGAAGTGTCACGAACAGGGTATATTTTTGTCTTATTACCCTGGCCTAATAAGCCTAACGAGAAACAAACGATTAACGAACCCTAGACGCTGACGTCATCAGCAGCAAGCCATAAACAAAAACAAACCTAAGACCTTAAATAATATTGATTTTAGCAAAAAATGAAAGAGATTAAAATTGTATAAAATATAGTTCTTCTATTTTGGTTTATGTACTCTATATGTTGTAAAGTTGATAATAAAGGAGATACAATTCAATAATTATGCTCCCCTCCTCTCAACTATTTTCCCCTTAACTCGGAAAATATCGAACACACGAAAAAGATTGTAGGAAATCGCATTTGGAACAATTTCTGTTCCCAACATTTTTGTCGAAATGTTGAAAATGGCGGAGGGATTAAGTAACAACGGCTCTCCCTTAAAATTAAGATGGTACCGCAACGGCGGAATTCAGTCGCGATTTTAAATTTAAACTACTATTGACCCCAATCCCCTCAAGGGTTAGAATAATAAAATTACGGGCAGCTCGCCATCCGGTCCATAAATGAGAAGTTTGATTTTCCACTGTCGACCCATGTGCCACTGAAAATTGGCGGCATAGTGCTCATACGTTTTCTTTTAGATTATTATATTTATGGATTTTCTGCAATAATGTTGACATTTTCACTAGCAAGGCCACACCTGCCTTCAACTGACTCAGTGTTTTTCAGTTATTTAAATGTTCGTTGTAACACTGGAGCTTTGTATTCATCACATTTAAGTAGGTAAGCGTGTTAGGTATTCTGTTTGTACTTTAATGTGTACTTGCAGCTATCTCATCGACTTCTTCACGTTGATTTATTTTTTTTTTCTTATTAAATACTTTTCATAATATAACTTAAATTTTACAAGACCTAATGAATCAGAGGATAAGTTTAGCAGATGAACAATATGGTTTTCGTACTTGACGATCGTGTACAGATACAATATTCGCCGTATAGCGAATTACTCAGAAATCACTAGACAATAATACACCAATACTTTTTGTCTGATTGACTTGAAGAAAGCATAAAACAGAGTAAGACTCAAATATGTAATTTATCTTTTGTATAATAGATAACTTATTCTAAATATGGTAAAAACTATTGAAGACCTCCACCAAAATATCAAAATGGAAGTCGGAATAGATGGACAACTTACAGAACCTATAGATATACGCAGCGGAATATCATCAGAAGTGTCAACAAAGAAAGAGGATACAGACTGGGAAACAAAGAAGTAAAGTTATTCTGTAAAGCAGACGATGCAATATCGATAGCCCAAGACGAAGATAATCTGCAAAGATTAGTCAACAGATTTAACAAAATAGCAAAAGCAATTAATATGACAGGCTCAAATCAGCAAACTAAAACAATAGTAATCAGAAAAGAACCGATCAGATGTAAAATAGAAATTTATGACAGCAGTATTGAACAAGTAATTGAACTAAAATACCTTGGAATTACACTGTCCAGCTATGGATACCTGGACAAAGAAATGAGAGATCAAATACAAAAAGCAAATAGACTGGAAGGGTGTCTTAATAACACTATATGGCTAAACCGAAATATTAACACTAAGACTAACTCAAGAATTTATAACCCCAGTGTAAGACCAATAGTGACATGCATGAGAAACAAAATCTGACACAGCCACAATATAGTAGGGGAGGAAAGTATGCTAAATGTGCAGTCACTCGAGCGCTTTGGCGACCTATTGGGCTGTAAAAAGTCCTAAAACCAAAAAAATTTAAGTAAAGTTTTCCATTTTAATGGGGACTTTCCATGTTTTATTTTAATTTTCCATTTCCAACAATCATTTTTTTCGATTATAGCGCCATCTATACATAATTTAAAAAAATGTCTCAAACAAAAGTTACTTATTTTTACGTAAGGAATCCAAATCTGCAATAAAACATGGTGGCTCCCATTTAAGATTTTAAAGTAACCCCCCACCCCACCTCCGTGGGGGGTCGTGTTTAGTGCCATTCGATAAATTTTTCAAAAATATTAAGTAAGTGTTTTTAAGTTTTTCGATCTGATGTCCATTTCGCAAAATATCGCGGGATTCGTATTTAAAATTTTAAATTTACCCCCCATCCCTCTCCGTGGAGAGTCGTGTTTGGTATCATTCGATAGATTTTTGAAAAATAATGAGCACGTATTTTTTAGTTTTTCGATCTGTCGTTCATTTCGCAAAATATTCGCTTTTTTCTTGTGAAACTTTGTGACTCACCCATTTCCATACTCTTCAAGTGAGCTCAAATCATCAGATTTTTGAAATATAGGTACACTGTTTTGCATGTACCTAACTACTTACCTTATCTTAATCTGACGATTTGGAGTTTTTCTAAGGATAGATTTTTTTTCGGCCCCCCCCCCCCTTAACGAACTCCCCTGTATTGAGAGCCAATATACAGTGCGTCCATAAAGTAACGCATAAATTCATTATTTCGTAAACCGGCGACTTTAAAGAAAAATCCCGAAACAGGTCGATTTTTATTTTTAATTTCCGATTTTTTGGCATATACATCATACTAGTGACGTCATCCATCTGGGCGTGATGACGTAATAGTTGATTTTTTTAAATGAGAATAGGGATCATGTGATAGCTCATTTGAAAGGGTATTCAATTCTCTATTCCCTAATATAAATATTAACATAATTATTTATACAAGGTGTTCAAAAAAACATTTTTTTAATTAAAATAATTGAAACAAAAAGAAGAATGTATGTAATTTATCTAATTTAAAATACGTTTTAATGTTGTCAGAAAACAGGAAAAAAATGTTTATTTGACAAATAAATATTGTTCTTCGCTTAAATTCAGTGTTAAAGCTGCCACCCACTACCTCTTGCCAGTTTGAACATTCCGTTCAAGCGAAAATCAATGTTTATTTGTCAAATAATTTTTTTTCTGTTTACTGATAGTAGGAAAACGCATTTTGAATTAAATAAATTACATACATTCTTCTTTTTGTCTCAATTATTTTAATTTAAAAAATATTTTTTTGAACACCCTGTATAAATAATTATGTTAATGTTTACATTATTGAATAGAGAATTGAATACCCTTTCAAATAAGCTATCACATGACCCCTATTCTCATTTAAAAAAATCATCGATTACGTCATCACGCCCAGATGGTTGACGTCACTACTATGATATATATGCCAAAAAATCGGAAATTAAAAATAAAAATCGACCTATTTTGGGATTTTTCTTTAAAGTTGCCGGTTTACAAAATAATGAATTTATGCGTTACTTTATGGACTCACTGTATGGTAGAAGTAAATTTACAAGGTACAAGGTTTCTCCCCATATGATAATCTGATGCGCTCGAGTAACTGCAAAAATCCCCGCTTGGGTTCCCCTACCAATATAAAGACTACTGGGCAAGACAGAGATGTACGAGAAGAATTACAGGAAATACGCCGAGTGATCGAAAGAGGAGTGTAAAAAGTAAAGTTCGTGTAACCTTCTGGCTAAGATCTAGTGTTAGGGTTTTCAGGTCGCGCAAACCCTAACATGACTTAACGACTACTTACGTAACTGGGACCGACGGCTTTACGTGCCCTCCGAAGCACGGTGGCGCCTCAGTTAAATTAAAATTGAAAAATTTGTCGGTGCCAGGATTCGAACCCGGGCCTTCCAGCTTGTTAAGCCAGTAACCTAGCCACTGCGCTGCGGCCGCCACGAAAGATTAGTGAAGACATTAGAAGAATATGTAACGTACAGTATATAACTGAATGTATAGTAAATAGAAAAAAATAGAATGAAATAATAACCATATAAGCAGAATGTGAGAGACTCGTTTGGTGAAAGTACTAAGAGATTAATCACCAATCGGTAGAAGAAGTATAATATGAGCGCGCAAAATAACAACCTTTCTTAGCCTTGGGGGGATCAATTAGCAAATAAACAAGCAGAATTGCTTCTAAAGAGGAAGAAGAAGAAGAAGAAGAAGAAGAAGAAGAAGAAGAAGAAGAAGAAGAAGAAGAAGAAGAAGAAGAACGAAGGTTACTGGCATTGCGCGTTTTTTAAACTGTGACTAATACGACCATAACGTCCTTATTTGAATTTCAATATTAATATTATTACGATTTCATATTTTGATCTATTATTAAGTACAAGATTTAAAAAGCTAGTTCTTTTTCTGCAAGATGCCAGACGCATGGAGAAACAACATAATGATACCAAATTTTCAAGAAAGGAGACAAATAAGACCTCAACAATTATAGAGGTATAAATCACACCGCACTTAAGCTTACCACAAAAGTCCTTACCAACAAAATCAATAAACTAACAACTTTATTAGATGAACAACAAGGATCCAGATCCGGAAGATCCTGCGTAGACGCCGTATTTGTACTAAGACAAATCACAGAAAAGGCCATCGAGTACAATAAACCAGCATATCTATGTTTTATAGACCTGACAAAGGCTTTCGATCGCATCCAAGTCGAAGACGTCTTACACCTACTGTATAGAAGAAACATACCAAGCAATAATATAAAAACCATCGAAAACATCTACTTCCATAATTGAATACAGGCAAAGATAAATGAAAAACTAACACAGTTTATATTAGTACAAAGCGTAGTCAGACGAGGTGTCTCGTTAAGCCCACTGCTCTTTAATTCAATAATAGAAGAAATAATACAAGCAGTACGTAAAGGTCATGGTTACAGAATGGGGAACAAAGAAATATTATATTATGCAGATATTATGCAAATATTATGGTATGCAGAAGACGCCGCATTAATCGCCGAGACAGAAGCCGATATCCAAAGATTAACATTAACACACATCTTCAGTACAGCAGCCAAGAAATAAAGTATGATAATATCAGAAAAAACCTAATGTATGACAACATCTAAATACCCACTACGGCGTAAAATTGAAATTGATGGAAAAATAACAAAGCAGGAAGCAATGTTTAGATATCTGGGGATAGATATAACTACGGAGATGTTGAAGAAGAAGTACAACAACAAAGCTTAAAAGCCAGTAAGGCGGCGGTATCTCTTAATGACACAATCTGCAAGAACAAACATCTAAGACAAGATACACAAACAAGAATCTATAAAGCAGAAATTAGACCTATATTGACATACACGGCGGCGGCAAGGCCTGAGACATCTAAAACTAGACGATTACTAGAAACAACAGAGAAAAGTCTGTTGGATAGGGAGAGAAGCGAAAACATAAGAAGAGCATGTAATGTAGAAGACATAAATGGATGCATGACAAACCGGAAACAGGAGTGGAACGAACACATTAGTAGAATGGCAGAGGATGGGATAGTACAAATAGCACGAGATAAGTCACCAAATGGACGCAGAAGTATTGACAGACCATTAAAAAGATGATGAGATAATTTAAACAATTTAAGAAGCTAATATTGAAGAAGAAGCAGTTTTTAAAGCCTACATACAAGAAAGAAGAAGAAGAAAAATATATTTTTCTTTTATTTTTTCCAGAAAGTTTAATAGCCCTATCCAAATCTACATAATGAAAAGCGTTTTCATTGTTGATAAAAAATATAATATTGCTAATACACATAGTTTCAAAAGTTATGCATCACCCCTCGTATTCACGATGATTACGCTTTTATAAATCCGTATCTTTATCACATATTTAATGGGCGTTTTTATAAAAAATATACCATTTTTGGTTTTTTATTCTGGTGAAATTTTTGAAAACGTGATTAAAAATGAATCGTACTTTAATTTCTGAGTTGGATCGTATAAGAATTATCGATTTAGTTTAAGAAGGCCATTCATAGCGGTTCGTGGCGGAAAGAGTGGGTGTTTCTCAAAGTGATGTCTCACGGATATGTAATGGGTTCCTGGAGACAAACTCGATAAGGAATAGAGCTCGGTCTGGTAGACTCGAGTTACCAATGATCGACAGAATAGATATATCAGAATTTCCATCTGTATAAATTCTTCTTTGCCTGTACCAGCCCCCAAAGAGAAGTCAGGTGTGCTACAGGAGTCAGACTGTCGTTGGCTACAATAAGAAGAAGAATTTTAGACTCAGGTTTGAGGAGTCGTCGACCAATAAGAATTCCTCAGCTACAACTTAGACATGTTTTGGACCGCCTCCAGTGGGCTCAAGAACACATACAGCACCCCCAACAGTTTTGGAATTTTATGCTTTTTTCGGACGAGGCCAGAATCTGTTTAAATAGTGATAACCGGCGAATTCGTGTGTGGCTAGTTGTGCAGCTCTTGTTGGCTCTCGCCATACACGAATTCGCCAGTTATCACTATTTAAACAGATGCTGGTCTTGTCCGAAAAATCATAAAATTCCAAAACTGTTGGGGGTGCTGTATGTGTTCTTGAGCCCACTGGAGGCGGTCCAAAACATGTCTAAGTTGTAGCTGAGAAATTCTGATTAGTCGACGACTCCTCAAACCTGAGTCTTAAATTCTTCTTCTTATTGTAGCCAACGATACTCTGACTCCTGTAGCATGCCTGAATTCTCTTTGGAGGGCTGGTACAGACAAAGAAGAATTTCTACAGATGGAAATTCTGATATAGCTATTCTGTCGATCATTGGTAACTCGGGATCTACCAGACCGAGCTCTATTCCGTACCGAGTTTGTCTCCAGGAACCTATTCTACATCCGTGAGGCATCACTCTGAGAAACACCCACTCTTTCCTCCACGAACAGCTGTGAATGGCCTTCTTCAACTAAATCGATAATTCTTATACGGTCCAACTCAGAAATAAAATACGATTCATTTTTAATCACGTTTTCAAAAATTTCACCAGAATAAATTTTTCAAATATTTACACCTTGGCAAAACCAGATCAATTAAATGGGTAATCGAATAAAATAAAAAACCAAAAATGGTATATTTTTTATAAAAAAAGGTCCATTAAATATGTGATAATGATAAGGATTTATAAAAACGTAAACATCGTGAATACGAGAGGTGATGCATAACTTTTGAAACTATGTGTATATATAAGCATAAGCCAAATAATAATATATTACAAGATAGGCTTACTTATTTTTTGACTTCCTTCGTTTTTTAAAATATGACAGGTCAGCATTACAAAAAGTTTTTGTTGTTTATTTGGGTTTATATGACTGCAAATAAACAACAAAAACTTTTTGTAATGGTGACCTGTCATATTTTAAAAAACGAAGGAAGTCAAAAAATAAGTAAGCCTATCTTGTAATATATTATTATTTGGCTTATGCTTATATATACACATAGTTTCAAAAGTTATGCATCACCTCTCGTATTCACGATGTTTACGTTTTTATAAATCCTTATCATTATCACATATTTCTCTATCACATATTTCTATATCACATATTTCTATATCACATATTTCTATATCACATATTTCTCTAAAATAGTTATTCTATACATACCTATTATTTTTTAATATTTAAAAGTAACATACACAGAAAAATATTTAGATACTTACACCAAATAATATTATCATTTCTTATTGTATACTAAATATTAACTTTAAATACTCTATAAGTCTATAACTTAATTTTATAAAACTTCTTCGAATACAACTTTTTTTAATGCTTGGGTAAAGCTGTTTACATGTGTACGTATGTTATTAACAAACTATAAAGTATTCGCATAATACGGTAACGTTCTGTTGATAGTCGTAACTTTTACTATAACAAAATCTACAATCATAGTATAGGTTTCATGAAAGGGGCCAAAAACTCGGTAACTCAAGACAGGGCATTCAAACATCGTGAAATATATTGCGCCAAAACGTACCACCTTCCCCATAAATTCGAACGAACGTTAGAACTAGTCAAAAAACAATAACTAAAAATTTACATACAACTTACAATCCTTTTTGTCCTGTTTCTTTAATTTTGTACCTGGCCAATACCTCACTACCTCCCAATCGGAAACGTCCACTGTCTTGATATAGGTCATATTACGGATAAAGGTCCTTAGAGGTCCTTTTGGTCCTTAAGTTGATTCGATTACAATTCTTTGAAGCGTAGGGGCCGTTTTTGAAATTGTAATTCTCTTGTAACGTTTATTCATTTGTCCAATTTCTTTCACACTCCTGTTTTAATTTGAATATAAATGAGATTGTTATCGATACTTTTTTTCCTCATTAAATAGATTTATACAAGATGAATAATGTTAATCTGGTATAATGGTCAATCGCGTTTGTAAGATATAATATAGGGTGTTAGTAACTTAGTGCGAAAAACTTCTTAGTAACTTAGTGCGAAAAAAAAGGGATAATTCTGCATGAAAAAGATGACATTTTGTTCGATAAACGTGTGTCCCCCAATGCTTCGTTTCCGAGATACGGGGTGTTGAAATTTTTAATTTACTATTTTTTTTTTTTTTTTGAATAAGCCACAATTTAAGTTTGATATTAAATGTATTTGACGTTTCGACCGCCACTTCGGAAATCGTTATCGAAATGCAAAACATCAATAAATTAAACAATTTTTTTGTGTTTTAATTATTTTTATCTACATTATTGGCTAATATATGTATGGAAGATTTCAAAACAAAAATCATTTCTAAACCAGATTTAAAACCCACAGTCTGGTGGAGATATATGTAGATGATGTGTTCTCAATTTGGCCTCATGGATCAGAGTTGTTGGACACATTCCTAAATAATATAAATAAACAAGAGACAATAAAATTTACCATGGAAAAGGAATATAATAACAAACTACCTTTCTTTGATGTTTTAATCTGGATATGAGACTCAAGTGTATAGAAAACCAACAAACACAAACCGATATCTAGATTACAATCAAATCCCAACATCAATGTTAAAACGGGAATCATTAAATCCTTATACGATAGAGCCAAAACTACTTGTGGTAAGGAGCCCAAGCAGGGATTTTTGCAGTTACTCGAGCGCGTCAGATTATCACATGGGGAGAAACCTTGTACGCTGTAAATGTACCTCTACCAAATAGTGGCTCTGAATACAGGGACGTTCGTTAAGAGGGTTCCGAAAAAATCTATCCTTAGAAAAATAGAAAAACTTGAAATCGTCAGATTAGGATAAGGTAAGCATTAGAATATAGGTACCTATGTACCATAAGGAAATGGGTAGTCACAAAGTTTCACACAAAAAAGCGAATATTTCGCGAAATGAAAGTCAGATCGAAAAACTAAAAATTACCTCCTCAATATTTTTCAAGAATCTATCAAATGATATCAAACACGACGCCCCACGGAGAGGGGTGGGTGGTAAATTTAAAATTTTTATTACGATACGAACCCCGCGATATTTCGCGAAATCAACATCAGATCGAAAAACTGAAAAATACACACATTCAATATGCTTGAAAAATCTATCGAATGACACCAAACACGACCCCCCACGGCGGTGTGGTAGGGGGTTACTTTAAAATCTTAAATATGAGCCCCCATTTTTTATTGCAGATTTGGATTCCTTTCGTAAAAATAAGTAACTTTTATTTGAGACATTATTTTGAATTATGGATAGATGGCGCTATAATCGGCAAAAACGATTGTTGGAAATGGAAAATTAAATTAAAAAAATGGAAAGTCCCCCACTTTATGGAAAACTTAATTTTTTTTTGGTTTTAGGACCTACTCTTCACAACTCAATAGGTCCCAATAACGCTCGAGTAACTGCAAATGTAGCATACTCTCCTCCCCTACTATTGTTCTAACAAAAATTCATTCTTAGAGGAAAAACAATTATTGTTAACATATGTTTTATTAAAAAATGATTATCCTTTGTCGTTTATAACTAAGGGATTGTCAAGAATGGATCGAATTAAACAGAATACAGAACAACTTAAAACGGCATTCTAGAACATTCACAAGAAATAATACGAGGAACATCAAAATACCATCAATACCATATTAAAGGACTACCCGAGAAACTTAAAACAATAGAAAATAAATTCAACATTTCAACAACATTCAAAACAACAAACACATTGAGATATATGTTATCTAAAACTAAACCTAACAAAGAACAAGAAATAACAAAGAATTGTATTTATAAAATACCTTGTGAATGCAAACATTTTTATTTAGGTGAAACAGCAAGACCATTAAACGTTAGAATAAGTGAACATCAGTCTTATATTAAAAATAGATAATTTGATAGATCTCAAATATGTAAACATGCGTGGGACAATGAAGATAGAGTTCAGTGGAAAGATTCAAATATACTCCTGAAAGAAACAGATGGTAAAAAGGGAAAAGTCAAAAAAGCGGCCCTAATTAGGTATGTTAAATGAAACCAATTGTGTCGTAAACTGCTCGGAAGAATGCAGTAGAATGTGGTTACCTATATTAAAAGAGGAAATCAATAGAAAGAAAATACCACGATTAGTAAGTCAATAACATATCGAGGATACTGGATACATCATTTATATTTGATTTTGTATGTATGTATAATATTTTTTGGTGTTTTGAGAGTAAACTGAATGTAAGACCAAATACCTGCCTAGTATATCCTAACAAGAAAAATATTCTTTTCCTAGGTTTTCCTCATGATTTACTATGGGATCACTAACAGAAGAGTTTTACTGACAGCATTGCTTGTGGTTGTCTTTGTTAAAGACAGATCCCATGCAATGATTTTTCTGGCGGATATGCTAGAGTTAAAAGTTGATTTCATGTAAATCTTCCAATAAAGTCATCCCAGACAGGCAACTCATACGTATTGGCAATATCATTTTAAAGTCGTCTACTTTAAAATGTGTAATATTATATGTCTGAATTTTCAATATGCATGAGACTCCCCGTATATAATTTATTTCATGTAATACACAAGTAATAACTCACTCCAAATCTTAGTACTTTCTACACACATACCTTCATCTCGTTATTACTAAACTGAAACTCCATTTCTCTTGGTATAACAATCGGCCTCGATTATCTGATCTGAATAGATAATGGATGAATAGAACGGTGAAGTTAGAGAACTTGACTAAGCAAAACATTATTTCTGCAAACACCACTGCTGGGCAAGCAATAATATTAAGTCCTTTGTAATTTGTATCTTGGAAATAGCCCTCAGCTGTAAATTCTCTTTGAACTTAGATGTTTCTACTGCAAGATGCCTCTATTTGCACAGCTTTAATAGGGAATTATTACTTTACCATCAATGGTTAATATTCCTAATAATTGAACGTAAATAATAGTTATCAAAAAGAATTAATAAATGAAATAATAATTGTAATATAACCCATTTACATTTCCCCTGAATTGGTATAATAGTCCATTTACTCACGGTAAAATATTTCAAAATCCCAAAAATTTAAATAACTTCTTGGATTGACATGAAATTTGGCATACACATAGCTAACTTCTCAAAGAAAAAGTGTGATATTTTGCCGATGTGCATTTTTGCCCTAGGGGTGAGTTTCATCCCTTCTAGAGGGTGAAAAACATACGTTGAAAATAAGACCGGAATTGGATAAACTGACTAAGTCTACGCAATTTTCATTCTATAGAGTTTTTTTACTAAGTCAATACTTTTCGAGTTATTTGCGAGTGAATATGTTCATTTTCAACAAATAAACCACGTTTTTAGAAGGTTTTTACTAATAACTCAAAAAGTAAGTATTTTATCGAAAAAAATATTGTTATCAAAAATATAGTTTATAAAAAAGTGAAAAACCGGTGTATACATGAATTCTGTAGATCCAGTAGAAGCAGAGTTGTATCTAATGAAAAATAGGTTCTTCAAATTCTAAGTCGAATATTTCAACGTGAAATAACCGAAAAATGGTGGATTTTTTGGGGGAAACTCATTACAACTTTTTTAAAGTGTTTAAAAATAGCATTTTTTTAAGAAAGTTTCTAACATCAAAAGTAAGTAAGTTACGCTCAAAATAAAGTCGATAGCTTTAATTATTTGGTGAAAAAAATCGTGAAAATTACCTGCTAAAATTTCATCGATCCAAAAAGCTTAATTTTGAAATGGCTGTAGTTAAATGGAATAGAGCGAGTCACTAATCACGAGTATATGCAAATTTTGAATAACCCTATCCTAAAAAATTTTTGCCTGATACCTAGCAAAACTAAAAAATCAATAATATTCAGAAAATAAAAATTATATTTTTTACTCTTTTAGATTTTTGGTATCACTTTTAATTTTTAAGTTATCGTCGACAAAAAAAACGATTTTTTTTAATTAAAAAAAAGTTTACTTTAGAACCAAATTTTTTTAAAATGAGCATTTTAATCCGATGACACAAATCAGATAAACAATAGATAACTTAAGTAACTTGTGAAGCGGTAATAATTAATTTCATTTGGGATGCTAATGAGGCGGTGATTTTTACGTTTTTTTTACCAAAAAAAGGGACCAACTTTATTTTGAGCGTAACTTATTTACTGTTGATGCTAGAAACTTTTTAGAAAAACAAAAATAAAAGTTTGTTTAACACTTTCAAAACGTTGTGATTAGTGTTTCCCAAAAAGGGATATTTTTTTGGTTATTTCACGTTAAAATATTCGCTTTGAAATGTAAGAAATAAGAACCTACTTTTTATTAGCGACAACTCTGCTTATACTCAGTCTACAGACTTCATATATACACGGTTTTTTAACTTTTTTTTATTTTTTTCGACAATATACTTACTTTTTGAGTTATTTGCAAAAAACTGTCTAAAAACGTGTTTTATTTTATTGAAAAATTAACATATTCGCTCTTAAGTATCTCAAAAGTATTGACCTGGTGAAAAAACTTTATAGAACAAAAGCTGTTTAGAATTAGTCATTTTATCTAATTCCATATTTATCCTGAACGTATGTGTTTTCACCCCCGAGAAGAGTTAATACTCATCCCGAGAGCAAAAGGACACATCGGCACAATTTTTTTCTTTGACATGTTAGCTTAGCTATGTGTATGCCAACTTACATGTCAATCCAAGCAGTTAAAAATTAACAGCAAAAACCGTGAGAAACTACGGTTAAAAAACTAAATACGTTATTAAACGTGGAATACAAAATAAAATGTAAATAATAATTAGAGGGTTATTTTATAAACATGCTTTTTTTATGCCATGCTTATAACCAAGTTTTTTTTTTGTTCTCAATATTATTAGCTTTATTTGGCGTTGCTATTTTGCTTTGTGCTAAATTAAGTTCTCAAATTTTACCTGTAATTTTCTTCTTGGTCTAACTCTCCATTTTATAGATTGTTTCTACCTGTAGAAAATATTTTGTTTGTTTTTTTTTGTCCTTTTTTTGTTATTTTCACTGGTACAGTACAGTTTTGTATTGCATTGATCTTATTAACTAGGGGAGCCTTGGATGCTAAATTTGCAGTTATAAAGCGTTTTGTACTAAAGGGTCATGGGGAGCTATTTGGTTGTGATTAGATTGTGATGATATTAGATCCTAAAACAGAAAAAAATTATCTAAAGTTTTCGATTTTATTGGGGATTTTCCAGTTTTCAATTTAATTTTCCCTTTTCCAAAAATCTTGTTTCTGATCGAACAAAAGTTACTTATTTTTACGTAAGGAATCCAAAATGGCAATAGAAAATGGGGGTTCTTATTTAAGATTTTAAAGTAACTTCCATGGGGGTCGTGTTGAGTGTCATTCGATAGATTTTTGAAAAATATTGAATACGTATGTTTCTGTTTTTCGATCTGATGTCCATTTCGCGATACATTCGTTTTTTTTTGTGAAATTTTGTGACTAACCATTTTCTTTACTGAAATCGTCAGATTTTTTAAATATACACTATTCTTCATGTACTTAAGTTACATTGTCTTAATCTGACTATTGCGAATATTTCTAAGAATAGATCTTTTTTTCGGACACCCCTTAACGAACTCCCCATAATAGTGTTAAGAGTCCATATATGGTAGGGGTACATTTACAGGGTACCAGGTTTCTCCCCGTGTGATTTTATGAAGCGCTCGAGTAACGCACAAAATCCCCGCTTTGGTCCTCTACCATTATATTTTGCCATTTGATTTGAAGTTTCGTGTTGTTTTATCTAGCATCGATTTAGGCATTTTATATTTCTTATGGATTATATAATATATTATATTTACTTGCATCCATGGAAATCATAATTATGAAAGTTAATAATTTTTTTTAGCTTCCAACTGTAGAAATATACGTAATAGTATGGGAGGAAAGTATGCTAAAGTTACAGTCACTCGGGCGTTATGGGGACATATTGGGTTGTGAAGATTAGGTCCTAAAACCAAAAAAAGTTAAGTAAAGTTTTCCATTTTTGTGGGGACTTCCCATTTTTTAATTTAGTTTTCCATTTCCAACAATCGTTTTTTCCGATGATAGCTCCATCTATTTAAAATTCAAAAAAATATCTCGAATAAAAGTTTCTAATTTCTACGTAAGGAATCAAAATATAATCTGCAATAAAAAATGGGGGCTCCTATTTAATATTTTAAAGTAACCCCCCACCCCACCTCCGTGGGGGTCGTGTTTGGTGTCATTCGATAGATGTTTCAAAAATATTGAATACGTTCATTATTGGTACATTTTCAGTAGTCAGAGACAAAAGTACCACTGAACCTCTAAAAATCGTACCAACAAGCTGGATTTTGCCGGGATTATTAATTTTGGGACCCCAAAAAAGTATCAATAAAGTTCGCCACTCTTACTACCGAGCTTCCTTCCAAAAACCACCCCTCGTAAGGGGGTAAAAACGGAAACCATCGATTTACCTAGAATCTATAGGCCGTAAAAAAAGAATATTTCAAACAAGAAATGTAGCTGAGATAATTTTTAACAACAATGTATAATAGCAGTTTTTGTGTGGAATGAATCGTTCTGTCAGAAACAACGCTTGAAGCGACCAGCGATTTTAAATGTCAGCTACTCGCACAAAATCATTCTTTCAAAAATGAAATTTGTAATAACTCGACAGTAGCAATTCGATATCTTCTGATCAGTCCTATCGACAAAAATTAAATTGCGTTTTAATGTTGAAGAGTGCAGCTTTCGTATGCAGTTTTTGGATTTGGCCCCAAATGAAGTTAGTTGCTATAAAGCTCCAAATTAAATAAACCTAAATAAACCTTGTTAGGGCTTAATCTTTAAAACTTATAACATGATAGTTCGACTTTGTGTTTTGGCAACAAATGAGAAGCATTCTAAACATGACTAAAAAACGCTGAATTAAGGCCATCGGTACATAATTCGCAAATATTTTACGGGTATCCCTACTTTTTCTGTCTTTACACGGCAAATTACGTGTAGTAAAATTCACACTGGTATGGATATGTAAAAATTACTAGAATGTCATTCTACTTGAAAATGTCATCATTAATTTAAAGAGATGGCTTTTGAATGTTCTTGGATAACTGTTATTTTTATAATTGCAAATTATTAATTCAGTTAATAAATGTGATAATTTTTTCACTAACTATGTATTCAGTGATTGTAATAATTTATGTGTACAACAAAAACTAATACTCAATCGGGAAAAGGGGAAAAGTGTTAAAGTGATTTTTTAATAATATATTGTTAATATGGAACGCTTACAATTTTGAACATCTTTAACAACAAAATACTTGGATCACTGAATATATTATCCTGATGTATTCTCTGCTTGGATCTTCCACAAATAATACACAATATATAACTTTTTATTAAGTTCACGTCTTAAATCAATTATTTATCAAATACACTATATATCAATATTATTTAATCAACAACTCAAAATATTCCCGATGCCATGTCAAATATTTAAAATTGTCACTGATTGTCACTCTCTGACTGACAGTATGCTGACAATATTCTATTCGACTGAGTGCGTTGTATGACAAAGATAGATTTGGAAATATTACCACGGACATTGTGTTCATTTTTTTCGAATCCTGAAAAAACCAATAAATTCTTTTAAAAAATTTAAACGCAGAATGAAAGACTATATTATTATCGAGGGCCGAAAGTCCCTTAGAATAAATAAAAAGTTTATTTTCAATGAGATATTTTAAATAAATATCACACTAAATTTTCTCTTAGTTTTTCACCCCTGTAACTTATTAAAATAAACATTATAGAAGTTCTCAGGGACTTTCTGGGTTTCACATTACAAACGATGCAATACTGATTTGTTTCGTGTCGTTTGTAAAAAATACCATTTTTGAAACAATATAACCTCAGATACAAATTCTGCCCAATGGCGTCTACGTGGAAGCATTTCCCGTGATCGTTTGCAATGTGAAAGTTTAAATTCTTAAAAAATCCACAAGGAAAAGAGAATTTTTTTTCCTGTAGTTGGCTGTATACCATCAATCACAAAAATTGGAAAAAATTCTTTGTAAAAGGTATAAAATTTTATTAAAATACCTTTAAAGGGCTACATCACAACAAAACATTTTCGATTTTATAAAAAAATTCATCATCAGTGTTAGATAAATTGGATGCTAGCTGAGCCACCATAGAAAAATATTCGGGTAAAAACCCTTTAAATATAACATGGATGCGGTAAAGGTGCATACTTAAATAAAATGCCTTATGATGGATACATGGCAACAAGGAAAATGCCCTTAGGTAACGTATTGAATTTCCCAACACGTGGGATGCAAATTGATTTGTTTACATTCCAATGACTTAATGACAACTGAGCCTAACTGATTTTCATAAAACTTTATACTTTTTACAAAGAATTTTTTCCAATTTTTTAAATTCTTGGTTTTTTAGGCATATTTAAAATGTCCCATGTTTATTGCCACAACTGATTTTATGATTGATCTCATGGGAATCCAAAAAAATGGCAAAAATCGCACACGTTTATTCATTTAACAGCTTCATAACCACTGACTTCATTTGCAGCAAAATACAAAATATCATACGAAATCTGCCGTATGCAAACAGTAGAGAACAGTTCGTTCTATACAAGAAGTTCTAATAAACATTTTTGTTCAAAATTACTTTAGTCACATTAGGGCAATCATTGAGAGCAAGAACAGGTTATTACCTCCGAATTCTATCCTACTACATGGATTTTAATGAAATTTTAGGAATAGCCTGAAAATATCTCCTTATTCAAAGTCTACCCTATGCCGATATGTGCTTTTGCCTTGGAGGCGGTTCCCACCCCTTTTCGGGGGTGGAAAATTTTTTGGTTAAACAACTACGGAAGTTGCTAGAGAACCTAATTCTAAGCAAAAACTGTTCTATAATTTTTTTTTCGATAACTCAATACTTTTTGAGTTATTCGTGGTTGAAAATTGGTCATTTTTATTGAAATATAAACACCTTTTCAAACGGTTTTTTGCGAATACCTTAAAAACAATGCATCTAACTCAAAAAATTATATAAACATTTTTAAAGCTCATAAAAAATCAACAATATTTGTTCCTTCTTCAATCTTCTAGTTATAACACAAAAAGAGATATGGTAGGTAAAAAGAGTTTGTTTTTTTGGTGCATGCTCAAATCAGTGTATTCAACTTGAAATAACAGAGAAACGGTCGATTTTAGGTGTATAATGCTACCAATACCTTTTATGGTGCTTGAAAAGTCCTTTCAAATATGCAATATTAAATGTCGATTACATTCAAACTAAGCGAGATATGCTGCAAAAAATTGATGACTAACGAATTTTAAGAAAAAAATTTAAAAGTATATTTAACCCCTCATCCACAAAAATTTAAATGCATCGTTTTCCTTCTACAATACATTTTATTACAGTGTTGTTTTTATGTTCAAAAAGTTGAGCGGGTTTAAAATGAATGGTTTTTGAAAAAAATGAGATCAAATTATAGAGCGCATATTTAAATTTTTTTAAAAATCTTCTTTTTCTCCATGTATCTTGAAAATGATAAGAGATACTGTAATAAAAAATAAAATCAAAATGTTTATGTAGAAGAAACCTACATTTTTGTATGGCATCTTTTTTTGGCATCTCTTATCATATTCGAGTTACATGGAGAAATAGGAAGATTTTTAAGAAATTTTAAAAATGCGCTCAACAATTTGATTTTATTTTTTCAAAAACCATTCATTTTAAACCCGCCCAACTTTTTGAACATAAAAAGAACACTACAGTAAAAGGCATTGTAGAAGGAAAACGATGCATTTAAATTCTTGTGGATGAGGGGTTAAATATACTTCTCATTTTTTTCTTAAAATACGTTAGTCATCAAGTTTTTTACAGTTTATCTCGTATAGTTTGAATGTAATCGACATTTAGTATTGCTTAATTTATAGGTCTTTTCAAGCACAACAAAAGTTTTTGGTAGCATTATACACCTAAAATTGACCGTTTCTCTGTTATTTCAAGTTAAATACACTGATTTGGACATGCACCAAGAAAACAAGTTTTTTTCACTTACCATATCTCTTTTTGTGTTATAACTAGAAGATTCATAAAGGAGAGAATCTCTTTGTTATTTTATAGGCTACAAAGATATTTTATGTAGTTTTTTTAGTTAGATGCATAGTTTTTAAGGTATTCTCAAAAAACCGTTTCAAAAGGTGTTATAGGTCTGGATCCCGCGTATGAAAAAAAAGTTGATTAATAGCAAGCTGAAAATTTGTTAATAGCTTAAGGGTGTCTAGTCGGATAAACTTTGATATATGCCAACACTGGAACAGGGGCGGTTTTAACTGTGGAACGGGTTAAAAATTTGGAACGGTCACATCACGAAAACTGCACATTTATTTTGTCCGACAGAACAGACTTAAACTCTCCGAACAGAGATTAAACTCTCATGCAAAAATCAGACTGCTATTTATCACCTGTCATAATTCCTGTTATTTGAAATATTCTACATGTTCCACTCATTAAAACGCCCATTTGGTGATAAATATCATTCTGATTTTTGCATGAGAGTTTAATCTCTGTTCGGAGAGTTTAAGTCTGTTCTGTCGGACAAAATGCATGTGCCGTTTTCGTGGTGTGTCCGTTCCAAATTTTTAAACTGTTCCACAGTTAAAACTTCCCCTGTTTCAGTGTTCGCATATATCAAAGTTTATCCGACTAGACACCCTTAAGCTATTAACAAATTTCCAGCTTGCTATTAATCAACTTTTTTTTCATACGCGGGATCCAGACCTATTATGTTTCAATGAAAATGGCCAATTTTCAACCAGGAATAACTCAAAAGTATTGAATTTTCGAAAAAAAAATATAGGACAGTTTTTGCTTAGTATTAGGTTCTCTAGCCTCTTCCGTAGTTATTAAGGCAAAAAATTTTCCACCCCCGAGAAGGGGTGGGAACCGCCCCCCAGACAAAGCACACATCGGCATAGGGCAGACTTTGTTTCTTGGGCTATTCCCTACTTACTGTGAAAATATAACGTAAATCGATATAGTAGGATGGAATTCGGAGCCACATACGCTCATTGAGTGCCCTACATTATTTGTTTGAAATATTTTTTTAATGCGTACAGGTTCTAGGTAAATCGATGTTTTCTGTTTTCTATCCTTAGGGTGGGGTATAGGAGTAACAAATTTTTTTACATGTTATTTGGAGCTCCAAAATTAACATTCTCAGCAACATTCAGTACTACTATAGAAAAGTTGTACTACTGTAGAAAAGACGATATTAAAAATATTATAGATATTATAGATACTGTTCCGAAATGAAAATACTACCTAATAACTGTATGAAGAAACAGAAATGTAAGACAATGTTTGTATTGAGATATGGTAGGTAGATGAACGATATGAAAGGAGAGTAGACTCATATATTAACTAATAATTAATTAATTTTCTCTTGTTCTTCACCTTCAGCTTGTATCTACCCATTTCTGGATGTAGGCCTCTTTCAGGCATTTATCAGGTTTTAATTTAAGTGTAATATATTATTTGCTTTTTTCCCTGGTGTTAAAATGTTTCAACAAATTATTAAATTATTTTAAAATAAATCACTACAACTCCATTATGCATATCTATATTTAGATATTTTTAGGTTTTTTCACTATTGCGGTATCTTTGATTTGCATTTTCCGTCATTTTATCGGCTAATAAATCAACAAACTAATCATGGCTCGTTAACAAAAAAGTTTCAGGGAATTCTAAACTGTGCTACACAATATAGTCCAAGTTGTGAGGCCGCTCTTGTATTAAAAATATTCTGATTGGGTTTCTTTACGGATTCCTGTTCAAAAATGTTCCTCTTCTTGAAAATGTAACAAGTTTGTTCATTTTAGGTCCTAGATGAGTTGTTCTAAGTGTCTTGAGGTGCATTCAGGGCCGTAACTACCATTGGGGCAACCGGGACAGTGCCCCGGGGCCCCCGGCCAAGGGGGGCCCACAGAGTCCTCCTTTTGGTTGGCCGTGCATAGATTTTAACGAGGAAAATAATAAAATGTAATTTAAAAGCCGATATCAACGAAATATTTTCAAATGACACAATTTTAAAAAGACAGTAACATAAAGTCTTAATTTTTCACTGGGAAAATTAGTCTTTTCGACTAAAATGCAATTGGAACAGAACAGGGGCCCTGAGGCCTGAGCTAAGCTGGGACCCCCGAGACTGTAACATAAAAAGTTAAATTATTAGTTAAGAAATTAGTTATTTCGGCGTAACAAAACCTAAAATGCCATTGGAACAGAGGACCCGGGCTAAGCTGGGGCCCCCGAGACCTTTCGTAAATATATAAATTGTTGCGGAGGAAATTAGATATTTTGGCGAAATAAAAATTAAAATGCAACCGGAATAGGGGCCCAGGTCCCAGCCCAGCTACTTTGTCTTAACCAATTTTCCCAGACTACATCTTGGTATGTGAAAGGAACCACATGGTACCACATTTTGAAAATAAGGGTAAGGATAAGATAGAATGAGCACATTAGGATCAGTCCCACCACTACACTGACTGTGTTTGGCTCACATTTCAGTTGCTTAAGGCATCTTAAGGTGCATTTACGTTTACTTGGTAGTTCGCTTGGTTATTCGTTCACTACAAAGTAAGACCATTTGCAGGCGCGTTCCAAGTTACATGAAAACCGTCATTCGTACTGCCCTCGTCATGCGCATTATAAAAAATGCGTTCCAAGCGAACATGAACGATGATTCGTATCGTACACTGTGTTGTTCTAAGCGGTCCATGTACCGTTTCGAAATCGGTAACTGAACGGTCCTTTTGATACATGCCTTCAAGCAGAAACTATTTGTACTGACTTGCGCAATTAGGATTGTTTTCATTTTTACTGGTCACTGCTACGAGATCAGCTGATGATTCAATCAAAATAATCCACAATCCACGCTATTAGTACCTGTGAATCTTGATTTTCGTTTAAAATCTTTTTTTTCAAATTAATCTTAAAAATATGTATAATTTATTTTTTTTTTTCATAAAAGATAGCGATTTGTCAGATATCGGTTCTGAGGAAGATTTTGAAGTTAAAGTAATGTTTAATGAACATGTTAGAAATGATAATTTCTAACCATCTAGCAAACTACTAGTGGTACTCGTACTGAAAATGGCTCAGGCGCAACTCGAACTCGAAATGGTACACAAATACGTTCCAAGAGGGTTACGTACCGGTAATCGGTTCGCGATTGAAAGAAAACCGTTCAAGGGCGATTCTGCGCATTAAAACAGTCTAATCGATTTCGGGACGGTTCAAGGGATCGTACAAATGTGTTGTCTTGGAACGAACCTTACATTGTAGCGTACGAACGCATTCGTTGATGATCCGTCCACATTGTCAGATACAGATGAAGATGTATTCATTAGCGCTGCTAATTTTATAATTATTGCAAGACATGCTGAAAAAAAAGAAGGAAGAGAGTGTGGTGTTCACACAGGAGGGAAAATGCGTTTTCAAGGGGTTAAATATCAAACATTTTTCCAAACCCGTTTTAGTTGTTTTCTTGTTTATTGAACTATCAAAAAACGTCGTTAAACATTTGTAACAAATCTATTACATTGCCAAGTTACATTTATATTTTTTCCCAATGTAGATTTTTCATTTTTTTATCTCTGCACTATTTTTATGCAATTTTATTTGTTTTGCAGATAAATATGTTTAAAGAATGGGTAGACAAAATTGTTTATATATTTTGTAAGTCAGGCACTACTTCCTTTCAGTGCACAAAATTAGTAGAGGTAGACAACTTTGTCTGAATGGCAAAGAAAAATGTTTTTACGTATACCATTACAAATAAGGAGTTGCCTAAATTAAAAGGATTTTAAATGAAGAATGAAACCCATTCAAGATTTAAAAGGATTTTATTTAGAATATAATAATTATATTTTATAAATAAATAACTCTATTTTAAAATTACAAACTTTTTTTTATTTTTAAAATATATTATTTTCCTAAAATTTAATGGGGAGAGGGGGTGTTATGACGCGAGAGCAGTCCCATGAATTCAGATAAAAGAAATTTGAACTTTGTTCTGAAAAATCGGTTCAAACTTTAGAAAATGCATGGACCATCAGTGATAATAAGCTGTATGGTAACAATGTAACAAAGGACATCGCACACATCTTATGGAAAATATAATGTCACTCAAATGAAATAAAATTTACACGAATAGATGGGTCCTGAAATTTTAATAATTGAATACCATTGCTCCAACTCTGTATTTTGATTAACAAGAGCGTAAATTGATAAAAATAAATCTAAAATCAAATAGGAATGTACGTGTGTCAAAGAGAGAAAAAAGATCTTGTGGTTCGTTTACTCCATAAATTTTTCTCGCGAGGGATTAAGGCAGAGGCTTACTCTTAGCTTTTCCTATTATTATTGATAATGAAGTAGGTAGAATTTGGCTAGCTGTACCGCCTCTAATCGGCTTAAGCGAGTGGTGAATAGACTGTATTCGATAGCCGTTAGACTAATATTATTTATGAATGCCAGTTTTATGGACTTCAGAATGCGATTTCGATAAATTTAATTACAATTAACGCACTAATTAAGCAAAATTCAGAGTTGGCGCAATGATATCAAATTATTGAAATTTCAGGACGCATCAATTCATGTAAATTTTATTTCATTTGAGTAACATTATATTTTCCATAAGATGTGTACACCGCACTGTACACTTGACATTGTGTGTCAAATTCAAATTTGGCAATTTAGAATAAATTAAAGGTGAAATATTTATTTCATAAATTTTCAAATAATTCTAGAAGGGCATTAATAGACAGAAAATACAGTTTTCACATTTTTACATCGGTTTGCCAAGATAAGTTTTTTTGCCATTTTTATACGGTTTTGAATTTTTTTAAACAAATTCAAAACATCACCTTTTTGCTTCGGAAAATATTTTTTTATGTGTTTTGGAACATTTAAACAAAAAAGATATCTTTTCATTTTTCTGAAAAGTTGATAGTTACGAGTTATAAGCGATTTAATATTTAAAAAACGATAAAAATGCGAAACTACGCATCTTTGAAGCTTGGAAACTCATATGTTCATATGTAAATAATTATTTTTAAGGTTTTTTAAAAATTCAATTCCAAGATTCTGATGAGTAATCGGGCTTCATTCAATTTAGTCCGTTGTTTTTTTTTTCAATTATGCCCTTATTAATTACGCACTTAACATATTACGAGTATACGTACTTTTATAGTGCAGTCACTGAAGGTTTTTTACCTCCGATTTCGATGAAACTTCATCGATTTTTATGAAAAATGTTGAGTAGTTAGAGGAAACTAAAGAAACAGAAGTGACGTGGTGCCAACTTGCGCTTTTACCCTGGGGGTAGATGCTACCCCTTCGCGGGGATGAAAATTATTTTATTAAAAATAACTCCACACAAATCGATATATAGGGCCAATTCTAAGCAAAATTGGTTCTACATTTTGATTTATAAAAAAAGATCAATAATTTTAATTTTTTGTGAAAAAAATTCTTGTTTTAAAGATGTTTTTCAAAAATAACTCAAAAACTATTAAAAAAAGTATTGTTATCAAAAATGAAGCTTATAATAAATCGAATAAATTACTTACTTGAAATCCTTTAAATCTTAATTCAAAGTCAGTTATAGGTAATTGAATGTATATTTTTTTCGGCGAGTACTCAAATCTAAGTATTCAAGCGTAAAAGCAGAAAAACTATGCATTTTATAAATTATACTTATTAAATACTTGTCAAAGCACTCAGGAATACCTATCTAATGAGATGCAGAGGAGGTTTATAGCATCAAAATTAAGCAAATTATGATGAAAATAAGAGAACCCTTACTAATTTTTTAGGAAAAAGTGAAAAATAGCGACAAAATAGTAATCCCTATAAAACTTTCTTTGCTTTAAAATAAGTAATAACCTTAAACATTTTGACCGGTTTAGAATGCATATTTAAAAAAATATATAATTTTAAAAAAAAAATCAGAATTTTTCAAATTTTCGTAAATTTAATTTTCTTTTGGTAATAACTCCAAAAATACTCGATAGACGTAAACAATGATATAAAACGAAATTTTAGTCTTTTTTAGTTTATTATCAAAGATTCTACTTTTTTTTTATTTTTGTAAATTAAAAAATAACCGAGATAGAAACGTTTAAAGCCCATATTTTACTGCGAGACCCATACAACCAGGATCTTTTAACATTTTTTCTTTAAAAAATAAAGGCATTTTTAAAGATTAAGTTTAATACGGTTTTATAGCCCTTGAAATTACCTTTCAAATGGTTTTTAGATAAACCTTATATCATAAAAATTAACGGAGTTATGTAGGAGAAATACCGTTGTTTTGTAAAAAATTTTGGAGAATAAATTTTGATGCTACCAGCTACTTCTTGAGCTCATTTGATGGGTATTAAGTGTATGTTAAGTGCATGTTACAAAATGCATCGTTTTTCTGTTATTTAAGCTTGAATACTTAGATTTGAGTATTTGCAGAAAAAAATGTGACTTTCACCCCTCTTGGGGGTGAAAAAATATATGTCCAAAATAAGTCAGGAAATGGGTAAACTGACTAATTTTAAGTAACTTTTGTTCTATAGAGCTTTTTCGCCAAGTCAACACTTTTCCAGTTATTTTCTAGTGAATACGTTCATTTTTCAACAAAATAACCACATTTTTATACGGTTTTTCGCAAATAACTCAAAAAGTAAATATTTTGTCGAAAAAATGTTCTTAGCAAAAATATAGCCTGTAAAAAAGTAAAAAAATGGTGTACGCGTTAAATCACTGGACCTTGTAGAACCAGAGTTGTAGCCAATGAAAAATAGATTCATATTCCCTAAATTTCAAATAGAATATTTCGACATGAAATATCCAACAAATTAAGCACTTTTTAGAAAACCCATTATAACTTTTTTAAAGTGTTTAAAAAAATCTTTATTTCTGTTTTTATAAAAAGTTTCGAGCATTAAATTTAAGCAAGTTACGCTCAAAATAATGTTGGTCCCTTTTGTTTTGGCAAAAAAAGTCGGGAAGACCACCCCCTAATTAGCAACTTAAATGAAATTAATCGTTACCGCTCCACAAACTATTTTACTTATGTTATGTTTATATTATGATCTGTAAGTTTCGTCGATTCAAAGTGCTTATTTTTAAAAAAATTTGGTTTTAAAATAAAATTTTTAAAGATTTTAATTTTGAAAAATATGATTTTTTTCAATATAACTATAAAATTGTTAGAGATGCCAAAAATATCGAAAAACAAAAAAAGTCAACATTCCTTTTCTAAATCATGTATTTTTTTGTTTTTCTGTTAGACAAAAATTGATTAAGATTTGATGTTTTTAAATTTGCATACATTCGTGATCAGTGACTCGTTCAACTCCTTTTAACTACAGCCCTTTCAAAAATAATGACTTTGAACCGAAGAAACTTACAGATTATATAAACAATACATACACGAATCAAAAAACTTGTGAAGTCGTTACAATTAAGTTCATTTGAGATACTAATTAGGGGGCGATTTTCCCAATTTTTTACCAAAAAAAAGGGACTAACTTTATTTTGAGCGTAACTTGTTTACTTTTGATGCTAGAAATTTTTTTGAAGACAAAAATGAAGCTTTTTTAAACACTTTAAATAAGTTGTAATAACTTTTCCCCGAAATGTGCTTCATTTTTGGTTATTTCACGTTAAAGTATTCCATTTGGAATTTGACGAATATGACCCAATTTTTCATTAGCTATAACTTTGCTTCTACTAGGTATAGAGACGTGATATATACACCATTTTTTAAATTTTTACAGGCTATATTTTGCTAAGAATGTTATTTCGACAAAATACTTACTATTTGAGTTATTTGCGAAAAACCGTCTAAAAGCATGGTTATTTTGTTGAAAAAATGTACATACTTACTGGCAAATAACTCGAAAAGTATTGACTTAGTGAAAAAACTCTATAGAACAAAAGTTACTTAAAATTAGTCAGCTTATCCATTTCCGGACTTCTTCTTCTTCTTCTACGGCACTACAGCCCAAATTGAGCCTTGGCCTCCTTTATTTTTTGCCTCCACCCTTGCCTGTCTGTGGCTGCTCTTCTCCATACACGGACTCCTAAAAGGGCTTGTGCGTCGCTGTTTACTGTGTCTTCCCAGCGCTTTCGTGGCTTCCCAACCGGTCTCTTTCCTTGCATTCTAGCATTCAGTGCTCGTTTTGGTAGCCTATCTTCTCCCATTCTTATCACAATTTCCGGACTTACTTTGGACGAATATTTTTTTACCTCCAAGAGGGGGTGAAAACCACCCCCGAGCAAAAGCACATATCGGCACAATATCATTTTTCTTTTCTTTGACTTGTTAGCTATATTTATGCCAAATTTCATGCCAATCCAAGCGGTTCTTTAAAATTTAGAGGTTTTGCAATATTTTGCCGTTAAAGAACGGACTCTCAGGTTCAACTAAAATTCATTTGAAAGCTAATTCCAAGAGCTATTAAATCACGTTCTTTTATTTTCATCAAACTTGCTTAATTTGATGATATTAATTTCTTCTGGAGCTCGTTTGATAGGTATTTCGAAGTTCTTTGACTGACAAGTGTTTAGAAGATATATTTTATAAATTGCATCGTTTTCCCGTTATTAAGCTTGAATACTTAGATTTGAGTACTCGTCGAAAAAAATATACATTCAATTACCTATAACTCACTTTGAATTAACATTAGTTTAGTTCTTTAAGTGAGGAGTGTATTCAATTTTTTATTATCTTTGAATTCTGGCAATAATATCTTCTTTGTAAAAGCTTATAGTTTTTGAGGTATAGGTGAAAAACTGCTTTAAAACAGGCATCTTTTAGGAAAAAATAAAATTTTTGATCTTTAATAACTCAAAAGTATTGATTTATATTAATAACTTTATATAACAAATTTTCGTTAAAGTTTGTCCCTCTATCGACTTATGGTATTATTTTTATTAAAATAATTTTCACCCCCGAGAAGGGGTGGCGTCCACACCCAGGGTAAAAGCGCAAGTTGTAATCATGTCACCTTTGATCTTTGTGGTATCCTCTAATTACTCACCAATTTTCATGAAAATCGATGAAGGTTCAACGAAATCGGAGGTGAAAGCCTTTAATGACTGCACTATATAAAGTTTTATTGAATTAGAGGCGAGTGGCAAATTTTCTATTAATGAATTTTTGTGCTTATAGATCCAAACTCTCAATTTATCGAATGATTTACAATCGCAGTCAATAGTCTTAGTAATATTAACTTACAATTCTTCTATATTAAATGGATAAAAGTCTATACAATAATTGATAATTAAATTTATGAAAGAACCATTAATTTGTAACAAAACTTGTAGAAAGTGTGTCTATGTAGGTACCTTTTGCAAAATTTTGCAAATATTTGGGGGATTTTCTTTTAAAAATCTAGCTTTTGTATCCACATTACTAGTATAATCCTCTCCTTTGAGGTGATGCATGGCAGGCAAAATACTGCAAACTTGATTTCCATGAAGGCGTGCTAAAGAGTGTATATTTCTTGTGCACTTGCCAGACCCATATTGAATCCATAGAGTCTGTAACAAAATTTTAGTAAATGTACCCAACTTTAAATTGATATTAAATTAATATTTGCCTAGATTTTTTAATGATTCATTCAAGAATCAAAACGTAAAAACGCGTCAAAACGCCCCAACACTAATTGTTTATAGCTTTGTTTAACAATAAAAAAACTAATTTATAGGAATGTAAATAATCAAAACCTTGATACCTTGAAACCTTGACTGAACTTTCAAATACAAAAGTTTTGTTTTGTCAAAAATCGGTTTTTTATAATGTTGCAAGTTTTTTGTTTATAACAATCTTATCGACATCCGGACCAACTGTTACCCAAAAAATTCGTGTTCTACGGTTCAAAATACATAGAAAAAACTTTGGTAAGTCTATCTAAATAAAGGAGGCCGTTGTACCCCTCTGGCGACAGTACTATACATATGCGTATTTTTACATTTTTAAGATAAATCGCTTATAACTCGAAAACTATAAACTTTTGAAAAAAATTACGACAGACCGTTTTTATTTAGAATGACCCATTAAATCTAATAACATATTTTTCGAAGCAAAAAAGATGATCGTTTAAATTTGTTTTAAAAAATTGGTTTAACAATTTCTGTCCGAAAATTTCGCCCGGCACCCTTCTGATCTGTTTAAATGTGGCATTTTTTAACAGAAATCCGCAAAGTAGCCGAATCAGAAATATGATCATACGGGAGCGGTCTCACAACATGGATTAATAATATTCGTGATATTTATTGCACCTTAAATAATAATAGGTTACAAAATACAATATTCTAACTTTATTAACTTACGTGAATTTCGTGTAAGACAAAATATGTTTACGATGATTATCTTAATAATGTTGCAAACAATTTTATTATGTAAATTGCAGTTTTTTAATGTATCACATTAACAAATTATAGCCTGTCGCCTTATAGAAACTAACACGATAATATTTAACACATTAATTAAATAATTGCTCCCAAAATTTGAAAAACCAGGACCGAAGTGTTTGAAGTTTAGATTCAGATATAAAATATTGACAAAATCAAAGAATGTCTCTAGGAAGACATCCAGGGCATTTAGGAATAAAAAAAATAGGTTTTTAAATAGAGCACCTAAACTTTTGCATTGTGTTCGGGATGACATGACGTGAGAAAAAAAGTCTACAATAGAAAAATGGGTGGGCATGTAATATGGCATTTACATACAGTGCATAAAATACATCCAATAGTGCATAAATGTGTCAAAATCAGTATCTTAAGGCTCAGCTTTTGTTTCTCGGGGTTTTGGTGTTACTGAATATAAATACGCCATCAGAACCGATCCCCGGAGCACCTGATGCCCAGGATCAATGCTGAGGCACGTCATCTTCTGGAGTTTCGAGGGATTTCGGCACTAAATCAATGCAAACATATTACTCGGAGATATTTAGGGTTACTGAACACGCATACGACATCAGAGCCGATCCTAGGAGCACCTAGTTCCCAGGGTGACTGCTACGTCATATGAAAATTTGAGGCTTCCCGACACTAAATTGATGTAAATAGAGTACTTGAGGGTTTTGGGAGTTCTGAACTACGATTATCTGTATTAAGTGCCGCAAATGTTGCAAAAATCAATGTTTATTTTTCAAATAAACATTTTATTTCTGTTCTCTAACAGCAGTATTTTGAAATAAATAAATTGTGCACATTCTTTTTTTATGTCCACTACTTTAATTAAAAAGAAATTTTTTGGACACCCTGTATAAAAAATTATATTAATCTCACAATAAAACACTGAAAAACGTTTGTTTTTCTATACTTCCACAAAATTTATTACAACTATGTTATTACTACAGCTGTTTCGGCAAAGTGCCTTTCTCAAGTGATATATTTTACAATGTGTTTGCCTTTTTAAGTCTTTAACTGAAGAGGTTGAGGAGTGGGGAGCTGTTTGTCTCGAGTTGGTCATTCAGAATTATATCTATATTTTTCAATTTATTAATTTCCATTGATTCTAAAAGTGATAGCTTAAGGCCTTTATTTTGAATATGTAGAATTTGAAACTCTTCATTGAAAGAATGATTATGATCTAGAAGGTGAAGTGCGTATGTAGAAGTGTCTGTTTTTCTTCTACCACCACAGAAAAAACCCAGTACCTTCTGCTCTCTCACATATACTGGCAAAATAACAACAAAAATAGCTAGATACATAAAAAAGAAAGGAATAACACCAGCTTTCAGAACTAACAACAACTTAAGCAAACATATTAAAAACAATAAAAGCCGAAAGACAAAGCAACTACAGAGTGGTGTGTACAAACTAACTTGTGGTGACTGTCCGAAAACTTACATCGGTCAAACTGGCAGAACTTTTGACAAACGGATAGCAGAACACAAAAGGGCTTTCAACAATAGAAAAACAGACACTTCTACATACGCACTTCACCTTCTAGATCATAATCATTCTTTCAATGAAGAGTTTCAAATTCTACATATTCAAAATAAAGGCCTTAAGCTATCACTTTTAGAATCAATGGAAATTAATAAATTGAAAAATACAGATATAATTCTGAATGACCAACTCGAGACAAACAGCTCCCCACTCCTCAACCTCTTCAGTTAAAGACTTAAAAAGGCAAACACATTGTAAAATATATCACTTAAGAAAGGCACTTTGCCGAAACAGCTGTAGTAATAACATAGTTGTAATAAATTTTGTGGAAGTATAGAAAAACAAACGTTTTTCAGTGTTTTATTGTGAGATAAAATGAACTTCCATCAAGTAACGGTCGAATCGATCAATTAATTATATTAATGTTTACATTACTGAATAGAGAATTGAATTTCCTTTCAAATGAGCTAGCACACGACCCCTATTCTTTTTTTTTAATCATCGATTACTACATAGTATGATATACAATGTAAAGTATTCCAAAAAAAAATCATAATTTTAAAAATAAAAATCGAACTGTTTCGGGATTTATTTCCAAAATCGCTCATTTTTGAAATAATGAATGTATTCCATTTGCCTTTGCCGCACTATATGTATTGTTTATATGATCTGTAAGTTTGGCCGCTTCAAAGTGCTTATTTTTAAAAAAATTTGGTTTTATAGTAACTTTTTTTTAATTTTGGAAAAAATCCTCTTTTTCAAAATAACTTAAAAAGTATTAATGATACGAAAATTCTTAAAGAGTAAAAAATATTAAGTTTTTATTTTATAAATATTTTATGCCTGGTTGCATCAACAGATCTTAAGCTTAAGACGTGCCTAAAGCTCAGCTTACGAAATATACGAGTTGCACCATTGAGTCTTGGATCAATTTTCAGCTAGTCACAATGGATTGCCACGTAGATTGCATAGATAAGAATCGCAAATTATGGTGCAACTTAAGTGAGACTTAAAGCGGCCCTAGCTATAAGCTGAGCTGGGCTAAGCTGCAGCTGAAGATTTGTTGGTGCAACCAGGCATTAGTTTTATTTTGTTTTTCTGTAAGACAAAAATTGTTTAAGATATGACTGTTCAAAGTTTGCATACACTCGTAATTAGTGATTCGTTCAAGCCCTTTCAACTACATACAACCTTTTCAAAGCACTTTGAACCGGTGAAATTTACAAATCATATAAACAATACATAAGTAAGGTTAATGGTAAAGCGGTAACGATTAATTTCTTTTGAGATGCTAATTAGGGGGCGATTTTCACGAAATTTTTTATCAAAAAAAGGGGTCAACTTTATTTTGAGCGTATGTAACTCGCTTAGTTTTGTTGCTAGAAACTTTTATAAAAAAAAAAATAAAAACAAAACATTTTTAAACACTTTAAAAAAATGGTAATGAGTTTTCCCCGAAAAGTGTTAACCCCATTTTTGGGTTATTTCTCATGGAAATATTTGATATTCGATTTGGCGAATAAGAACGTATTTTTCATGAGCTTTAACTTTGCTTTTACTGGGTCTATAGACTTCATGAATACACCATTTCTTTCGTTTTTATAAGCTACATTTTTGTTATATAAGAATATTTTTCGGTAAAATACTTATTTTCGGTAAAATACTAAAATACTTATTTTCGGAGTTATTTGCGAAAAACTACATGAAAACGTGTTTTTTTTTGTTTGAAAATAATGATTTTCACTCACAAATACCTCGAAAATTATTGACTTACTTAAGAAACTCTATAAAACAAAAGTTGCTTAGAATTAGTCAATTTATCCATTTCGGGACTTATTTTAAACGTATATTTTTTCACCCACGAGAAGGGGTGACTTTCACTCTCCAAACAAAAAGCAACCAATGGCACAAGTCCAACTTTGAAGTGGAGGGTAAGTAAAACCTAAATCCAAGTTTCATGCAATTCGGTGCTGACCCTGAAAATTACACGGTATCGCCATATTTCACGTTCAATTACTGGGCTACATACGATTACAGTATTTTCGTTGTACGATATGTAAGATACATTTTGTAATAATTGTTTTTACCTATCACTTTTTCTTGACTTTTGAGCAAAGCCATCATTGTAATATGTATTTTTGTTGTTTTTATTGATAATTTAATTCTTGTATGTCATCCTCCCTATATCGCATTTATTTTGACTTTATCTCATTATTTTCTTATAAAGTTCTTTTGTTGTGGGATTACATAAGAATTCTTCGTAAATTTGTTCCACTTTAGTCTTTCTTATCAAATGGTTTACATCGTTTATTTTCAGGACTATTGGAAGAACCTCTTGCTGGACATCATCTATTTGTGAAGGAGGTTCCTCAATTTTACGGCTATATTTATATTTATTACGGCTATAACTAAAAAGGAATATGTTAAAAAATTACGATATTTTAATGAACCAGTGCGACCCTGCGGTATTATTAGAAAAATCCTTGGAAATTAAAACAATACCGCTCACACGCCCGTCAAAACAAAGGACCTTTTTTATAAATTTCGAATTGTCAGAGGTCAGGCATTTTTTTCGCAGTAGCGCGTATTCGCCTAGTTTTGGATCTAATAGATTCAGCCTTGATATTGGTTAATCTTCTGGAATTCTATTATAATTAGTTGAACTGAAATTTATCAGTATCGCATTACATCAATCAGCGATTGGGACGTTTAGAAATCCTTGGGAGAATTCCTGTCTGCTGTTTTAGCAAATATAATAGGACTAGCTGGCGCAACTCAGTCTGAAAATCCACTTCTGTTTCAAAGGACATTAATTCACAAATTTGATAAGCATATGTGAAATTGCAAATTAACAAGACCAACCCGACAAAGAAATGTAATTTAGGTAGAGAAAATTAATGAAAATAAGATTTTAAAAACAATCCTGCAAATTGACTGATTTACAAATTACAAAATACTAACTGTATATACATAGACTATAGACTAAGAGCAGATACAGGTAGTGATTCCTTAGAAAATTGTAAAAAAATATATCAAGATGGAGACAAAGCTTATTATGGAAGATTAATGCCCGGTTGCACCAACAGATCTTAAGCTTTAGTCGAGAATATCATAAGAATTAATATAAAAAATTATAATATATTACAATAAGAACACCATAATATAATAATAGATATAATTGATAATAAGGTAAGAATCTAAAATTATGGTGCAACGTAAGTGATACTCAAGGAGGCCCTATCTATAAGTAGAGCTTAGCTAAGCTGGAGCTTAAGATCTGGTGGTGCAACAAGGCATAAATGAAAGCAACTGTTGTAGAGGAAGACCCAATGAAGGCAAAAGAGAGATTGGCTAATATACGACTTAAGTGTTAAATCTGTTTATTATTACCCGTGCAAATTATTTTCAATTGAAAAAAATAGTTTTTTTTTAATTTACTGATTTTGAGAAAATACTGATTTTTAATGGACCCACTGGAAACATTTGAATAGTTTGCTCAAATATCATGAAGAAAGTAAATTTCATCTAAACTCTATAGTTACATTAATAACAAGATCATCATTAATTGGAGTTATAGACACTGGCTTGAAAGAGCAAGTAGAACGCGAAGCTGACTATTGGATAAACATCCTAAGAAGAGTTGTAGTACTAAATTACTTACTTCTCAAGGACTAGCTTTCCGTTGATCCAATGAGGATTTAACGAGTCGTCATAAAGGAAATTACTTAAGTTGTCTTGTGTACTAGGCTAAATTTGACAACTTCTTAGCTGAGCATTTACAACGGAATGCGAATAAATGAAAGGGTCCAGATAGTTATCTTCCTCCCTTTGCAATGAATTCTTGGAAGTGATGAACTCAATACTTATAGAAACTTTTGACGTTGTAAATGCTTTACTTAAAAGCCAGTGATTCATCAAACCTATTTTTTTAGTTAAGCAATAATAGAGACGAAAAATTAGCAGTTAAAACTGAAGCCAAGACACTGCAGTATAAAATGGATACCTTTGAGACAGCTCTATTGACACTGATTTGGACAAAAACTTTGGAACGGGTTAATGCAACAAGCCAAACCTGAACGTGAAGATACTTTATATTTGAATGAGTCAATTGGAGTAGAATTAATGATATCTATTTCGAGATTTGTTGTAGACGTAAGTAATATGTTAAGCCAAATTGAACTAGAAGCCAAAAATATTTTTTTGCAAAGACGAGGATATCTCAAACATATTCTATAGAACTAGTCTTCAAAGAACAAAGCAGAGAAAAACATTTTTCGATAAAGTAGGTTAAAGTGAAACAATTTTAAAGTGGCAAGAAAGATTCAGAATTGAAGTACGTAATATTATATGCCACAATATTACTCAAGATATTTTAAAAAGAACTAAATGATTAACTATTTAGTGGGAAATTAACCACAATTAAATTGAAAAAATAATTTTATTAATGTTTCGAAGCCCAAATCGGGTTTCGTTGTCAAAATACAAAATACTACTAAAATAAACAAAAATGTTGTTGCTAAGTAAAAAAATTCTTCTAATAATTTATTTAATATGACTCATTTATATTGGCAATTCAGACGTATATTATACATTTTAAAGTAGAAGACTTTAAAATGATAGCGTCAATATTTATGAGTTGCGTTCCTGGGACGACTTTACTAAAAGAGAGTTCATTCGATTACATGAAATCCCAACTCAAGAATATCCGTCACAAAAAAATCATAGCATGTGATCTGTCTTTAAAAAGACAAACAAATGCAACGATTACAGTAAAATTCTCACGTTAGAGATTCCATAGTAAATCACGAGGGAAAACCAGGACAAAACCTCGTGATACTATCCCGACATCGTAAGTATTTGGTTTTACATTTAATTTACTTTCAAAAAACTAATACCAAATTCTGACTTAAATATGTTTAAATAATAAATAATATTCTTCTTCTTCTTCAGTTGTCATCTCCGCTACGGAGGTTGGCAATCATCATAGCTATTTTAATTTTTGAGGCAGTAGCTCTAAATAGTTGTTTTGAGCTGCATCCAAACCATTCTCTCAGGTTCTTCAACCATGAAATTCGTCTTCTTCCGATGCTTCTTCTGCGATCTATCTTTCCCTGCATTATGAGTCGTAGGATGCCATACTTTTCGCCCCGCATCACATGTCCGAGATACTGTAGCTTCTTTTCTTTAATTGTAAGTTCAACTTCCTTCTCTTTACCTATTCTTCTCAGTACTTCATTGTTTGTAACTCTATCTACCCAAGAAACCCTCATAATTCTTCTATAGGTCCACATTTCAAAGGCGTTAAGTCGTCTCGTTGTCTCTACATTTAACGTCCATGATTCCACTCCATAGTATAGAACATTGTAGACGTAACATTTTGTTAGGCGTACTTTAAGAGCTAATGTTAAATCTTTGCTACATAGGACCTTTTTCATTTTTATAAAATTAGAACGTGCTTTTTCGATTCTGACTTTTATTTCTGCAGTGTGTTCATTATTTTCTGTTATAAGTGTTCCTAGGTAAGTGTACTTTTTTACTCTTTCGATCTGCTGGCCTTCTACTATCAAGATTTCGTTAGTATTATGGTTGTTTTTACTAATTTTCATAAAATTCGTCTTTTTGATATTGAGAGAGAGTCCGTACTCCCTACTACACCTTACTATTTTACTCATGAGTCTTTGCAGGTCTTGTAAACTATCGGCTATTATTACTGTATCATCTGCATATCTGATGTTGTTAACTAAGACTCCATTTACTCTTATGCCGACTGTTTCATCTTCCAGAGTTTCTCGAATTACCTCTTCAGAATAAGCGTTAAATAATAGAGGTGATAGTATGCAGCCTTGCCTGACTTCTCTCTTTATTTCCATTTCTTCAGATGTTTCTTTTTCAATTCTTACTATTGCTCGCTGAATGTAATAGAGGTATGTTATTAGTCTTAAATCTCTTTCATCTAGGTTTTTATTTTTTAGGATTTCCATGAGTCGATCATGTTTTACTTTATCAAGCGCTTTATTCTAGTCTATAAAACAGACGTAAAGAGGATGGTTAACATCCAGACATCTCTGTGTCAGCACGTTGAAGGAGAATAATGCCTCTCTGGTATCCATACCATTGCGGAACCCATATTGAGTGTCACTAATATCCAGCTCCAGTTTAGAGTGTATTCTGGCTTGGATAATTTTCAATAGAATTTTCAAGGTATGTGACATTAAGCTTATGGTTCGGTAGACACTGCATTCTTTTGCATTCACCTTCTTTGGCAAACACACAAAGGCTGATGTCAACATTTCTCTAGGGATGATTCCTGTAATATAGATAGCGTTGAACAGTTCTACTATTATGTCCAGGTTTTTCTCGTTGACCAACTTTATCAGCTCGCTAGGCAATTCATCTGGATCAGCAGATTTATTGGTTTTCATAGAGTTTATTGCCTGACTAACCTCTGATTTGGTTATCTCTGGGCCTACATCTCCCGTTTGGCTATCTACGGATGTACTAGCTTCTCTCTGGTCATGAAATAGTTCCTCGATATACTCTTTCAATCGTCGTAGTTTTCGATTTGTCTCTAATATAATATTTCCATTTTTGTCGAGCAATATATTTGAGGTTCTTCTATTTCCTATTCCGGCTAGTTCTTTGACTTTTTTATGTAGGTTGAAGTTGTCATATGTGTTTTGCATTTCTTCTATTTCTTTATATTTTTCAGAGAAGTAGGTTTCTTTAGCCTCCCTAATTTTTCTTCTTATTTGGTTTTGAAGCTGTTTATAGCGGGTCTTATTAATTTTCTTCTTTCATTCATCAACTCTAGAATTTCCTCCGTCATCCATTCTTCTTTTTTACATTTGGTTGTAGTAAGTACTTTCTTACTTGGTTCTAATATAGAGGTTTTGAAGAATTGCCACTGCTGTTCTACGTTGCAATTATTTCCTGGGTTTCTGTCTAGATTTATGTTGATTTCGTGTTTCAGATTTTCTTTTGTTTCTTCTGACTTTAGTTTCTGTATGTTAAGTTTATTGTTGTTGCGGCTTTTTTGCTTCTTTTTTAGTTGAAGTTGAAACCTAGCAATAAGAAGACTGTGATCAGAAGATACGTCTGCTCCTGGATATGCCTTTACTTCCTGAATTGAGTTTCGATATCTGTGCTTTATTAGGATGTAGTCAATTTAATTTCTGACAATTTTGTGCTCTTTGTCAGCTGGTGATTTCCATGTATACAGGCGTCGCTTAGGTAATTTAAAGAATGTATTTGCAGCTATAACATTATGCTCCTGGCAAAATTCTATTAGGCGATCCCCTCTGTCGTTTCGTTCGCCAAGCCCATATGGTCCTACATTAGGGTAGCATTTTACTTCGCCAATTTTTGCGTTGAAATCACCCATGATCACTGTTTTGTCTCTAGATGCTGTGAGATGTAATGTTTTCTGGAGTTCGCTATAAAAGTTTTCTATTTCTGCTTCATTTTTTTCAGCAGTTGGCGCATAAATCTGGATTAGGTTCATTTTTCCATGGGTTGTCAATAACTGCAACATTATTATTCTTTCGGACATCGTAACGAAGCCTGTTACTGGTCTCGTTACTTTTTCGCTGAGGATCATAGCAACTCCATATCTGTGTTGGGTGTCGCTCCTTCCAGATTAATAGATTCGTCCATTGTCTGTATTAAGTTCGCCAGAGCTGACCCATC
This sequence comes from Diabrotica virgifera virgifera, assembly GCF_917563875.1. Taxonomy (NCBI): domain Eukaryota; kingdom Metazoa; phylum Arthropoda; class Insecta; order Coleoptera; family Chrysomelidae; genus Diabrotica; species Diabrotica virgifera. Next base: position 37,547,618 of record NC_065443.1, on the reverse strand, counting down.
TTGTATCGCTTATTCCTAATATATCGATATCTTGCTGTACATTCTTCAGTTTCCCAGGTTCATACATACTTCTTACATTCCATGTAGCGATTTTGTAGGTGGATTTGTATATATTTAGTGAACAGGGATTTTGCTGACTAACGGCCGGAGAAGCCCTGTCGTTACTGGTGTTTCTTCCCCTGTCGAATCTTGGCATCCGAGAACCATGATTAGTAGGTTGTTGATTGTCATTTCTGTGAGCCATGACGATTTCTAGGGATACTCCATGAGTCTTTAATGCAGTGGTTTTCCGTTGCCTTCTGCATCCTTATACCGTTGACCATTCTGTAGGGTTCATCCGCCTTCGAGACCGAGTTCTCAGTCTCAGGACAAAAGAATGCCCTGCCACTTACCAACTCATCCGCCCGAAGCCGTTGGTCAGTAAGTGGGGGATTGCTTATACCGGCAATCATTCGGTGATTATAAATAATATTAATAATACATAGATATACAATAAGTAATACTAAAATATAAAATTTGTACTAACTCCATATGATATTGACTTATTAATCGTGGTATTTTCTTTCTATTTACTTCCTCTTTCAGTATGGGTAACCACATCCTACTGCATTCTACCGAGGAATTTGCGACACAATTGGTTTCATTTAGCATAATTAGAGCCGCTTCTTTGATTTTTCTCTTTTTATTATCTGATTCTTTCAGGACTATACTTGAGTTCTCCACTGAACTCTATGTTCATTATCCCATGCGTGTTGACATATTTGAGATCTATCAAATTCTCTATTTTTAAGACTGATGTTCACTTATTCTAACGTTTAATGGTCTTTACCAGTGGTTACTTATTAAGTAGGATGTGGTTACCCATATTGAAAGCGGAAGTCAATAGAAAAAAAATACCACGATTAGTAAGTCAATAACATATCGAGTTAGTACAAATTTTATATTTTAGTATTACTTATTGTATACATATATATGAATTATTAATATTATTTATAATTTAAACATATTAAAGTCAGAATTTGGTATTAGTTTTTGAAAGTAAATTAAATGTAAGACCAACTACTTACGATGTCGGGATAGTATCACGAGGTTTTTTCCTGGTTTTCCCTCGTGATTTACTATGGAATCTCTAACGCGACAATTTTACTATCATCGTAACTATCTATTTTTAAGACTGATGTTCACTTATTCTAACGTTTAATGGTCTTTACCAGTGGTTACTTATTAAGTAGGATGTGCTTACCCATATTGAAAGCGGAAGTCAATAGAAAAAAAATACCACGATTAGTAAGTCAATAACATATCGAGTTAGTACAAATTTTATATTTTAGTATTACTTATTGTATACATATATATGAATTATTAATATTATTTATAATTTAAACATATTAAAGTCAGAATTTGGTATTAGTTTTTTGAAAGTAAATTAAATGTAAGACCAACTACTTACGATGTCGGGATAGTATCACGAGGTTTTTCCTGGTTTTCCCTCGTGATTTACTATGGAATCTCTAACGCGACAATTTTACTATCATCGTTGCATTTGTTTGTCTTTTTAAAGACAGATCACATGCTATGATTTTTTTGTGACGGATATTCTTGAGTTGGGATTGATTTCATGTAATCGAATGAACTATCTTATAGTAAAGTCGTCCCAGGAACACAACTCATAAATATTGGCGATATCATTTTAAAGTCTTCTACAGTCGGAAAAATGAAAGAATACCCATGAACGAACATATAAAACACGCTGTATTTTCCTGTCACCGTGTCATACAAAAAATTGGCCAGCGCAAGTACATGTAATAATTATTATTACATGTACTTGCACTGTGCAATTTTCTTTGTGACACGGTGACAGGAAAATACAGCGTGTTTTATATGTTCGTTCATGGGTATTCTTTCATTTTTCCGACTGTACTTTAAAATGTATAATATATGTCTGATTTGCCAATATAAATGAGTCAGATTAAATAAATTATTAGAAGATTTTTTTTTACTTAGCAACAACATTTTTGTTTATTTTAGTAGTATTTTGTATTTTGACAACGAAATCCGATTTGGGCTTCGAAACGTTAAAAAATTATTTTTTCAATTTAATTGGGGTTAATTTCCCACTAAATAGTTAATCATAAAAATGCCACAAGGAAACAGCTTCAGAACAACATTAATAATTAAATGCTACAAAAATGTTAGATCAGCTGTTAGATGTTATTCTACGCTAGATAACGAAGCAGTCAAGGAGTCAATTAATACTTTATGCCTGAAATATAAAAAAGATGTTGATGAAACCAAAGAGAATTTGCATGATGAAATTACTCATTATATAACGTTAGGCCAAAAGTTGAATGAACATTTAAAAAAATTTGGTGTCATCCAGGATGTAAAGGCAACATTTTCCAATATTTACGTTTTAGTCCTGTCGCCAGGGGGGTACAACGGCCTCCTTAATTCAGATTGACTTACCCAAGTTTTTTTATGTAGTTTGACCCGTAGAACACGAATTTTTTGGGCAACAGTTTATCCGGATGTCGATAAGATTGTTATACAAGTTGAGGGCATTAAAAGTTATGCTACAAAAATTGTTCAAAATTTATCTGTTAAAATTTTTTCCTTAAAATGTTATTATTTTTTTTTAAATAACTTCGTTAATTTCTACGATATCAGGTTCAGCTAAAAACCATTTGAAAGTTAATTCCAGGTGCTATTAAACTTTAAATGGCCCCGGTTACATGGTTCTCGCAGCAAAATTTAAGATCAAACGTTTCTATCTCGATTTTTTTTGCCCTACAGAAATAGTAAAACAGTAAAATATTTGATACAGAAAAAAAAACTAAAATTTGATTATATATCAATTTTTACGTATGTTGAGTATTTTTAGAGATATTATCAAAAGATAATGAAAATTACGATAATTTTAAAAATGCTGATTTCTTTAAATTATACCTTTTTTTCAAAAATGTCCATTCCAAACCGGACAAAATTTTTGAAATCATTACTTATGCTAATATAAAGAAATTATTGTAAGGATTACTATAAATTTTTATTTTTGTGGAAAGGGCGTATGTTTTAATTTTCAATTTTTCCTAAAAAATTCGAAAGGGTTCTCTTATTTTCATCATAACTTGCTCAATTTCGATGCTATTAACTTCTTCTGGAGCTAATTTGATAGGTATTCTAAAGTACTTTAACGAGTGTTTAGTAGGTATATTTTATAAAATGCATCGTTTCCCCGTTATTTAAGATTGTATACTTACATTTGAGTACTCGTCGAAAAAAATATACATTCAATTACCCATAACTCACTTTGAATTAACTTTAGTTCTTTAAGTGAGGAATATATTCAATGTTTTATTATCTTCAATTTTGGTAAGAATAACTTTCTTGTAAAAGCTTATAGCTTTTGAGTTATACGTGAACAACAGCTTTAAAACATGCATTTTTCTACGAAAAAATAAAATTTTTCATCTTTAATAACTCAAAAAGTGTTGATTTATGTTAATAACTTTATATAACAAATTTTGCTTAGAATTTGTCTCTCTATCGATTTATGGTATTATTTTTAATAAAATAATTTTCACCACGAGAAAGGGTGGCATCCACCCCCAGGGTAAAAGTGCAAGTTGGCATCATATCACCTTTATTTCTTGAGGTATTCTCTAACTACTCACGAATTTTCATGAAAATCGATGAAGGTTCAACGAAATCGGAGGTGAAAACCTTCAGTGACATGAATTGAAGAGGTGTTTGATTGCCCTGATGAGAGCAGAGCCTCCGATTTTTAGCGCGTCTGCCACTACTTCTTTCGCTCCTGGTGATTTGTTATTTTTCATTTTTTTTAAAGCGTGACAAATAAAGCAGAATACAAAAGGGCTTTAAATAATAAAAAAAACAGATTCTACATACGCACTTCACCATCTAGATACTAAACATTCTTTTAATGGCCAATTTCAAATTCTCCATATTCAAAATGAACGCCTTAAGCTATCTGTATTGGAACTATGGAAATTAATAAATTAAAAAATAGGTACAGATTTAACTATGAATGACTAACTTGAGACAAACAGCTCTCCCCTTCTCCACAGTTAAAGACTATAAAGTGTAGACGTATAGTAAAAATATATCACTTGAGAAAGGCACTCTGTCGAAATTGCTTATGTGATAATTAATATTGAAGTTTTATGGAAGTAATAAAGCCAAAAGTTTTCAGTGTTTTATTGTTAGATAATTCTTACGTTGACTTGAATTATATGGAATAAACAAACTTACATTGACTTGAGTTTTATGGTTTCCAAATTCTGGCCTATCTTCTCAGATTAGTTTTAAGGAATATTGATCCCATTTTTCCGACGATATTATTATCCCTTTTTAATTCGGTCGGGTAGATTTCACCAAATCCACCAAATCTCAGTACGTATTGGTACGTTCTGTGTTATTTATATTCTTCGCTTCCATCTCAGTTGAAATACTCCGACTGGTCTAATACCGAAAAAGTATATTAGCAAAAATTTATAGCTCGTTGCTTTTGACAAAATTTGACATTGGCTTATTGGCGAATATTTAGCGGTGTCCGCATCAAGGTTGGCTGTGTATTCAGTTCTTTCCTGAGAATTTTTAAAACGGTTTTCTTTGTTTTAGCCGCCACGATCGTAAATATAGATTTTTTTTACTTTGGTGTCTTGCGTGTTACACGAATATACGCTGTCTTCTTTGTTGTCTATATATGACTCACTGTTATAAATTCAGAAATGATTTCAAACTTCTTTGAAATAGTAAAATTTTTCGCTTTGGTAACCTAGAAACTATCTAGGATGCGATGTTATATAATCCAGTTACAAAATATGCCCTCGTGATAATCTTACACCGATCGCAACTCGCTAAATAGTAGTTAAGTGTACTGAAATTATGAGTATAAAGATGTTTTGTAAAGTTCATACATATAACGTAAGCTATCTTCAGGGCCGCCGCTACCATATGTGCAAAGTGTGCAATGCACACGGGCGCCATCCTTTAGGGGCGCCAAAAAGCGGGGTCAAAAATTGCAAAAAAAAAACAAAAATTAATTTTAAAATAATAGTCGAGAAATATAAATTGATTAAGTATAAACACGAGAAAACGAGTAGAAAAACAGAATACTTCGGCGATATAATTAGAGAACCTAAATACCATCTACTTCTCCTTATAATACAAGGAAAAATGTAAGGAAAGAGATGGATTGGTCGAAAAAAATTTTTATGGACACGACACCTAAAGAAGAAGAAGGTATAAATACACACGAAATTTTATTAGCATATCATCCAGTTACTGCCGATTCTTATGTGCGAGAACATGTCAGGAGTCAAGCATTTTAATTTATTTTGTTATGATTTTATTCTGTATGTTTCATTTTGATATTTTAGTTTTCAAATAATAGTTCATGTACTCACGGTTTTTGCTGTGAATTTTAAAGAATTGCTTGTATTGACATGAAATTTGGCATACACATAAAAAAGTGATATTGTGCTGATGTGCCAGGGCTTTTGCTCTTAGAGCGAGTTTAACCCCTTCTTGGGGGTAAAAAACATACATTCAAAATAATTCCGGAATTGGATGAACTGACTAATTCTAAGCAACTTTGGTTCGATAGAGTTTTTCACCAATTTAATACTTTTCGAGTAAATATGTTCATTTTTCAACAAAAGAACCACGTTTTTAGACGGTTTTTCGCAAATAACTCAAAAAGTAAGTATTTTATCGAAAAAAAAATTCTCTTAGCAAAAATATAGCTTACAAAAAAGTGAAAAGAATGTTTTATTTATGAAGTCTGTAATCCCAGTAGAAGCAGAGTTGTAGCTAATGAAAAGTAGGTTCTTATTCGTCAAATTCCAAATCAAATTTTTCTACGTGAAATAACCAAAAAATGAAGCATTTTTCGGAGAAAACTCATTACAACTCCTTTTAAGTGTTTAAAAAAGCTATATTTTTATTTTTTTTTTAGTTTCTAGCATCAAAAGTAAGTAAGTTTAACGCTCAAAATAAAATTGGTCCCTTTTTGATAAAAAAATCGTAAAAATCACCTCTAATGAAGGGGAAACATCCCAAATGAAATTAATCGTTATCGCTTTAACATTTACTTTATATTATATGTATTATTTATATGATCTTTACGTTTTATCGGTTCAAAGAGGTAATTTTTGAAAAATTTGGTTTTAAAGAATTACTTTTTAATTTTGAAAAATATTCCATTTAAAAGAAACTTACAAATATTATTCAAAAATCTCAAAAAGTAAAAAATGTAGGCTTGGCTCTTCTGAATAAATATGTTGAATTTTTTGTTTTCCTATAAGACAAAAATTGGGTAAGATATGGCTGTTCGAAATTTGCATACACTTGTGATTAGTGACTCGTTCAAGCCCTTTTAACTACAGCCTTTTTAAAAATACACATTTTGAACACATAAAACTTCAATCATATAAACAATACATAAGTAAAGTAACTTGTAGTTTGGGATGCTAATTAGGTGGTGATTTTCACGATTTTTTTATCAAAAAAAGCGTCCAACATTATTTTGAGAGTAACGTACTTATTTTTAATGTTATAAACATAAAAAAAACAAAAATAAAGCTTCTTTATGGATACTTTTCATTAGATTTAACTCTGCTTTCTACTGGACATGCAGACTTCATATTGTACATTTCTTTCACTTTTTTATGAGCTATATTTTTGCTAAGAATATGTTTTTCGATAAAGTTCTTACTTTTTGAGCTACATATTTGCAAAAAACCGTCTAAGCTGTTTTATTCTTGGTGAAAAATGAACATATTTATTCGCAAATAACTCGAAAAGTATTGACTAAGTGAAAAAACTCTGTAGAACGATTGTCGCTTAAAATTAGTCATTTTATCCAATTTCGGACTTTTTTGGACGTATGTTTTTTCACCGCCGAGCGAGAAGGGGTGAAACTCATATTCAAGGTATAAGCACAATCGGGACAATATCACTTTTTTTCTTTGACATGTTAGCTATGATGTGTATGTCAAATTTCATACCGTGAGTAACGGACTATAAAATAAATATGACTTCTAAAGTTTATAATAAGCTTCAAAAGTTCATCCAAAATGCCTTAAAGGGCGCCAAAATCCTTTTTTGCACACGGTCGCCAGTAACCCTTAAGGGGGCCCTGGCTATCTTGACTAAAAGTATCTTAAATAATTAAATCCAAAAGACACCTAATCACTGTGCAGAAATTTTGCAAAATATAAAATGTAAAACAACCCAAACTTTCTTAAGCTTTTAATTTTAACCGCAACAGTTTTGTACCACCCAAAATTATGCTTATTTTTCATTGTTGATTTCCTCGTGAACGGATTAACGGATTCTGCCAATTTTTTTAACATTCTAGATTTTTCTTTGGTATTTACACTGTTGGGCAAAGGTTTACTTAAACCTATTTTTTGATCTTATACCGACTGAAAGAAAAGGAAAAAAAGCTGCAAAATATGCTTAACAACTAATTGAAACGTATGACAGGGCATGAGGGAGATACAGCTTGCTCCAACTAATTATGCAGGAGAAGGTCCAAGGAAAAATAAGCAGAAGAAGACGTAGAGTGTCATAGTCGCGCAACCTGCAAGGAAGGTACAGATACAGATCAAATGAACTTTTCATGACAGTCGTCTCTAAAGTCCGAATAGCTATGGTGATTGCCGACCTCCATCTCGGAGATGGCACTTGAAGAAGAAGAAGATACCAAGACCTTGCGAAGCAGTTATTGAATCTCGTGGAGATTACACTTTAAAATAAATCCGGTCTTACAGTGAATTTTGTCAATCTTTTTCCAAAAATAAAATTTAATTTTCGAATTTGATATTCGGCGTAATATAGAGAGGTTCAAAATTATGGAATAAATTAATTTTTTCGAGAATAGGCCACTTTGGAGAAAAATCCCGAGACAGGTGGATTTTTATTTTTAAATTATGATTTTTTCACATATAGGTAGATATGTCATAACAGTGACGTCATCCATCTGGGCGTGATAACGTAATCGATGATTTTTTAATGAGAATATGGGTTATGTGTTAGCTCATTTGAAGGTTTCTTCAATTCTTTATTCAGTAATATAAACAATGGCCTAATAATTTTTGAATTAAATTAATTGACACAAGAAGAAGAATGTATGTAATTTATTTAATTCAAAATACATTTTACTGCGGTAAGATAACACACAAAAATGTTTATTTGATAAAAAATAAACATTGCTTTTTGCGTAAATTCAATGTTCAAGCTGCCACCGACCTGCCTCTTGGTAGTTTAAACATTTAATTTAAGCGAAAAGCGATTTGTCAAATAAACATGTTTTTTCTATTTTCTTACAACAGTAACAAATGTGTTTTGAATTAAATAAATTAAATACATTCTTCTTTTTTTGTCAATTAATTTAATTCAAAACAAACTATTTTGGACATCCTGTATAAATAATTAGGTTAATATTTATATTACTAAATAGAGAATTGAATAACCTTTCAAATGAGCTAGCACATAACCCATATTCTCATTTAAAAGAATCATCGATTATGTCACTAGTATGATATATGTATATGCCAATAAATCATAATTTAAAAATAAAAATCGACCTGTCTCGGGATTTTTTTACAAAATGGCCAATTCTCGAAAAATGAATTTATTCCATAACTTTGAACCTCGTTGTCTATCTAGCAGATAGAGCATACTATGGATTAAAGGAACTTTTAACATCAAACATAGTCACAAAAAATAACGAAAATATGTATTGATATACAGAGCTCAAAGAACGTTTAGTATAGGCTGTTTTTACTGTAAAATTCTCAGATATATTTATGAGAGAAGTGTTTAGGTGTGCAGAACGCTATAATTTTAAGCTTTACCGCCTTTATAGGCTGCGGTAGCCACTTAGAAAGAATGAAAGAGATGGAGCCGTCAAAACCGTAACAAGACTCTCGTATCGCTACAGTTCGTAACCCCACAAATGGTAACGGACAAATCGTAACGGCGACAGTTCATAACGGCGATAGTTCATAACGGCGACAGTTCATAACTATACATATTCGTAACGGTACAATTCGTAACGTCAAAATTGAACTACATATTCTGTTAATTTTTGTTAAAGTGGAAACTTTTATTGCAGTTACAACTGAATTGCGTTTATTAATTTAACGAACCAGCATCAGGATAAGCATTTTTGACATATTTAATATTTCGTGAAGAAACAAATTTTTAAAATTATTTTATGTCTTAAAAATAAATATACATATATTCTAGTAAGGTAAATTGTATTAATTACTATAGTAGATATATTATTATTAAACCGTTTTTATTTGTTTCATTATTTTTCACACTTAGTTTAACAACTAATTCAAGATTTCAAAAAAAAATTCTTTAGTTGCCTTAACAAGAATACAGAGAGGGGCAAAATTATGGAATGAATTATTTTTTTCGAGAATGGTAGATTTTTGAGAGAAATGCCGAAACAGGGCAATTTTTATTTTTAAATTATGATTTTTTGTCATATGTATCGTACTAGTGACGTCATTCATCTGGGCGTGATAACGTAATCAATGATTTTTTAATGAGAATATGGGTCGTGTGTTAGCTCATTTGAAGGTTTATTCAATTCTTTATTCAGTAATATAAACAATGGCCTAATAATTTTTGAATTAAATTAATTGACACAAGAAGAAGAATGTATGTAATTTGTTTAATTCAAAATACATTTTACTGCTGTCAGAAAGTAAAAGAAAATGTTTGTTTGACAAATAAAAATTGCTTTTCGCTTAAATTAAATGTTCAAGCTGTCATCCACCTGCCACTTGGCAGTTTGAACATCTAATTTAAACGAACAACAATGTTTATTTGTCATGTAAATATTTTTTTCTATTTTCTGACAGCTGTAAAATATATCGTGAATTAAATAAATTACCTACATTCTTCTTTTTGTGTGAACTGATTTAATTCAAAATTTATTTTTTTTGCCATCCTGTATAAATAATTATTGTAATGTTTATATTACTGAAAAGGGAATGGAATAACCTTTCAAATAAACTATTACACATCTCCTATTCTTATTTAAAAAAGTTATCGATTACGTCACCACGCACAGATAAATGACGTCACTGGTATGGTCACTATGCCAAAAAATCATGATTTAAAAACAAAAATCGATCTGTTTCGGGATTTCTCTCCAAAATCTCCCATTCTCGAAAAAATGAATTTAATACATAATTTTGCTCCTCACTATATGGAAAAATACCTAGGTACGTGAAATATAAAAAATAAGGGATCTTAAAAAAACTACCTACCATTATCTATTTTTAGTATAGAAATGTGCAAAATGTATTTTTGTATAAATTCAGTAATATTAAATTTTGCTTAAAAAAATTAAATGTTGGCGTTACGAATTGTACCGTTACGAATATGTATAGTTACGAACTGTCACCGTTACGAAGTGTCGCCGTTACGAACTGACGCCGTTACGAAGTGTCGACGTTACGAACTGACGCCTTTACGAGATGTCATGGAACAGTCAAAACACATTTATAACGAAAGACCAGAAGGAGTGAGAAAAAGAGGCAGGCCCAGAACACGATTTAAGGACTAGGTGGAAGACGACTTGTATTAAGAGTCCGAAATTGGAAAATCAAGGCGAAGGATAGAAAACGGGAACAGCTTGTATATTAGCAAAATACATCTGTAACCTACTAAGTAACCTACATCTGAATATTATGTTTGACCGTAATAGTGCTGCCATACTTTTTTGATTATTTCTCTCATAATTTCGATCAATGTTAAATGTACCTACAAGAATAATAGAATAATTTTATAAGAACGTTTAAATTTAACCCAATTTCGAAAAAATGTGAAAACTTTGAATTGTTAACGTCCGTCTGTACGTCTGTCCGTCCGCCCGTCCGTCTGTCTGTCTGTAAGTAAACACAACTACTCCGTCATTATACCAGGTAGAATGACAAATGAGGTGTCAAATGAAAGCTTGTAATCCAAGGATGGTACTAAAGGTGAGAAATTTGACCTAGGCTGTCTATCCGTCCGACCGTAAATATTACTCCTCCGTCATTATATCAGGTAAAATGACAAATAAGGTGTCAAATGAAAGGTTATAATCCAAGGATGGTACTAAAGGTGAGAAATTTGACCTAGGCTGTCTGTCCGTCTGTCTGTCCCACCGCAATTAATAAGTCCTCCGTCATTATACCAGGTAGAATGACAAATGAGGTGTCAAATGAAAGCTTATAATCCGTAAGAGGTGTCAAATGAAACCGATATAAAGTATATATTTGTTCTCGTCTTGGCGCGTCGAACAATAAAATATAATAAAATCGAAATATAATAAAGTCGAATAATATAATAAAACCGGAAGTCCTAGATCAGACGGACAGACAGCCTAGATCAAATTTCTCACCTTTAATACCATCCTTAGATTATAAGCTTTCCTTTGACACCTCATTTGTTATTAACTACCTGGCATAGTTACGGAATAGTTATATTCGCGGTAGGACGGACAGACGGACAGAGAGCTTAGGTCAAATTTCTCACCTTTAGTACCATCCTTGGATTATAACCCGTGTTGAGCTGCCTCCACTTGCAAAAATCAAAAAACAAATAGACCTGATTTATGAGCTATTTATGAGCTCTCATATTCCGCAAACTAAAAATTTTGAGCTCGTTCCACTGAGCAGGAATTTGATACTTTAGTGGGGGGGCTGAGTCAGCCCCTCCCACTACTTAAAAATAGGAATATTGAATCGGTTTTTGCGGCAGAATTACGAGCTATTTATGAGCTCTTGAAATTATATAGTTTCGATTTTTGAGCTCATCCCCTTCACCCCCAAACAACCCTTTAATTGATTTAACTTAAGAGAAAAATGCTGAGAAAACTTAAAATATATCGTATTGCGGATATAATTCCTATAGCTTATATACTCTAAGAATAAACTATTAAATCACGTGCATTTCGATTATTGAGCTACAACCCCTTCGCAAGAAAACCACCCTATCTTCCCGGCTAAAGAGAAACTAATTATTTGGCGACAACATATCATTGAATAATTTATAAGCTTCCAAATTACGCGCATTTAGAACAGTAAATTGCAATTTATTTTGTATAGTGCAGTCACTGAAAGTGAAAATCAACGATTACCTTCAATTTCGGTGAACCTTTATCGATTTTCACGAAAATTGGTCAGTGGTTAGAGGATACGTCAAGAAACAAAGGTGACATGACTACCTTGCGCTTTACCCTGAGGGTGCATACCGTCCCTTCTCGGGGGTGAAAATTATTTTATAAAAAATAACCGCACAAATCAACAAAAGAACAAATTAAAAGTAAAATTTATTATATAAAGTTAAGAAAATAAGTCAATACTTTTTAAGTTATTAAAGATTAAAAATTTTTATTATTCGTGAAAAAAATGCATGTTATGAAGCGATTTTTCGTAAATCAGTGAAAAACTGTAAGTTTTTACAAAAAAAGTTAATAGTAGTTTAATTCGTATAGCTTATATTCTAAGAATAAACTCTTAAATCACGCGCCTTTCGATTATAGAGCTACAACCCCTTCACAAGAAAACCATCCCATATTCCCGGCTTAAGAGAGAATTGCAATTAAAATAATTTAAATTAATTATTTGGCGACTACATATCGTTTAATAATTTATGAGATTGCAAAATATACGCATCTCAATTATTGAATTGCCATTTTCTTTCTATAGTGCAGTCACTGAAGGTAAAAATCAACTATGACCTTCGATTTCGGTAAATCTCCATTCATTTTCACGAATTAACAATAACAATTTGAGGTTTTAACCTGGGGTATATGTCACCCCTTCTCGGGGGTGAAAATTACTTTATTAAAAATAACCCCACAAATCCAGAGAGGGACAAATTGTAAGCAAAATTTGTTATATAATGTGATTAAAATAAATCAATACTTTTTGAGTTATTAAAGATCAAATATTTTAATTTTTGTGAAAGAAAATGCATGCTTTAAAGCGATTTTTCATAAATAACTCAAAAACTGTAAGTTTTTACAAAAAAGTGTTTATCACTAAAATTGAAGCTAATAAAAAATATAATAAATTGCTTACTTGAAAAACCCTTTAATGTCAATTTAAAGTTAGTTATTGGTAATTAAATGTATATTTTTTTCTGTGACTCTTCAAATCTAAGGACTCAAGCTTAAATAACGGGAAAGAGATGCATTTTATAACACTTAGGTTCTAAATACTTGTCAAAGTACTTAGAAATACCTATCAAAAATGAGCTCTAGAAAAAGTTAATAGCATCAAAATCCGCTCACCAATTTTCGTGAAAATGAATGGAGATTTACCGACATCGAAGGTCATAGTTGATATTTTAAGTTTTCTCAGCATTTTTCTCTTAAGTTAAATCAATTAAAGGGTTGTTTGGGGGTGAAGGGGATGAGCTCAAAAATCGAAACTATATAATTTCAAGAGCTCATAAATAGCTCGTAATTCTGCCGCAAAACACGATTCAATATTCCTATTTTTAAGTAGTGGGGGGGGCTGACTCAGCCCCCCCCCCACTAAAGTATCAAATTACTGCTCAGTGGAACGAGCTCAAAATTTTTAGTTTGCGGAATATGAGAGCTCATAAATAGCTCATAAATCAGGGCTATTAGTTTTTTGATTTTTGTAAGTGGGGGGGGGCAGCTCAACACGGGTTGGATTATAAGCTCTCATTCGACCCATTTGTTATTCTACCTGGTATAGTGACGTAGGAATTATATTCGCGGTCGAACGGACAGACGGACAGACAGCCTAGATCAAATTTCTCACCTTTAGTATCATCCTTAGATTATAAACTTTCACTTGACACCTCATTTGTCATTCTACCTGGTATAGTAACAGAGGAGTTATATTCGCGGTCGGACGGACAGACAGTCTAGGTCAAATTTCTCACCTTTAGTACCATCGATGGAAAAAATGCTTTCCTTTGACACCTCATTTGTCATTCTACCTGGTATAATGACGGAGGAATTGAGTTTAAAGTCAGACAGACAGAAGGACGGGCGGACGAGGATAATTCAACGTTTTCACATTTTTTCAAAATTGGTGAAAACAATAACCTGAAAAACTTTGCTTAATTGGTTTTTTTAAACTATTTTTTAAAAGTAACTTTATGTAATGTGATAGTATGAAAAAATAGAGGACATGGCAACGGTGATACATGTCAAGATCGGATCCAATGCCAAAATACGCACATAAATATTAGGATGCACTAATATACAACCTGTCCGAAAACTGATTCTATAACAGGTGAAGACCCACTAGGGGTGTAGAGCCAATGATGAGAAAGATAGAAATGTAATTTTAATTTTCTATTTTTGTTTTTGTTTGTAAGTTAGTAGATCTCTCTCTACAATCCTGACCCCTCGGAGGGAGTTGTGATCGATGTAATGTCGTGTATGTGTATTGTCCGTTTCCAAAGATTTCTTCTTTGGTCATTTCTTTTAAATCACTCATAGGTCTTTTGCATATTCCTTTAATTTGATCGATCCATCTTGTTGGGGATCTTCCTCGTGATCTTGGGCCTTCCACCTTTCCTTGTATAATGAGTCTTTCCATGTTTTCTGTGTTTTCTCTCATAGCATGTCCAACGTATTTTAATTGTTGGCGATGGACTTTACTGGAGAGTCGTAGGCTAACTTTTAGCTCTCTTAAAATTGAATTATTTGTTCTATGGTCGGTCCAAGGAATTCGTAGCATTAGTCTCCAACAGAACATTTCAGAGGTGTCTATATTCTTCTTTTCTATTGTCTAAGCATCCAAAATTCACATCCGTAAGTCAGTATTGGGAATATTAAGCAGTTGATCAACCTCATCTTTAACGCTCTTGAAATGAGACAGTCCTTCCATATTGTGATCATTTTTGCTGTGGCAAATTTTGGCTAGATCACATCTACGTTTTATTTCTTCTTATAGCGACCCTGTGTTTGTGATTAATGATCCCACATATAAGTATGAGCTCACAACCTCAAACCGGTCAATTATGATTATGTGTGGATGATTGTTATGTAGTCTATCCACTATCATGATATTTGTCTTTGATATGTTTAATTGCAGACAAACTTTCGTTTTCGACCAGTCGTATAAGATCAATCAGCTCTGATTGACTATTTGCAAGAAGGACTGTATCTGCGAAACGTAGGTTATTTATTCTATAACTATTTATTGAGATGCCCTTTTCCCATCCTTCAAGTGCTCTAACCATAATCGTGACCAGACATTTCGTAACGCGACAGTTCGTAACCGAACAACTGGTACCAGACAATTCGTAACAGCTACAGTTCGTAACGGCGACACTTCGTAACGGCAACAGTTCGTAACGGACAATTCGTAACGTCCAAATTGAATTATCTCTTTATTTTTGTTAACGTGGAAACTAACTGTTATTACAGTTATAATTAAAATTACGTTTATTAATTTAACGAATAAGTACCGGGATAAACATGTTTAACACATTTTATGTTTCGTGTTTCAGAATATATTAAAAGTCTTTAAACACAAACTAGTCCAGAAAGCCACTGCGCATCCGCTAGGAAAAATATTCTAATTCGGATTTTTTGCACAATCTTACTCAAAAAGAACTTCTTTTAACAAAGCATGTTGCCAGGACCAAAAGGTGGTCAAAAATTTTTAAAACGTTTTTTTTTTTTGTTTTTTTCCTAAAATTATTATTTTTGCATGGAAAAAAGTTTTTTTAGGTTTTTTGGATCATTCCAAACAGAAAAGGTCTTTAGTGACTTTTTTCTAAAAATGATAGTTTTTGACATATAAGCGATTAAAATTGAAAAATTGCGAAATCGGCCATTTTTAACCCTCAAAGACTATGTGAAAAACTGAAAATTTGAATGTTGCCAAGGTCGGTAGATATTCTTTAAACATCGATTGATGAAATCCCGAAGAGTTTTTGCAATACAATATTCAAAACTCCTTTGTTTTTTAATTGCTAATCAAGCGTGCGCGACACTATTTTCCACCGACAATAGGGTGCAAATGAAAGGAATAAATTCGTTATTTCGTAAACTGGCGACTTTAAGGAAAAATCCCAAAACAAGTCGATTTTTATTTTTAAGTTATAATATTGTGGCATATATGGTATACTAGTTACGTCATCCGTCTGGGCGTGATGACGTAATCGATGATTTTTTTAAATGAGAATAGGGGTCGTGCGGTAGCTCATTTGAAAGGTTCTTCAATTCTCTATTCAGTAATGTAAACATTTACATAATTATTTATACAGGGTGTCCTTCTAATTTTTTTTTTTGAAATAATTTAATTTAATAAAAATTTTTTGGACACCCTGTATAAATAATTATGTAAATGTTTTTATTACTGAATAGAGAATTGAAGAACCTTTCAAATGAACTAGCACATGACCCCTATTCTCATTTAAAAAAATCATCGATTACGTCATCACGTCCAGATGGATGACGTCACTAGTATACCCTATATGCCACAATATCATAACTTAAAAATAAAAATCGACCTATTTCGGGATTTTTTCTCAAAGTCGCCGGTTTACGAAATAACGAATTTATTCCTTTCATTTGCACCATACTGTCGGTGGAAAATAGTGTCGCGCACACTTGATTAGCAATTAAAAAACAAAGGAGTTTTGAATATTGTATTGCAAAAAACTCTTCGGGATTTCATCAATCGATGTTTAAAGAATATCTTCCTACCTTGGTAACATTCAAATTTTCAGTTTTTCACATAGTTTTTGAGGGTTAAAAATGACCGATTTCGCAATTTTTCAATTTTTAATCGCTTATATGTCAAAAACTATCATTTTTAGAGAAAAGTCACTAAAGACCTTTTCTATTTGGAACGATCCAAAAAACCTAAAAAAAACTTTTTTACATGTAAAAAAATAATTTTAGGATAAAAACAAAAAAAAACGTTTAAAAAATTTTTGACCACCTTTTGGTCCTGGCAACATGCAAATTTGTTAAAAGGAGTCCTTTTTGAGTAAGATTGTGCAAAAAATCCGAATTAGAATATTTTTCCTAGCGGATGCGCAGTGGCTTTCTGGACTAAACAAATATTTAAATACATACAAACTTTTAACAATATTTTTAAAAGTTTATCCCTCTTAGTGTTCCTTAAATTTGCATATACCTAGACAAAGGAATAATGAAGTAATTCGTGAAATATTTAAGCCAACAACCATCTTTAGACATTCCCAATTTTCTAGTAAACATTTTGTAAAGGAAAGAATATAATTACCTGTTTATAATAAACCTTGTGATTGGTTATAGCGTTGGGGTATTCAATCAACGGTTATAGTTGATGGATGGCTTTTAATACTTTAATACTTGGTTTAAATACTTTTATTATATTCTGAAACACGAACTATGAAATGTTTATCCTGATGATTCGTTAAATTGATATATACATAATTACATTTATAATTGTAATAACATTTAGTTTGCACGTTAACAAAAATAAACAGAATAATTCAATTTGGGTGTTACGAATTGTCCATTACCAGTGTCCGGTTACGAACTGTCGCGTTACGAGATGTCTTGGAACCTCTCATAATAATATGTTCCCATATATTATATTGAATAGTTGTGGATATAGTATACATCCTTGTCTGACACCCCGTTCTGGATGAAATTAGTTTGAAAGTGTGTCAAGTACTTTAACTGATCCAGAAGTATGTTCGTATAGTTCAGTTTACGCCAAATAAGGTGTTGTGGTACACCTACTTCTTTCAGTATTCGCCATAAGTGTCTCCACTAGAACTTGTCGAACGCTATCGAAGTTAGTAGATATAATGCTATTAATTTATTTCGTAATAAAAAAATACTTTCTCTTTGTGGTTTAAAATTAAAATGTTTAAACAGTTTATAATAATGATGAGCAGTTTATATTGTCATTAACTTTATGAAATCGGCATAATCTATTGACTAATTAATTGTTTTTTCTTAATAGGACCCTTATGTACATTTTGCAGCATTATATTTTCTGAAAATATACATACACCCGCATTAGAACATATTCGAAATGGAAGTAATCGCATTCGCATTCCCCTCGCGCCTTCTTTGACCTCCGAAATAATTTGGAGCGCGACTCGCGAGATTTTTGGGAGGTTCGACCTTGGCACCGAGACATTGACGGTGCATCCGAGTTGGCCTTGGCCTTCACCGTGATGCACGTCGCCTCAACTGTGTTTTTTGCGCTAGCGAACGTCACTTTTTTATTCTCTCTTCTGTTGTTTGTTGTTTATTTGCGTTCGAGGCAATGCCGTGCGAACTAATTATATTTTGTAGCGCTTCAATAATAACTAGATGCTATTGGGTTTCTTCTGATCTGAAAAATTCAAAGGAAGTTGTTAAAAACATGTACAATATGACGAAGTGTAATTAAGTGTATAAATAAATTAGATATTTAGACCAGGGCGGATCTGTGAAAAAACGTCTATTTTTGGAAGTGAGAGGTGGCATTCGGATTTTTGCAGAAAAAGATAGGTGATAACTTCAATAACAATAATGGACGTACCTATGTTCCTTCTCAAATATACCCGGAACAAATATTAAAAAAATATTTTTATTTTTTAAAAAATAACTAAAAATATTGATTTTGTTCTACTTTCTTTGCTTATAACTTTAAAACGATTCACTTTGGAGCAAAGCCGTAGCAAAATAAAATAAAGATAATTAAATTTCCTATGATATGCAACTTGTTAAAAATGTCGTTATTTATTACACTTCTTGCTGAAAAATAGCAATAAATACCAAAAAAATGGGAAAAACAAGGAAGTTCTTATTCAATGTTTTTCAACCACTTCCGTTGCACTTAGGACCTTCATAATTCGCTTAGAAATTTTTTATAAAATACTTAAACCGTCCACCAAATTTCATTAAAATCGACTTGCTTAAAATAATAGACCTGGATCCCGCGTACCAAAAAAAAAGATTAATAGCAAGCTGAAAATTTGTTAATAGCTTAACGGTGTCTAGTTGGACAAACTTTGATGTATGGGAACACTGGAACAGGGGAAGTTTTAATTGTGGAACAGGTTAAAAATTTGGAACGTCAGACTACGAAAACGTTCCATGTATATTGTCGGACAAAACTTCCAATTAATTTGTTACCATTTCATTAAACTCACATGCAAAAACAAGACTGGTGTTTATCACCAACTGGGCATTTTAATGAGTGGAACACGAAGAATATGTCAAATGACAGGACTCTTGTTGGTTAGTAATGGCAGTCTGATTTTTGCATGAGAGTTTAATGAAAGGGTAACAAATCACTTGGATGTTTTGTCCGACAAAATACATGGGACGTTTTCGTAATCTGAGGTTCCAAATTCTTAAACCCTTCCACAATTAAAACTGTTACAGTGTTCCCGTACATCAAAGTTTGTCCGACTAGACACCGTTAAGCTATTAACACATTTTCAGCTTGCTATTAATCAACTTTTTTTTGGTACGCGGGATCCAGGCCTATAAGCCAAAAAATTGTTTTTCTATTCTCATACTATAATATATCAATTATGATGTCACTACCTGTATCATAATAAACTTCATTATGATAATACTGATTTTCATTAAGATACAGATTTTTAGCCAATAGAATCGCGATATGGCATTCGCGATAAAGGTGGTACACGCGCAGTGACCAATTCCGAGTTAAATACATACGCTTTGACAGTTCTCAATATGTAAACAAACCGTCAAACTGACAAACATTACTGAATTTATTTGTGTTACAAAATTAATAAATTTGAATATATTTTTTGTTGTGAATGATCATAGAAAAAATAGTGTATACAATTTGCATTTAATTATCATTATGAAGCTCGTACTCTATACGAAACTCGTCGCATACGGCTCGTTTCGTAACCCTCATACTCGCTTCATAATGACCATCATTAAATGCTCGTTGCATAATATACTAGTATATAGTCGATCCGCTAATCTGAGACACAACTGTCTACACTACAACTACAATCGCAATAAAAATGAACTATATAAAAATAAACAACCAAGACACGTTGAATGTTCGAGAAGCACTCCCAAATCATGATTTGGGAGTGCTTTGTTTATTTCTAGCGCATCTTTATTGTGATTGTAGTGTAGACAGTTGTGTCTCCGATTAGCGAGTCAACCATAATTTTAAAACATTGCTGAGGCCTCCTTAATAATCCGATCAGTGCCGCGCCAGCACGTGTAGTGCCTGTGTGCAAAACATTTAATGGTGCCCAAAAAATAGGCAATTCTTTAAAAATCGTAAAATGTGAATAAAAATAAACAACTATTATTTATTGTAACCAAACAAAAAAATTAAAAATTCCCACACATGCAATAGGAAAATAAAAAAAGTTAAAATATATACCTAATTAAATAAAAATAAAATCATTGGCGTAACAACATAAAAAGGTAAATATATAGGTAAACATGAAGTATTATGAAAATAAAAGGCAGATATCGAGCACTGAATTTATTAAATTTTGCCCCAGTATACTTTCGCCCCTAGAGCATCATCGGGGGCGTTTCGCCAAATTGAAAGGTATGCTTGAATGTCGTTAAATTTGTTTAAATATGGCAGAAATTAACATATATAGCTCATGAAAAAGCTATTTAAAAAAAAATCAATTTTCGCGACTTCAGTTCGGAAAATCTTTTTACACTATAGTGAATATCAATTTCATCTACTAGACCCTATAGAAATTATAGATTTTGTCAACCACTCTGAACTGGTGGTCGATCTTAAATCATTTTTTTTTTTTAGTTTTAGTTTAGAAAAATGTCGTTTAGCAGTGCAACAGATATGGGCAGAGTGAGCAGAATGCGAACATGTGAAGAGCTATTGTTAAATTTGGGCAACTGCAATTAATTTGTTTAAAAATATAAATTTTAAAATTTTACAAACATTATTTAATTCTTTTAACATAGGCTGAAGCTGAAGCTGTATAATTTTTTCAAACAAATCGTCTCTCTTTATATCCATATTCTAAATGATCAAATCTCATTTTATTTTTCAAGTTTCTACACGAAAGTTGTAATTGTGGATTTTCTGTACTGTCGTTCAAATTAGATAAAAATTTGAAAGATTTCAAATTTTCATTTCATTTACTAAAATTAATGCTTGGTCGAGAACACTATAAAAGAAATTAACTTTGTATGACATTTTAGGACCCAAAATCGGTTCGTCTTTATGTTCGTAATCGAACTTTCTGCTTTTATTCCTACGCCGTAACTGTGCGGCTGGTTGAAAACTGAGCCCCACGCCCAGCTTCCCTATAGCTTAATTTGCTGTAGTAATAACATCATTAAATTTGCTATCTGTCTGAAACTCCAGCAAGAATTATTTTAACTCTTGTAAAGCATTTAAGGCCGACTGTATATTCATTGTTTTTTATTGTAAAATTTTGCCAACGAAGTTAACTTTCATTAGAACTCAGAACTTCATACATTCATACCATATGTGGACTGAGCGTATGAATATAAATGTTGATATATATCATCTCCTAAGCATTTTTTGGCTGCATGTCTTTACAAGATTTTTCTTGTTTATGCAGATTGTAAATCAATACACAATGTACCTACCTTTGAAGTTGAGATACACAGTGTGATAAGTTTTGATAAGTGATTTTTAAAATATTTAGATTGCAAAATAATTATGCAAAATGTATTTAGTCGATTTTAATGAAATTTGGTGGACGGTTTAAGTATTCTATAAACATTTTCTAAGCGAATGAAGTGCATCCTAAGTGCAACCGAAGTGGTTGACAAACATCGAATAAGAACAGTCTTGCATTTCCCCTTTTTTTTATTTATTTCTATTTTTTGCAAGGGTAATAAATTACAACATTGTTAACTAGTCGAGTATTATAGGAAATTTAATTATCTTTTTCTCCAACCGTGTTAAAATAGTATATTGTGCAACAAGTGCAGAAAGGTACTAATTTCTCACGAGTTTGAAAAATTGCGGTACGAGCGCAAGCGAGTGCCGCAATTCAAACGAGTGAGAAAGTACCTTTCTGCACGTGTTTCACACTATACTTTTTCTACAAGCACAGTTTTTCCTAAAAATAAAAACCACAATTTCCAAACGACGAATAATTATAATAGGTACCTATGTGATAAATTTTAAACTGTATTTAATTAATACCTACTAATCAATTTAAATTCCTTATACCTAAATAAATTGCACAGAAATCAGTTAAAAAATTAATGCACTGCCTTAATTTGTTTAAATTTAAACAATTATTACACATTATTGACATTATATTTATGCAGTCACGGATTTACACAAAACCTACTTCATTCGACGTCTCTTGCACAGGTTGCTAAATCCTTATTGGTTTTTTGATAATTATAAAATGTTTAATAAGAATAAAATTGTAAAATAAAACAGTTGTAACATCCATAATTTAGTTTCTATGCTACAGTTAAATATAATAATTGTCTTATAGGTTTAACCACGGATGTAAACAGAATATAACGTTACTCAGAATGCGGTAGTCCACGGATGTAAACAGAATATAACGTTACTCAGAATGAGGTAGTCAACTGTGCAGAAACGTCACTTTGCGGCACAGAAACGTCACTTTTCTGCACACTAATGTCAAATATCTTATACTGTGAGAAAATATCAAGTTTGCTAGCATAAAACCGTGCCGAAAAGTGCACTTTGAATAGTGGTTGTAGAAAAATGCAATTTTTAGCACTCCATAGGAGCGTTAAAAATGCTACTTTAAAGCACTAGTGCTTTAAAATTTTTAAGGCACTGCAGTTAAACGTGAATTGTTAAATTGTGAAACGTCAAAATATTTATATTTCATTTATTAACATTAATATTATTAGTACAACTTGCGCAATTTGAAAAAGGTGGTTTAAAAGGTTTTTTAAAAATTAATTTAAACTGTATTATTGCATTATTAACACGTTTGTAGAAAAAACAAATTTATGTAACGGTATAATATTTTCGCTAAGAATTTTTAGACATTCCCCTCGAGTGTAGACAACAAGTTCTACCTTTTACGGGTCATAGGTTTCATGGTTTCAGCAATTAACAAAAAATTGTATTTTATAAATTTATAACGTTTGTAGAAAAAATATTGTTTGATATACGTGTTAAAAAGTACATTTTTAAGGCACTCATGTGAATTGCAGAATTCGCTTCGCTCATTCTGCAAACTTTCACATGCGGGCCTTAAAATTGTACTTTGAGCACTTATCATAAATAGCTATTATTTTATTTGACTACGACTTTGCTCCAAAATAAATCTTTTTAAAGGAGAAAGCAAAGAAAGTAGAAAATATCGATATTTTTAGTAATTTTTAAATATTTTAATTTTTTTATTAGTGTCCCGGGCATATTAGAGAAGGATCAGTCAATTAATATTATTGAAGTTATCATCTAACTTATTCTGCCAAAATCCGAATGGATCCTCAAAACAGATCCGCACTGGTCTAATTATAATAATGTTGTGAGATAGCTACCGTATGAAAAAATTCTGATTCGATTTCTTTGCAGATTCCTGTTCAAAAATGTCCCTTTAAACAAATCAGAAGGTTTCCGATCTAAAATTTTGGGCAGAAATTGTTTAAACGATGTTTTTAAACAAATTCAAAAGATCACATTTTTTGCCGCGGAAAATGTTTCTCTGTCGCAGAGTTTAGACTTTTTGAGAGACCTTTTTTGTTTAAAATGACCAAAAAATCGTAAAAAATATTTTCTGGGGCAAAAATGGTGATCCTTTTAATTTGTTTGAAAAAATTGTTTAAACAATTTCTGCCCAAAAATGTCGCCCGGCAGTCTTCTGATTTGTTTTTTTAAGTGGACGGACGTTTTGAACAGGAATCAGCAAAGAAACCAAAGCAGAAATTTTTTGGGTTTTGTGTTTTGGGTTTAGGGTATCAGATCTGAAAAAATACAAAGGAAGTTGTTAAAAACATGTACAGTATGACGAAGTATAATTATTAAGTGTATAAATAAATTAGATATTATAATAGTAATAGTCCACGTTGTGAGACCGCTCCCGCATGAAAAAATTTGCGGATTCCTGTTCAAAAATGTTCCCTTTAAACAAATCAGAAGGTTGCCGGTCGAAATTTTTGGGCAGAAATTGTTCAAATAATGTTTTTAAATAAATTCAAAAGATCACCTTTTTTGCCGCGGAAAATTTTTCTCTGTCGCACTTATCCATATTATACCGATTATTTTTTAATGATTTTAATTTCCAATCGTGTAGCAAGATTTTTCATCACGTGTTTAATTCTGTCCAATCAACTTATTATTATACTGAGAATATTCTACTATACATTATTATAGTGAGAATAAATTTGAGGTATTTTGTTTCTGTTTAATTACCACGAGTTTCCTAGTTTTGACAACTGTCACATTTAAGAAAATGAACCGTAATAAACTTTTAGTTCTGCACCTAATGTCAAATTGTCACGAGGACAATACGAATCGGCAATTTTAAGCGGTAATTCGGTAAGATTACTTCATAAATCAAACTGTATTTTTAAATAATTTTAACTAATATTTTATTGATATCTTCGTCTGAATATTTGCTAGACTGTTTTGTTCACTTTGACTAGTTAAAAAACATTAATTGCAATAAATGTCACTGAATGTTTATTTATGCTTGAATTTTGTATGTAAGTATTAAAAAATAATCTTACCAATATCACACGATAGTAAGAATAAATAAGAAAATAATGCTCCAATTTGCTTCTCAAACCTGTTTCCATTCGGCAATAGCCAGGAAACAAGTTGTCGAAAAATTGTCGCATTCTTTTCAATTTATTCTCACTCTCTCGTGTTATTAATGTTGATTATTTTTTAATGATTTTAATTTCCAATCATGTAGTAAGTTTTTTCATCGCGTGTTTAATTCTGTCCAATCAGATTATTATTATACCGGGAACATTCTACCTACATTACTATAGTGGGTATATAGTTATAAACAAAAATATAGACAGCCTAGATATTCGGGAATCAAACAGCAAATGTGAAGGTTGAGGGTAGGCCAACAGAAGAAATTCAAATCCATCGAGGAGTCCGACAGGGATGTATCTTTTCGCCACTTTTATTTAATCTGTATAGTGAAGCCATCTGTCAACAAGCACTCGCGGAAGAAGATGTTGGTCTGATAATAAATGGTGAGACAATATAAGGTATGTTGACGATACGCTTCTCCTATCGGGAACGCTAGTAGAACTACAACATCTCGTTCAAAGTCTCAATATATGCTGTAACAATTACGGCTTGAAAATGAATTTGAAAAAAACTAAATTTATGGTAATCGCGAAATCAAAGAACATCAGAGCTAATCTTGTAATAGACAATACAGCGATTGAGCGTGTGTCCTGTTATAAATATCTAGGTGCTTGGATCACAGACGATACTGATCAAACAAAAGAGATTAAATGCAGACTAGAAATTGCTAGATCAGTCTTTAATAGAATGCGCAACCTCTTTTGCAATCATGATATCAACATAAAGTTACGAATACAAATGTTGCGGTGTTATGTCTTTTCCACCCTGTTATATGGAGTTGAGACTTGGACACTAAAACAGTCGACCATAAAAAAAATCGAAGCATTCGAAATGTGGTGCTATAGGCGCATTCTTAAAATATCATGGATGGACCGCGTCACTAACATGCAAGTACTCCAAACTTTAGACAAAAGATGCGAAATTATAAATGAGATAAAAACTAGAAAGATGGAATACTTGGGGCACATTATGAGGGGTGAAAAGTATGAAGTTTTAAGAAATATCATGTAGGGCAAAATTAATAGCAAAAGAAGTGTGGGAAGAAGAAAAATATCGTGGCTTCGCAATCTACGTGAATGGTTCGGGTGTAGTTCGATTGAACTTTTTAGGCGCGCTGCTCACAAAGTCGCAGTGGCCATGATGATTTCCAATCTTCGCTAGGAGAGGCAAGTGAAGAAGGATATTATAATGGAAATAAATTTGAGGTATTTTGTTTCTGTTTAATTACAATGAGTTTTACAGTTTTGACCACTGTCACATTTAAGAAAATGAACCATAATAAATTTTTAGTTCTGCATCTAATGTCAAATTGTCACGAGGACAATACATATCGGCAATTTTAAGCGCTCGAGTGTAATTCGGTAAGAATATTTCATGAATAAAACTGTATTTTTATAAATAATTATTTTAACTAATATTTTATTGATGTCTTCGTCGAAATATTTGCTAAACTGTGCTGTTCACTTTGGCAAGTTGAAAAACATAAGATGTGATAAATGTCACTGAATGTTTATTTCAAGGTACAAAGACGACTTGAATTTTGTATATAAATATTTAAAAAATAATCTTACGAATATCACACGATAGTAAGAATAAATAAGAAAATAATGCTCCAATGTGTTTCTAAAACTTGTTTCCATTCGTCAATAGTCTATTGCCAGGCAAGAAGTTTTTAAAAAATTGTCGCAATATTTTCAATTTATTCTCACTCTCTTGTGATATTAATGTTGAAAATATTTTTTTAGATTTTTTGGCTCATTTTAAACAAAGAAAGTTTCGTGTCATTTTTGACAAAAGATTACAGTTTTTGAGGTATAAGCAATTTAAAATCTGAAAAATGCGAAAATATACATTGTCGAGGCTTGAAAACGCATATGTAAATTATTATTTTTGAAGTTGCCAAGGGCCTAAATTGAATCTTGTGTACCTGTCTACTTGGATACCTATCAGTACCCATTCAATAGAATAAGTCTTGATGCACAAAAAGTTAAATTATGATATCAAATAAATATAAAAAAATATGAAAAAAATATTTTTAAGAAACGCTTTTCTTTAGTTACGAGTGACTAAAATTAAACATATTATAAAAAAATCAATTAACAAGCAAAAAATAAAAAAAATTGAAAAAATCTAACACATTCGTCAAAGAAAAGCGTGGCGCGTTTTCATCGAATAAACGGTTTTCGCGCCACGCTTTTCTTTAACGAATGTGTTAGATTTTTTCAATTTTTTTATTTTTTGCTTTTTAGTTGATTTTTTTATAATATTTTTAATTTTAGTCACTCGTAACTCAAGAAAAACGTTTCTTTAAAATATTTTTATTACATTTTTTATTTTTTACTTTTTAGTCTTACACTTTTCAAACATTAAAATATATCGTCATGTTTATTAAAATATGTATAAAACATAATATGATGTACAAACATGAAAAGTAGTCGGAATCGGCAAAAAATTTAAAACTTTATTGTTTATTTATGAAGCATAACGTAAACAATTAACGTAAAAAGTGAAATTATGTATAGTTTATATAATCAGCTACAATCTGTAAAAGTTTCAAGTTTCTACATTGTAAAAAACAAGAGAATTTAAGCATTTTCCATTAAAAAAATTTGATTGACTATTCGTGTATTGTTCCCTCGAATGCATATGTCTGCTAATTTTTAGTCATTTGCATTGAAGAAAAGGCAGTCAAATTAACGTCCAAAGATTTGACCCAAACGATTGAACTAAAGAAAAGCGTTTAATTAATTAATACGACAAACGAATTCTAATGTTAATTGTAGCACAAAACGTCTCTACCGGTGGTTTTTGTAAGACTACGATAAAAACAAGAATTTTTTGAATTCGAGTTTTGGTTGAAGTTTTGTTTCGTATCGTATTGAAATTTGACACGAATAAACGCCGATTCATATATAAACAAATATATGAGCGTTCAAAATTTAAAACTTTATTGTTTATTTATGAAGCATAACGTAAACAATTAACGTAAAAAGTGAAATTATGTATAGGTCCTATCATTAGATACAATCCGTAAAAGTTTCAAGTTTCTACATTGTAAAAAACAAGAGAATTTAAGCATTTTCCATTAAAATCGTTTTTTTTTTATTTAAACAATTAATAAACATAAAAAAAAGGTTATTGACTATTCGTGTATTGTTTCCGCGAATGCATATGTCTGCAAATTTTCATTCATTTGCATTGAAAAAAAGTCAGTCAAATTAACGTCGTAAGATTTGATTCAAACTATTGAAGTAAAGAAAAGCGTTTAAAAATGAAAATAGAAATGAACCTACTCTAATTGCGATAGATACATATATAATATACAAATCAGTGTAAAATAATTATAAATACATAAAATTTCCCACGCATACATTACCAATAGGAA
Organism: Diabrotica virgifera virgifera; assembly: GCF_917563875.1. NCBI lineage: Eukaryota > Metazoa > Arthropoda > Insecta > Coleoptera > Chrysomelidae > Diabrotica > Diabrotica virgifera. The sequence continues at coordinate 37,519,436 of NC_065443.1, read as the reverse complement.
GGAAATAAACACAAGGAAGTTTAAAAATTAAAGGGAAGTAACTGAAGTGTGGTAAGTGTTACACGAGGGTTAAAGGTAACATAGAAAAATACCTGCTTCGTGGTTAAACTCAAGGGGTGGTCTTCGAAACCCTTCTGCCAACTCGGACATGATTTAAAGTTTGTTAAAAAGTGTTACCTTAGCCTTAAATTACAATTAAAACGGTCACTTGACCGGCCTACGAAATTTGTACTTTTATTTCTCTTGTTATTTTTGTTATTTTAGCCTAGGGGTGGGCCCTGTTTTATATGTATATCGAAATGATTGTATTATAATGTTATACTAAATTTATTTTAATGGAAGGGTCGTTTTTCAAAATGTAAAACGGTCAATCGTTTTTGTATTAGTTTCTGTCAAGAAAGTTAGTCTATTTCTTAGGGATCAGACTAACGGTTATTTTATTTATGATTTTTAGCGCCAGTCCGTAAGTTACTACCTACAAGCAAGCTTACTGCCCTTCTCATTTTCTATTACAACATTTTATTCATTACATTTCATTACAAGAATTAAGATCTTAAACGTAGACCTACAACAAGATATTTATTCATAATGAAGATATGAAAAATACTTAAGCACTTGATAACTATTATCATCATCAGGATAATATGGAATTACTAAAGAATTTTTAAAGAAAGAAAATATCTGAAAAATTGCCGTCTAAAATAATGTTGCCGTTAATAACATTATTATTTAATAGATCAGTAAGGATCTGTGAAAAAACGTCTATTTTTGGATGTGAAAGGTGGCATTCGGATTTTTGCAGATAAAGTTAGGTGACACCTTCAGTAGTAATAATTGGCTTATGCTCCTTCTCAAATATGCCCGGAACATTAATAAAAAAATTAAAATATTTAAAAAGGACATCGCACACATCTGATAGAAAATATAATGTCACTCAAATTCAATAAAATTTATACGAATAGATTCGTTTTAAATTAACGGTCAAATCTTATCATTGCGCCAACTCCATATTTTCAATAATAAGAGCAGAAATTGATATAAATAAATCTGAAATCAAATGGATAAGTACATAAGTTAGAGAGAGAAAAAATATTTTATAATACCCAAATTGTCGGTACTCCATAAATCAGCGGATTAGTTTCACTAATCCGCTTAGGCCCAGCGGGGTTTAAGCTCTTTTGAATAGCACCCAGAGCAATAGTGATTGTAACTGACAGTTTTACTGACTCCAAAAATGTGATTTCGATAAACTTTAGTTGCAATTTGCGCCGTAATTAATCATAATTAAGAGTTGGCGCAATGATAAGATTTGACCGTTAATTTAAAACGAATCTATTCGTATAAATTTTATTGAATTTGAGTGACATTATATTTTCCATAAGATGTGTGCGATGTCCTTTCGACAAACGTCGATTCTTTCTGCTTTCTTTGCTTATAACTTTAAAACGATTCGTTTTGGAACAAAGTCGTAGAAAAATAAAATAAAGATAATTGAATTTTGTATGATATACGACTAGTCAAAAATGTCTTAACGTATTACCTTTTCTGCAATATAGCAATAAATACAAAATAAGGGGGCAAAATACGCCTGTCCTTATTCAATGATTTTCCATCACTTAGGTTACACTTGGAACCTTCCTAATTAGCCTAGAACATTTTTGTAATGTGCTAAAACCGTACACCAAATTTCATTAAAATTAACTTACTAGATTTTGAATAATAATTTTGACGACTGGTCAAAAATGTCTTAACGGATTACCTTTTCTGCAATATAACAATAAATACAAAATAAAAGGGCAGCATACGCCTGTTGGTATTCAATGTTTTTAACCACTTTAGTGGCACTTAGAACCTTAGTAATTCACTTAGAAAAATTCTTTGTAACATACTTAAACCGTGTACCAAATTTCTTTAAAATCGACCTAATAGATTTTGCATAATAAATTTGCAATCAAAATGTTTTTAAAAAAGTTCAAATTTTTTAAAATCTTTCTGAACAAAAAGTAGACCATTTAGAAGTTGTCTAATTTTTTACATATATAAAGAGGTACTCTACCTATCTAATACACTTTACAGAATTAAACTCGGATTATTTAAGGGGCCTCAGCAATGTTTTAAACTTATAAACAATTTTTTGGCTTATAAAAAATAGGGGGTCCGGACAAATAATCCCCGGACAAAAAATCCCGAACAAAAAATCCCCGCAAATTATCCCTGGACAAAATCCCCGGACAAAAAATCCCCGCACAAATAATCCCCACAAAAAATCCCCGACAAATAATCCCCACAAAATGTTTTGGACAAAATATCCCCACAAAAAATCCCGGACAAAAAATCCCCAAGAAATATTTGTTGCCGAATAGTTCTCTAAAGATGTTTCCCGAAATTTTATCAAATTTCGAATTCCAATTTCATGGTGAAAACTTCAAATTTTATATGACAAAAGAGTGTGAGTTTCTTCAAAAATCTTGGAAGATATGGGGAATGAGCTAAGGCACCGTTTTCATGACAGGCGCTTAACGCGAGTTTTGATAACCCGTGATTACAACTACATACATTTTACTGAAGACCGTTCACATTCTAAAGCGCGTTTTAGGTCATTAAGACGCGCGTTGGCATGTGCACGGTCTCAAGTAAAATGTATGTAGTTGTAATGGCGCGTTAAGCACCTGTCATGAAAACGGGGCCTTAGCTCATTCCCCATATTTTCCACGATTTTTGAAAAAACTCACTTTTTTGTCATGTGTAATTTAAAGTTTTCAGCATGGAATTGGAACTCGAAATTTGTTAAACTTTCAGGAAAACTTTTAGAGAACTATTCGACAGCAAATATTTCTTGGGGATTTTTTGTCCGGGATTTTTTGTGGGGATATTTTGTCCAAAAAAATTTGTGGGGATTATTTGTCCGGAATTTTTTGTGGGGATTTTTTGTCCGGGGATTATTTGTCCGGGGATTTTTTGTCCGGGGATTTTTTGTCCGGGGATTTTTTGTCCAGGGATAATTTGTGGGGATTTTTTGTCCGGGATTATTTGTCCGGGGATTATTTGTCCTAGCTTCAAAAATAGCTTTGTTTAATAATAAAAAAAAATTAATTTTTAGCAATGCAAATAATTAAAACCGGTATAATTTGACTTAAACTTTCAAATGCTGTCAGCAGAATTGCTATTTTATTTTTTAATCAAAAGTTATTCGCGTTCAAAAATTGCAATTTTTCGAATTTTTGAAAGTTTCACGGCGTTTATCTCGAAAACTATGCATCCTACGAAAAAACTTGTAAGAACATTTTTTGCTTAGAATTACCCAAGAAATACAAAAAAATCTTTTATTTTGCGACAAATCGATGTTATGTAATTCCTAAAGTTCTTTGTTTATAACAATCTTATCGACATCCGGATCAACTGTTACCCAAAAAAAATCGTGTTCTACGGGTCAAAAAATACATAAAAATCTTGGGTACGTCCATCTAAATAAAGGAGCCCGTAGCACCCCCTCCTGGCCACAGGACTCATTTGTTTATAAGCCAAAAAATTGTTTATAACTTTAAAACATTGCTGACTGAGGCTGCTTAAATAATCAGATTTTAATTCTGTAAAGTGCATTAGATAGGTGGAGCGCTTCTTTATATATAAAAAAATGACAAATCTTTGTATGTTCTAGTTTTATTTTGTGCAAGATTTTAAAAAAATTTAATTTTTTAAAAAAAGTTTAGATTGCAAAATTATTATTCAAAATCTAGTAAGTCAATTTTAATGAAATTTGGTGTACGGTTTTGGCACATTACAAAAATTTTCTAAGCGAATTAGAAAGGTTCCAAGTGTAACCTAAGTGATGGAATATCATTGAATAAGGACAGGCTTGTTTTGCCCCCTTATTTTATATTTATTGCTATTTTGCAGCAAGGGTGATAGATTAAGACATTTTTAACCAATCGCATCTGATGGAAAATTTAATTATCTTTGTTTTATTCTTATACGACTTTGTTCCAAAATGAATCGTTTTAAAGTTATAAGCAAAAAAAGTAGAAAAAAAAACGAAATTTTTTGAAATTTTTAAATATTTTATTTTTTTTATTAATGTTCCGGGCATATTTCAGAAGGGGCATAAATCAATTATTATTAACGAAGTTATCACCTAACTTTATCCGCAAAAATCTGAATGCCACCTCTCACATCCACCTAAAAACAGATCCTTACTGGTCTATAATAATAGACGAGGCAATGAAACAATGAACAAGTGATGGAGTTTAAATATCTAGGCATCACACTATCTAGCTATGGAAGGGTGGAAACAGAAGTGAGGGATCAAGTGAATAGAGCAAACAGAGCCGCAGGTTGCCTGAATGACACAATATGGAGAAATAAAAATATCGGAAAAGAAATGAAAGGCAGAATTTACAAAACAGTCATCAGACCAATAATAATGACATACGCGGCAAAAATGCGACCCGAGACAGAGAGGACAAAGAAATTGCTCGAAACAGCGGAGATGAAAACCCTTCGAAAAATCGATAGTAAGACTCTATGGGACAGAGCTAGAAGTACAGATATACCACGGAGATGCAAGGTGGATAACATTAATAACTGGGTAAGAAACAGAAGAATAGAATGGAATATGGAATGACCACATAAGCCGAATAACAACAAATAGAGTAGCAAAGATGGCGAGAGACGGTCCTCCAAAAGGAAGCCGATCAGTGGGAAGACCACGAAAACGATGGAACGACAAATTACTAGTGGCACATTGCAAAAACAGACAGAGTCATGTCTATACAAAAAGAAGAAAAAGCAATGAAGCAGTAAAAAGCCCAAAACCTAAAAATTTTTTGCAATTGGATGAATCTCAATGAAACTTTTTGCATTCGATTTCGGAGAGCCTTAGGAAACTAAAATGATTATGCGAAATATAAATTGCATTATCGAACAAGGAAAATGCATTTTCCAAAATGTATTTCAAAGTGACTAAAAATGATGGAATGTGATTCGGAAATAACAGACGGAAATGAGTTCAATTTTGCTACCCGGGGTTTCAGACTCGCTGAAATCGAATATCGTGATAACGATTGTCTCCAAGGCACCTGGTGCCACCTGGCTGGTGGTGAAGTTAGGTGGATGTTAATCAATAATCTACAGGCCTAATGATTGATCATAAATAGTACCACGATTTTTAGGAATGTCGATTTGATCTGACTTACCTACATAATAATATATGCAAAAGTGCTCTCAGACAAATTTACGGGGTTTTAAGGGGGTAGGCGCAAAATATTGATCCAATGCTATTTAAATGCATTCATTTTTTTCCAACCCTAAGAAAACTAATAAATAAATATTTTTGAAAAATTTAAACGCAGAATGAAAGATTACATTATTACCAAGGGCCGAAACTCCCTTCGATTAAACAAAAAGTTTCTTTTAAATAAAATATATCTTCTTCTTCTTTCTCGAAACTCCTTATGCCCCTCAGGAGCGTCGGAGGTTTTATTCATCTTCTATCCATCTCTTCCATTTCTTGCGGTCCTTTGCTAACTCTTTCATTTGTTGATGTATTTTTCCTTTTTCCTGTCCAATTTCTATAATCTGATCGATCCATCTCTTCCTTGGCCTCCCTTTCCTTCTTTTACCATATCTTTCGATGCCATCACCTGCTTTGGCAGTCTTCGCCCTGGTCCATTCTGTTAATGTGTCCATACCATTTTAATTTTCTTTTTTGTATCTTGGTTATTATCGATTCCTGTTTCAGTCTTTGTCTAATATCTTCATTTCTTATTCTGTCCAATTTCGTTTTTCCTGCTATTTTTCTTAGCTGCTTCATCTCCGCTGCGTTTATTGTACTGTCTATTTTTGCATTGTTTACCCTTGTCTCACTTGCATATATTAAAGTTGGCACAGGGATTGCGTTGTATACCTTCAGTTTTATTTCTTTATCTATTTCTTCCTTTCCAAATATTGTTGTATTTAGTGCATAGTAGATCTTATTTGCTTTTTTCGCCCTGTATGAGATTTCTTGATCTATCTTTCCACCCACTGATATTATTACTCCAAGGTATTCAAACGTCGAGACTGTTTCTATTATTTCGTTTTTGCGCCTAAATATCGTTTGGTTTATTTCTTCCCTTTTCTTTTGGGTTACTATCATGGTCTTCGTTTTCTTTACATTTACCTCCATTTTCAAATTTTCTATTTTCTCCACCCATATATTGATTAATTTTTGCATTTTCTCTTTATTGTCTGCTATTATTACTAAGTCATCTGCATATAGTAATCCCTCCATTCTCACTGGTACTAAATTCCTATACCCTATTATTGACTGTAATTGCCTTGACCTTCTTTTAGCGCTCTTCATTACTCTATCCATTACTAATATAAACAAAACTGGGCTGAGACCGTCCCCTTGTTTTATTCCTCTCCTTAGGTTTATTATTGGCGATCTGTTCCCATTTACTTGTACTTTAGCAAGTACGTTTCTATACGTACTTTTTACCACGCTTACTATCTTTTGCGGGATTTGCTGATCTTCCATTACTGACCATATTACTTCTCTATTTATAGAATCAAAAGCAGCTTTAATATCTATAAACGTAATATATAAGTCTTCTCCTATTTCGTTTTTCCTTTCAATTATATTTCTCAGTATGTATAATATTATCTGTTGTTCCTCTTTCCTTCCTAAAAGCCGCTTGTTCTTCTTCTAGTTTTCCTTCCAGTTCTTTCCTGAGCTTCCTTTCTATTATCCCGGTGTAGACTTTATATGCCACTGATGATAAGCATATAGCCCTAAATAAAATATTTAAAATTAAAAATCACACTAAATTTTCTCTTTTTTTTTTCACCCCTGTAACTTATTACAATAAACATTATAGAAGTTTTCAGGGACTTTCGACCCTCGGCTATAATGTAATCTTTCATTCTGCATTTAAATTTGTCAAAAATACTTATTAGTTTTCTCAGGATTCGCAAAAAATAAATGCACTTAAATAGCATTGGACCAAAATTTTGCGCTTACCCCCTTAAGGCTACAAAATAAAACCATTTTTTTATATTTCTCCAAAACGTTTTAAAACTTTTTGATGAAAATTTACATTATGTTGTGGCATGCCATGGCCAGTAAAACCGAAGTAGCAAATTGTTTTTTGATTTGTCTAGATGTTTAGGGGGAGTTTCCAAATCGTTCCCCCTCCGCAACTTTTTTCTAGTTAAATATTAGATTAAAAACGGAAGATTAATGAAATTCGATAATAAATAAAATTATTAATTTAACATAAACATATAATATAACAAAAACTTTTTTAAATCTCAAGCCAAAATAGTATTAATTTTCACAAATATCAACTTTCTTATTCTTCTTCTTCTTTTTTCTTGTATGTAGGCTTTAAAGCCTGTTTCTTCTTCAATATTAGCCTCCTAAATTGTTTAAATTATCTCACCATCTTTTTCTTGGTCTGCCAATTCTTCGTCCATTTGGTGACTTATCTCGTGCTATTCGTACTATTCTATCCTCTGCCATTCTACTAATGTGTTCGTTCCACTCCTGTTTCTGTTTTGCCACCCATCCATTTATGTCTTCTACATTGGATGCTCTTCTTATGTTTTCGCTTCTCTCCCTATCCAACAGACTTTTCCCTGATATTCGTCGAAGTATTTTCATCTCTGTTGTTTCTAGTAGTCGTCTCGTTTTAGATGTGTCAGGTCTTGTCTCCGCCGTATTATGTCAATATAGGTCTAATTTCTGCTTATTGATTCTTGCTTTTGTGTCTTGTCTTAGGTGTTTGTTCTTCCAGATTGTGTCATTAAGAGATCCCGCCACTTTACTTGCATTTTGAGCTTTGTTGTCGTACTTCTTTTATTTCGCATTTAAGCTTTATTATTTTCCCATCAATTTCCATTTTACGTCGTAGTAGGTATTTAGATGTTGTCATACATTTGTATTTCTTGGATGTTGTATTGAAGAGGTGTGTTAATCTTTGGAGATCGTCTTCTGTCTCGGCGATTAATGCGGCGTTGGTGTCGTCTGCATAACATAATATTTGGATTTCTTTGTTCCCCATTCTGTAACCATGACCTTCACGTACTGCTTGTATTGTTTCGTCCATTATTATAGGGCTTAACGAGTCACCTTGTCTGATGTACTGATGTCCGCTTTGTACTAGTATAAACTGTGTTAGTTTTCCATTTATCTTTGCCTGTATTCGATTATGGAAGTAGATGTTTTCGATGTTTTGTATAATATTGATTGGTATGTTTCTTCTATGCAGTAACTGTAAAACCTCTTCGACTTGGATGCGATCGAAAGCCTTTATCAGGTTTATAAAACATAGATATGCTGGTTTATTTTACTCGATGGCCTTTTCTATAATTTGTCTTAGTACAAATACGGCGTCTACGCAGGATCTTCAGGATCTGAATCCTTCTTGTTCATCTTATAAAGTTGTTAGATTATTGATTTTGTTGGTTAGGACTTTTGTGGTAAGTTTAAGTACGGTGTTCAGTAGATTTATACCTCTATAATTGTTGGGATCTTCTTTGTCTCCTTTCTTGAACATTGGTTTCATTATGCTGTTTATCCTTGCGTCTGGCATCTTGCAGTGCAATATTAGTTTTCATCATTTCATATTGGCAGTGTTTTAGAAGCTCGTTGGTTATTCCATCTGGTCCTGGTGACTTTCTGTTTTTGAGTGAATTTATGGCTATCTCTACTTCCTGAAAACTGATTTCTATTTCGCGTCAAGTATCTTTTCCATTCGTTTGCTGGCTATGTTATTGTATTCCTTCAATTTTGCCATTTCTTTTCGTTGGTTTCTTATAAATCTTCATATTTGTTTTTGTGTGCCTACCGTAGAAGTCGCTTTCCATCCTTTTTATAAACTGTTCCCAGTGTTCATTTTTTGTTCTTCTTGCCAACTGCTTTGTTTCATTTCGTATTCTTCTATAGGTGTCTCTGGATTCTGGAGTATTTGATGTTTTATACTTCTACTCGTTTCTCTTCTCGAACTTTATTATTCGAGTTGGAAAATTCTTTTTTGGTTCTCTATGTTGACAATGAATGGCAGTTAATGTGAACGAAAGTTTGGTTTGAATTAATTTGATTGATAATGAACAATAGTAGTTTTTCTGAAACGGCAGATATGCAATTAGTCTTGGATAAGAATAACAGTCACAGAAATATTGATTGTGGCAACCTTTTTCTTAATTTTTGAATGAGGTGAATATCAATGGCAATTAATGAGGTGAATATCAATGCAAAGAATTATTTCCACAAGATCACCCCAAAAGTATAGGATTTTGTGATTGGCTTATAGAAGAAATTAGATGGGACGTAAACTATATAAAGAATATTTTATTGGCCGACGAAGCAACCTTTACAAGAAATAATGTCACTAAATTATCATATTACTCATGTCTGGATAGACGTAAATACTAATGGTAAAAAAGTGCCTCGCCATCAGAGTAATTTTAAAGTAAACGTTAGGGCTGGAATTGTCAGTAATTATTTAGTAGGGCCAGAATTTTTTTCTAATAATTTAAACGGAAAAACTTAGTTACCATTTTTACAAAACTATACGGTTGGCGATCAGAGGAAAGTGTGTGGTTTTGACAGGATGTTGCTCCAACCCATTTAGCGACAAAGTTAGGGAATGTTTATTTCAACAATATCCAACACATTTTATAGAGCAGGGGGGCGATGCACTAATTGAATGGTCACGGCAGGTTCAGATTTTAATCCAATTTTTGTTTTGGGGATTTATGAAAGATTATGTATATTCGTTTATACAGATAACTTGAGCAGACCGATTAAAGAACCGAAGCTGCATTTCGATAGAGATATTTGATTTTTCAAAATATGCTATACATACATAGACCCTGTATACAGTCATATAACACGTGGTGACAGATATGAGCTCCTAAAATTAATCATGCAGGGAAAGACTCAAGGAAGGCGCAGCGTATCTAGAAGAAAAATGTCCTGGCTGAGAGATCTCAGAGAATGGTTTGGATGCAGCTCAACTGAACTCTTTCGGGCTATAGGGTCAAAAGTTAGAATAACAATGATGATTGCCAACCTTCGTCGCGGATATGGAACGTAAAGAAGAAGAAGTGATGATAAACAGGTCGAAATTGCCCTGGAATTGATTCATCCATAATATGAATCTAAACTGACATTACAAATACACTTTTTCTGTAAAAGAGAGTTGCCTTTTAGACTTTTACAATAGAATCCAATTTATTATAATTTAAACTGCACTTTAATACAGTTATTAACATCCATTCAGCTTAACTGATAATTTAAATTCATAAAATACAATATTTTTAAATTCTAAACCAAAAATTGACTAGCTGTCTTGTCATGTCACTTAAGTCTAATAAATAGATTGTCATCTCCTATACTCTTGTTGGTCAGGGCCCATTGAACTGGCAAGAACCACACGTTATTATCGAGCAGTGAATCATGTTGCCCTTTGAGAACTCTTAAATTTATCTTTTAGCATCGACTTGTCGATGTTAGAGTCGCTACTAACATCAGTTTTTCAACATGTTAATCATATTTCTCGATGTCACCTATTCTATAAGGTTGCTAGTTTCATATACTAAGTAGAACGTAAGTATTATCCACATTTTTTCTTTAACTAGTCAGAATTTTAATCTTTTGCATGCATTCATTCTAACGTGGAAATACTTCGTTCTAGGCACTGAAGATGATCTGATCTAGATCGAAAACGTTTTGCGAATCCTTTTAGATGACTTTTTAATAGTTTTTCAATAAACTTTTTATACCGTTATACAAACGAAGTTTTTACTCGTTCTGTGTGATTTTTAGTTATGGTATACAGCCAGCAACTGGGATTTTCCATTGATTTTTTTTAAATACACTTATATGGTGTATTCCACGAATATACGACTGTTTTGGATTATCGCGACAACTAATATTTTAGTGTGCAACATAAGAAGTACGAAAGTATTTTGCTCTAATAATTACTCCAATAAACAACAATATAATTTGCAGTTTACTTTCGTTCTTCATATTTTGTACAGTAAAATATTCGTTGTCGCGATAATCCAAGTGGGTGGTATATTCGTGGAATGTGGTATATCTACGTACTCAATAGAAATACAACTTGTTTCAGTGGAAGTCAAACAAATACTAACCTCTAAACGAATGTTGTGCATATCACCATATGACACCTGAAGACGTTATGGGCACTAGGCAGTAGTATCGTTAGTTTAAGAACGTCATCAGCATTCAAACGGTTAAGGGTTAAAAGGTTTATTAGAATAATTCAAAAGGATAGGAAATAAACACGTTACAACATAATTTAAAACACACTGAGGGCTATTCTTTCCCAAATTAAACCCAAAAGCACACAGAAGAGATAAAAAAAACTGTATTTATAAAATACCTTGTGAATACAACAATTTTTGTCTAAGAGAAACCTCAAGACCAATACAATTTAGGATAAATAATGAATGTGCATACATTAAAAACAAACAAATTAGTAAGAGATCAAGTAAAAAGAACAAATAGATGGATGTCTTAGTAGGATGTCTTAATAGTGCTATATGGCGTAACCGACACAATAACTGTGAGATGAAATCAAGAATCTACAAACATATGCATCAGAAACAAAACCCGATACAACCAAAATACAGAGAGTTTTGATACCATTAACGAAACAATACTCTTCATTGGTAATCTACAAAAAGCAGCAGCTTCTAAAAACATTATATTTTCAGTTTTTTTTTTTATTAAATAGCATGACAATCCTAGGTGTTGAGCCACTACTGATATTTTTTTTATAGCCTAATAAAATAAAAAAAAGTCAAAATGTAAATTCGTACAGATTAAATCAAATTTTATATCAAAGCTTAGGTGGGTACAAAATATATTTTCAAGAAAGTATCCAAATCATACAAGGGGATCATTGTTTAAATAATTAAAAAGGGGTCAATTTTGCAAAAAAAATACTTTTTTAACTGCTGAGGTAATCCACTTATCGATGAAGGTCTATGAGATTTTTTCCTGCAAAGTTGAAGAGAAAATCTTTCAGAAAAGACTTACTAAATTAAATTTGACCCCCTATTTATTTAAATAATTGTATATAAAACTTTAAAAACAAATTTGCAAAAAAATATTTTTAGCGTTTTAACTAAGCACTATAAAATATCTTTTTTACAGACTAAGTTGTGCTATATTACCAGTATTAAGCAAAAAAAAATTGGTCAAAAAATATTTAATATTATTTGAGATATTGAATTTGTTTATTAAATGTTATTATATTTTCAATTACAAAAACGCGGTTGTTGCCAAAGAAATATTCACCTGCTTAAGATCTCATTATTTTTATTTTTATGTATATTTTCGATAAATGTATTGATAAATTCAAATTTCAAATAAACTCCCCCCTAAAATGGCATTTGAAAATTATTCAAATTTGTTTATAATTTGTTTTTTTAATAACGTCGCGGGGATTAAGTATTTTGAAATGCCGTTTCGATAATTGGGTTCCTGGGAATTTTTCACTAATTAACAAAAATTTTTTGTCTTTTTTTCTTCTTCTTTTTTTGCTTGGAGTTATATTACTACGGGCCCTTTTAGGGTTAAATTTTATTAAGAATGTCGAATCTCTGAGTTGTAGATTCTAGACCTAAAAATATTAAGATTTAACTAAAATCTCTTAAATAAAATGTGGCTACTTACTGAGTTACAGGGTGTTTTATTTAAAAATTTAAGAATTATTTTTACCAAGTACTTTAAAACTATTTGACGTATCCTTATCATACTTGGCAGAAAGTGTAGCTATTGATACACCCTACTAAATTGTGATTAATAAACGTTTCTAGCTAGTGCCAGAGGCGTACGACAGGGGATAGTGAATGATTGACCCTTTCCAAATTCTACGCCACTAAGTGAATTACTATTTTAGCGAAATTTTTCGATTCTCCAATACTTTGTATGTAAATAACTTTATTGCTATCAATAAAGTAATCAGTTTGAGAGATATTGGAAGTTTAAAATGAATGAACGAATGAATCAAAATAATTATGCCGTTTCATTTTTAACGTCCAATATCTCGAAAACTAATGACTTAATCGTTACCAGTAAAGGGTATATTATTTACATAGAAAGTATTAGAGAATCGAAAAATTTCGCTAAAATAGTAATTCCCTCAGTGGCGTAGAATTTGGGAAGAGTCAACCATTAACTATCCCCTGTCGTTCGCCTCTGGTAGTAGCTAGAAACTTTTGTTTATCACAATTTAGTAGACTGTATAGTACCCACACTTTCTGCTAAGTATGATAAGGACACGTCAAATAGTTTGAAAGTACTTGGTAAAAATAATTTTTTAATTTTTAAATAAAACACCCTGTAACTCAGTAAGTGGCCACATTTTATTTAAGTGATTTTAGACCAATCTTAATATTTTTAGGTCTAGAATCTACAACTTAGAGATCCGACATTCTTAATGAAACTTAACCCTAAAGGGCCCGTAGTAATATAGCTCCAAGAAAAAAAAAGAAGAGGAAAAAAAGACAAAAAAATTTGTTAATTAGTGAAAAATTCCCAGAAATCCATTTATTGAAACGGTATTTCAAAATGTTTAATACCCGCGACGTTATTAAAAAAACAAATTATAAACAAATTTGAATAATTTTCAAATGCCATTTTAGGGGGAAGTTTAATTGAAATTTGAATTTATCAATATATTTATCGAAAACATACAAAAAAATAAAAATAATAAGATTTAATACAGGTGAATATTTCTTTGGCAACAACCGCGTTTTTGCAATTGAAAATAGAGTAACATTTAATAAACAAATTCAATATCTCAAAAAATATTAAATATTTTTGGACCAATTTTTTTTTATTAATACTAATAACATAGCGCAACTTCTCCTGTAAAATAAGATATTTTATAGTGCTTATTTAAAACGCTAAAAATATTTTTTTGCAAATTTGTTTGTAAAGTTTTATGTATAATTATTTAAATAAATAGGGGGTCAAATTTAATTTTGTAAGTCTTATGTGAAGAATTTGCCCTTCAACTTTGCAGAAAACAACTTCATTCGTAACTGAATGACCTCAGCAGTTAAAAAAGTATTTTTTTTTGCAAAAATGACCCCTTTTTAATTATGTAAACAATGATCCCCTTGTATGATTTGGATACTTTCTTGAAAATATCTTTTGTACCCACCTAAACTTTGATATAAAATTTGTTTCAACCTGTACGAATTTACATTTTGATTTACATGTAGTGTAATTTTATTTTACTAGACTATTAGGTTCTGGTCTATGACACGTTAAAGGAAATATTCAATATTTTCAGTTCTATGTTTATAGTTTATACAAAGATTGGGAAAAGAAAGATCTGTCTGACATCCGGAATATGCCATGTATTACAAGCAAGCCAGAGGGTTTCAATCAAATAAGACGAATCTGGGCGACACTAAACAGAATTAGAACCAACTGTGGTAGGTGCTCTGATTCACTTTTTAGATAGAGAAAAATACCTTCTCCAAATTGCGATTGCGATGCTGAAAGACAAACGGTTAAGCATTTGGTGGAGGAATGCCCCATCAGATCGTATGTACAGTGGAAATCGGTCCGACTTTTAAGTGGCGACCAAGGAGTCGATTGAATATGTTAACCAACAAAATTTTTGTTTATACAAATTAATTATTAGTATTTATAATGTATTTTTATCTTTATTTATATGTATATTAGTCTAGTAAAATAAAATTACACTACATGTAAATCAAAATGTAAATTCGTACAGGTTGAAACAAATTTTATATCAAAGTTTAGGTGGGTACAAAAGATATTTTCAAGAAAGTATCCAAATCATACAAGGGGATCATTGTTTAAATAATTAAAAAGGGGTCATTTTTGCAAAAAACTTACTTTTTTAACTGCTGAGGTCATTCAGTTACGAATGAAGTTGTATAGGATTGTTTTCTGCAAAGTTGAAGGGCAAATTCTTCACATAAGACTTACAAAATTAAATTTGACCCCCTATTTATTTAAATAATTATACATAAAAATTTAAAAACAAATTTGCAAAAAATTATTTTTAGCGTTTTAAATAAGCACTATAAAATATCTTATTTTACAGGAGAAGTTGCGCTATGTTATTAGTATTAATAAAAAAAATTGGTCCAAAAATATTTAATATTTTTTGAGATATTGAATTTGTTTATTAAATGTTACTCTATTTTCAATTGCAAAAACGCGGTTGTTGCCAAAGAAGTATTCACCTGTATTAAATCTTATTATTTTTATTTTTTGTATGTTTTCGATAAATATATTGATAAATTCAAATTTCAATTAAACTTCCCCCTAAAATGGCATTTGAAAATTATTCAAATTTGTTTATAATTTGTTTTTTTAATAACGTCGCGGGGATTAAACATTTTGAAATACCGTTTCAACAATTGGATTTCTGGGAATTTTTCACTAATTAACAAATTTTTTTGTCTTTTTTCCTCTTCTTTTTTTTTTCTTGGAGTTATATTACTACGGGTCCTTTTAGGGTTAAGTTTCATTAAGAATGTCGAATCTCTAAGTTGTAGATTCTAGACCTAAAAATATTAAGATTGGTCTAAAATCACTTAAATAAAATGTGGCCACTTATTGAGTTATAAATGTGGCCACTTATTGTTTTATTTAAAAATTTAAAAATTATTTTTACCAAGTACTTTCAAACTATTTGACGTGTCCTTATCATACTTAGCAGAAAGTGTGGGTACTATACAGTCAACTCAATTGTGATAAACAAAAGTTTCTAGCTACTACCAGAGGCGAACGAGAGGGGATAGTTAATGGTTGACTCTTCCCAAATTCTTCGCGACTGAGGGAATTACTATTTTAGCGAAATTTTTCGATTCTCTAATACTTTCTATGTAAATAATATACCCTTTACTGGTAACGATTAAGTCATTAGTTTTCGAGATATTGGGCGTTAAAAATGAAACGGCATAATTATTTTGATTCATTCATTCATTCATTTTAAACTTCCAATATCTCTCAAACTTTATTGATACCAATAAAGTTATTTACATACAAAGTATTGGAGAATCGACAAATTTCGCTAAAATAGTAATTCACTCAGTGGCGTAGAATTTGGGAAGGGTCAATCATTCACTATCCCCTGTCGTACGCCTCTGGCACTAGCTAGAAACGTTTATTAATCACAATTTAGTAGGGTGTATCAATAGCTACACTTTCTGCCAAGTATGATAAGGATACGTCAAATAGTTTTAAAGTACTTGGTAAAAATAATTCTTAAATTTTTAAATAAAACACCCTGTAACTCAGTAAGTAGCCACATTTTATTTAAGAGCTTTTAGTTAAATCTTAATATTTTAGGTATAGAATCTTCAACTCAGAGATTCGACATTCTTAATAAAATTTAACCCTAAAAGGGCCCGTAGTAATATAACTCCAAGCAAAAAAAGAAGAAGAAAAAAAGACAAAAAAATTTTGTTAATAAGTGAAAAATTCCCAGGAACCCAATTATCGAAACGGCATTTCAAAATACTTAATCCCCGTGACGTTATTAAAAAAACAAATTATAAACAAATTTGAATAATTTTCAAATGCCATTTTAGGGGGGAGTTTATTTGAAATTTGAATTTATCAATACATTTATCGAAAATATACATAAACATAAAAATAATGAGATCTTAAGCAGGTGAATATTTCTTTGGCAACAACCGCGTTTTTCCAATTGAAAATATAATAACATTTAATAAACAAATTCAATATCTCAAAAAATATTAAATATTTTTTGACCAATTTTTTTTGCTTAATACTGTTAACATAGCACAACTTAGTCTGTAAAAAAGATATTTTATAGTGCTTAGTTAAAACGCTAAAAATATTTTTTTGCAAATTTGTTTTTAAAGTTTTATATACAATTATTTAAATAAATAGGCGGTCAAATTTAATTTAGTAAGTCTTTTCTGAAAGATTTTCTCTTCAACTTTGCAGGAAAAAATCTCATAGACCTTCATCGATAAGTGGATTACCTCAGCAATTAAAAAAGTATTTTTTTTTGCAAAATTGACCCCTTTTTAATTATTTAAACAATGATCCCCTTGTATGATTTGGATACTTTCTTGAAAATATCTTTTGTACCCACCTAAGCTTTGATATAAAATTTGATTTAATCTGTACGAATTTACATTTTGACTTTTTTTTATTTTATTAGTCTATATACAAAAACTGTGATATAGCCATACGCTAAATAAATAAATCAATAAATAAATACAAACGACCACTTCCGGGTTTTTTATCAACGCTACCGATATCTCGAAATAATTGTTTACAATTTGTTAAAACATTGAAAAAGAATTGTAACTATAGGCTAATAATTCAGAATAGTCCCTACGAAAATCAGCCATGTGTTCAAGAATCGAATACTGCCACTGGCCATTCACTTTCGCGTTTGTTGTAATGCAGTCTTGTTTTTTGCTTTGCTGAACACCATTATTTTAATTGAATCCTAAAAAAGGTTAAAAACATTACGCATATATCCAAAAAAGATGTATAAAACTACATAGTCCTGTCGCCAGTGGGGGTACAACGGCCTCCTTAATTCAGATGGACTTACCCAAGTTTTTTTATGTATTTTGACCCGTAGAACACGAATTTTTTAGGTAACAGTCGATTCGGATGCCGATAAGATGGTTATAAACAAAGAACTTGAGGAATCACATAACAGCGATTTTTCGCAAAACAAAACATTTTTTTGTATTTTTTGGTTCATTCTAAGCAAAAAATGTTTTTACAAGTTTTTTCGTAGGATGCATAGTTTTCGACATAAACGCGGTTGAACTTTCAAAAAATCGAAAAATTGCAATTTTTGAACCCGAATAACTTTTGACTGAAAAATAAAATAGCAATTCTGCTTACCGCATTTGAAAGTTCAAGTCAAATTCTATCGGTTTTGATTATTTTCATTGCTAAAAATTAATTTTTTATTGCTAAACAAAGCTATAAACACATAGTGATTGAATGATGTTTTCAATGCATTTCTCATTTGAATTCGAACGAGTAGGCGCACATACAGACAATTTCTACGTAGATTACGTACGTTAAAAAACATGCATTGGGCACGGGAACCACTATGTGTTTATAGCTTTGTTTAACAAATAAAAACTTAATTTTTACACAATGAAAATAATTAAAACCGATAGCATTTGACTTTAACTTTCAAATGCAGTAAGCAGAATTGCTATTTTATTTTTTAATCAAAAGTTATTCGAGTTCAAAAATTGCACTTTTTCGATTTTTTTAAAGTTAAACCTCGTTTATCTCGAAAACTATGCATCCTACGAAAAAAATTGTAAGACCATTTTTTGCTGAGAATCACCCAAAAAATACAAAAAAATGTTTCGTTTTGCGAAAAATCGCTGTTATGTAATTCCTCAAGTTCTTTGTTTATAACAATCTTATCGACATCCGGATCAACAGTTACCCACAAAATTCGTGTTCTACGGGTCAAAAAACATAAAAAAAACTTGGGTAAGTCCATCTGAATTAAGGAGGCCGTTGTACTCCCCCTGGCGACAGGACTAACAGGATTGTAGATAAACTTATTGTAGACAAGCTAGACAAACTATATTGACAGTGTCAATTCATATGTCACATCATGTCACAAGCCAGACATGGACAAACTATTTAAGCGGAGGGCAAAAAAAACATTCTCTAGGGGGGCCGAAAAAAATTAATAAAAAGTTTTTATTTAGTGATAAACTTTACATTTTAAATTTACATCACACGTATCTTATGTGCATAAATGGTAAAAAACGTATAATATTACATAAATAGATTATTCTTTAGCAGATAACGAAGGTGTATGTGAATATATGAAACTGGCACTGAGCTTCTAAAAGTTGTTCATAATCTGGCAGAAATTGGGATGAGCTGATTCGCAGATGTGAAGCTAATAATTGCTGGTCAGTCAATCGGTTTCTAATGCTGTTTTTGCGAAGCTTCATAGTAGAAAACACATGTTCACATATGTAGAAAAATTATCGCAATTATCTTCTGAGCATGAGATTTCAGGTTTGGGAAACTTGATTTTTACCGAGCTTTGTAAAATTCCGTTTTAGAAACATTGAGAAATAATTGATTCAATTCAGTGTAACGTTGCAACTCAATAAGTTCGAGCTGCAATTTTTGTTTTACTGATTCACAGTCCACATTAAACGGCATGCTGAAAATGTCCAAGTCCCGTTTGATAACTTTTAAGTCTTGTAATCTTCGCTAAAACTCGTCAGGAAGACATTCCGCGCTTTTCTCATAGCTCTTAAGATTGTCTTCCCTAACTGTAATAGTTTTTAACTTTGGTAATGAGTAAGATCTTTCTTGCCTATTTGTTTAGAAAATACATTCAATTATTGGATTTTGAAAGCTCTGATATGGTCCCAAATATCATGGATTTTATTGATGTGACTGAGGAAATCTGTAAAGAAAAGCAAAGTCCGAAAGCAGCCATAAAATATCTTTGAAATCTTCACACTCAATCATTCTGATAGGGGAGCCAAGCGGGGATTTTTGTAGTTACTCGAGCGCGTCAGATTATCACATGGGGAGAAACCTTGTACCCTCTAAATGTACCTCTACCATATATTGGCTCTTAATACAGGGCAGTTCGTTAAGGGGGGTCCGAAAAAAAAATCTATCCTTAGAAAAACTCGAAATCGTCAGATTAAGATAAGGTAAGTTAAATACATGCAAAACAGTGTATATTTCAAAAATCTGACGAAAAAAAAGCGACTAACTCGCGAAATTAACATTAGATCGAAAAACTGTAAAATACACGTATTCAGTGTTTTTGAAAAATCTATTGAATGACTCCAAACGCGACCCGCCACGGTGGTGGGGTGGGGGGTTACTTTAAAATCTTAAATAGGAGTCCCCATTTTTTATTGCAGATTTGGATGCCTTACGTAAAAATAAGTAACTTTTATTCGAGACATTTTTTCTAATTATGGATAAAGGGATAATTATGGATAATTTTCTTATAATCGAAAATAACGATTGTTGGATATGGAAAATTAAAATTAAAAATGGAAAGTCCCCCACTTTGAGGAAAACTTAAATTAACTTTTTTTGGTTTTAGGACTTACTCATCACAACCCAATAGGTCCACATAACGCTCGAGTAACTGCAAATTTAGTATACTTTCCTCCCCTGCCATCCCTTTTCCTTCCATGAAAGAGATTATTTCGTCTTTAAGATCCCAAACGGGATCAAAAACCTGACCTGTGCTTAGCCAGCTTACTTTAGTATACCTACTAAAGTAGGTACATTATAGAACAGTGGTTCCCAAAGTGGTCCAGGTGGACCCCCAGGGGTCCACGAGGGACTCAACGGGGGTCTACGTTGGCGTGAAATAAAAATGGGGGTGCACAAGTTGTAATTGGGGGTCCACGAACACTTTATAGTGATTTGGTATTTATTTAAACAAATTTGCATTTTTTTATCGTAAAATATCAATGGAAAAAAATAATGTTTTTCTACAACCACTATTCAAAGTGCACTTTTCTGCACGGTTTTATGTTAGCAAACTTGATATTTTCTCACAGTATAAGATATTTGACATTAGTGTGCAGAAAAGTGACGTTTCTGTGCCGCAAAGTGACGTTTCTGTGCCGCAAAGTTCTTTTCTGCACAGTTGACTACCTCATTCTGAGTAACGTTATATTCTGTTTACATCCGTGGACTACCGCATTCTGAGTAACGTTATATTCTGTTTACATCCGTGGTTAAACTTTAGACAAATATATAACCTATAAGACAATTATTATATTTAACTATAGCACAGAAACTAAATTATGGATGTTACAACTGTTTTATTTTACAATTTTATTCTTATTAAACATTTTATAATTATCAAATAACCAATAAGGATTTAGCAACCTGTGCAAGAGACGTCGAATGAAGTAGGTTTTGTGTAAATCCGTGACTGGATAAATATAATGTCAATAATGTGTAATAATTGTTTAAATTTAAACAAATTAAGGTAGTGCATTAATTTTTTTACTGATTTCTGTGCAATTTATTTAGGTATAAGGAATTTAAATTGATTAGTAGGTATTAATTAAATACAGTTTAAAATTTATCACATAGGTACCTATTATAATTAATCGTCGTTTGGAAATTGTGATTTTTATTTTTAGGAAAAACTGTGCTTGTAGAAAAAGTATAGTGTGAAACACGTGCAGAAAGGTAATTTCTCACTCGTTTGAATTGCGGCACTCGCTTGCGCTCGTACCGCAACTTTTCAAACTCGTGAGAAATTAGTACCTTTCTGCACTTGTTGCACAATATACTATTTAATAGTAGGGACTTAAAAATAGCATTAAAATATATTATAACAAGTTATTTTGATTAAAAAGTTTATTTTTAGATTATATAACAAGTTTTTGATGAAATTTAGGCGTAGAAAACTTTAAAATGCCGTTTTTTACGTTCTCCTCCATTCCCAAAATACATGTCTTTCGATTTGACTGAAAATTTGCCCACAGATAACCAAAACACAGGACTTTAAATGTTAAAAGAATTTGTATAGTTTTACAACACAACAGAAATACGTGGAATAATTAAAGTGTCAAAAATATAGGCGGCTACTGTAATTAGGTATAATTAACTCGGAAAATATCGACGCTACGAAAATAATGGTTAAAAAAATTGTAGTAATTATTGTAAAGACGATTTATTTGGAACAATTTCAATTTCTACCATTTTTGTCGAAAAGTTGAAAATGGAGGAGATATTGAACAAAACCGCTGCTCTCAAACCAATCAGGTCTTATGATCGCGCCTTTACCGCATACGTACTACCTGGAATATTGATTTTAGCAAAAAATGAAGAAAATAAAAATTGTATAAAATTTAATTCTTTCCACTTTAGTATAAGTATATTTTTGTTTTAAAACTAATAATAAACGAGATAATTCAATAATTCTGCTCTAACTGTCACTATTTTCGCCCCATAACTAAAAAATTTATAATAAAATGAATTATTGAAACCATATTTTTAACAATTTCAGTCAAAACAGAATAGAATCTTGCTGGGGTAGCTCGACATGCAAGATCAAATGCTAACCCGACTGGACTATATAATTTTGACTCAGATATTATTGCATGTAACTTTTCTTATACATATTGTAAAACTACACAAATTTTTTAAACCACTTAAAGTCCTATGTGTTGGCTATCTGTGGGCAAATTATTAGCCAAATAGAAGAACATGTATTTTGGGAATGGGGGTAAATGTAAAAACAGTATTTTAATGTTTTCTACACTAAAATTTGATCAAAAACATCTTAAATCAAAAAAATTATTATAATGCCTAATTATCACATTTTTGAGTCCCTTCTATTCAAAACATTATTTGTTCCCTTGATACTTTACGATAAAAAATGCAAATTTGTTTAAATAAATTCCAAATCACTCCGCCACTGCCACGATGAGTAGAATTCTATTTTGCTGCAAATTGCTTGCATATGCAATTCTACTGATTGTGATTCCACAATCCTGTGCTTACAATGTGTAAGTCCTGTACTTGTTACGTACAGCATGTCTTGATGAAGATATTCAGACATACGTTCAACATTTAAATGCGCTGCATGATGACTTCAAAAACAGGTTTGAAGATATTTTGATGATGAAAATACCACCACGGGTCATAAATCCATTTGATGAAACAGAAGTGGCGGATGTGCTATTACAAGAGGAACTACTAGAGCTCAGCACCAATGAAGAGCTGAAGGTGCAATTTAAGAAAGGCTATAAAACATTTTGGCTGCAGGCAGAAATACCTGAAAAATATCCTGGGCTTTGGGAAATTGCGGGAAAACTTTTCATAGCGTTTCCCTCGTCATACCTTGTCGAAAAAAGGTTTAGTGTAGTTACAAACCTATTGACAAAAAAAAGGAGCACCAACAAAAGGAATCCTAACAAAACTAAAGCCAAATATTGATAATTTGCTGTCAATCCATCAAGTACATCCCTCCCATTAAAATTATTGGGATTTTTTTTATTGTTGATTTGCATATTTAAAGTTACGTAACGTTATTAGTGTTTTATTTTAATTCTTTTAAGTCTGTTATCATTATCATTTTAATAAATAGATCGTAAGAAAATATACCTACTACTTTTTCTTTATTTTTATCACTCTGAATTCAGCACTATTTTCGAAGACGGAGAACAGGAGTTAGCGATGTAATTTCCCGAATTGCCGCCCTGAAATGGAACTGGGTCGGACACGTCGCCCGAATCAGTGATGCGAGGTGGACGAAGAGATTACTTGAGTGGAGGCCGAGATTGGAAAAAAAAAGTAGAGGAAGACCACCTACTCATTGGACTGACGATCTCAAGAAAATGTCAAGAAATTGGATGCAAAGTGCTCAAAATAGAGCACAATGGACAAAAATGAGGGAGGCATATGTCCAGCAGTGGACGCAAAGAGCTGGGTGATGATGAATGATGAGGATTTTAGGGTTGGAGCTCACCCGCGACGCCAATTTCCATCGTTATATCTTCACATTTGGAACGAGTTTTGGGAATATGGTAAAAATGTAGCAGCAGGGGGTCCACCGAAACCAGTAAATTTTTAAAGGGGTCTACGAGAAAAAATAGTTTGGGAACCTCTGTTATAGAACAATCAGACTGCAATAAATCAAGCAACTCTTGTAATTTTCTATGATTAAGAGCTCATAGATCTTGAACAACATAAGATTCGCAGACGACACCGCTATTTTTGCAAACAGTCTAGATGCACTTCAACTATTAGTAAATAGATTACATCAAGACAGTATGGACTATGGACTACAAATGAACTTTAAGAAAACCAAGTTCATGATTATTTCTAAGCAACATACAGTAGGAAAGTTGGATATCGAGGGAAAACAAGTAGAAAGAGTGAATAACTACAAATATCTGGGAACCTGGTTAAATTAAAACAATGACCAGGGTAGAGAAATCAGGACAGCATTGAAATTGCACAATCGAGACCTTCCTCTGGAGCTGAGGATAAGAGCCTTAAGATGCTACGTGTTCTCGACTTTGTTGTATGGAGTGGAAAGCTGGACACTAAAAGTAGAAAATATAAAGAAGTTGGAAGCCTTTGAGATGTGGTGCTATAGAAGGATTTTGAAAATACCATGGATCCAACGAGTTACAAATGCAGAAGTGTTAAGAAGGCTGCAAAAGGATTGCGAGGTGATAAAGAACATCAAAACAAGAAAGTTAGAATATTTAGGTCACATTACCAGAGGTGCGAAATATGAGATATTACGGCTAATAATGCAAGGTAAAATAAAGGGTAAGAGATCTATAGGTAGAAGAAGAATTTCCTGGCTGAGAAACTTAAGAGAGTGATATAGTTGCAGCTCAGTAGATCTTTTCAGAGCAGCCGCCAATAAGAACTACAAGAAGAAGAAGAGCTCGAGAAGAAAAGGTAAATGATGGACCAAGAATATTACAGCAGGAAGTTTATTCTGCCATAACACAGCTAAATGATGGCAAAGCAGCAGGTCCCGATAATATACAAGCAGAACTACTTAAACTGATGGACAACGAATCAATAGAAATAATCACAAAGATATTCAACAACATATACAACACTGGAGAAATTCCATCAGAATGGCTGAAGTCCGAGTTTATTGCACTTCCAAAAAAACCAGGAGCCAAAAATATGCGAAGAATACCGTACGATAAGCCCGATGAGTCATCTCCTAAAATTGATCCTAAAGGTAATCCATACAAGAATTTACAAGCTATGTGAAAGTCAAATTTCGCCCAACCAGTTCGGGTTTATAAATGCTGTTGGTACGAGAGAGGCTTTGTTTTCAATACAAGTCTTATTCCAGAGATGCAGTGCAGAGACATCAATTGCGATGTATACGCATGTCTGGTTGATTACGAGAAGGCGTTTGATCGAGTACAACACGCCAAGATGATGCAAATACTAAAAGAAGCAGGAATTAACAACCAAGATCTGAAAACAATTAGAAACCTTTACTGGAATCAGACTGCAAACCTTAGAGTTGACATGAACACACCGAATATGTGAAAATCATGCGTAGAGTGAGGCAGGGCTGCATTTTGTCCCCCCTAATTTTCAATCTTTACTCTGAAAGAATATTTATCGAAGCTTTGCACGAAACTGAAAAGGTATTCTACTAAACGGGTACCGGCTAAATAACATCAGGTATGCAGATGACACCAGACACCGTAGTATTTACGGACAACCTAGAAGAGCTACAAGTTCTCGTGAACAAAATTACGTATTATAGTCAACAATATGGACTCATAAACGTAAAGAAAACAAAGCTTATGATCGTCGCAAGAAAAAGATAACAGAAGGTCAACTCTATATCAACCAAACCCCTGTAGAAAGAGTGAGGCACTACAACTACCTCGGCACCATAATAAATGAAGAATGGACCAACAACCAAGAGATAAGAGCGCGCATCGGAAAAGCTAGATCAATCTTCAACCGTATGGGGGCGTTTTTCAAGAGCCACAACCTTTCTGTTGGTATAAAAGTAAGAATGTTGAGATGTTACGTCTTCTCTGTCCTTTTTTATGGTGTTGAATCATGGACTTTGAACGAGGATATGTGCCGAAAGTTGGAAGCATTTGAAATGTGGCTATATCGGAGAATTCTTAAAATCCCATGGACTGATCGGGTCACAAATGAGGAGGTCCTTAGAAGAATGGGGAAGAACCGAGAGGTACTGACCACCATCAAATCTCGAAAGTTGGAATACTTTGGACACATTATGCGAAATAAATCCTACAAGCTATCTGGCAAGGAAAAATATTTGGAAAGCGAGGTCCAGGAACAAGAAGAACATCCTGGTTAAAGAACCTCAGAACCTGGTTCAACACAACATCTGTGCAGCTTTTCCGCGTTGCTGCAGATAAGGTGAAGATTACCATGATGATCGCCAACATTCGTCACGGATAGGCACATCAAGAAGAAGAAGAAGAAGAAGAGCTCGTGAACGAATGCCATTGACAAGATTAATAACAACATCAATCACATGATTCATATCTAGAGCAGATTTACAATATCTCTTATAAATATATGTCTGTACTTTTATCCAATGTATAAGAATTTAAACTCTCTTACCTTTAACTCCAAATCTCTCCAAAACAATTAAATAAAAAGACGTATCGAAATTACCAATAAAATATGGAACTGAAAAACTATATGAACACCTGACAATACTCTTTCAAAACTGCATAAACAAAGTAGAGGTTCCAGCTGAATTTAAAACCTCTACCATTTCAACTTTACATAAAAAAGGAAACAAACAAAACTGCGACAATTACCGTGGAATAGCAGTTACTAGTACCATTAGTAAAATCTATGGGAAAATGATCAAAAATAGAATAGAAAGAGAATACACTGATATGGAGGCAGAAGAACAGGCGGGTTTTAGAGCTGGTAGATCGACCATAGACCACCTTTTTTGTATCACTCAACTTATAGAAAAAAAGGTTGCTGTAGATCAAGAAGTCCACTTTTTGTTTGTTGATCTAAAAAAGGCCTACGATAGCATCCCCCAAAACAAGTTATGGAACACTCTAAAACAAACGAACATCAACTCAAATCTCATAACAGCAGTGGAAAAACTATATGATAACGCCAACGCCAAAGTTAAAATAGGAACGAATGTTTCCAAAGGTTTTGTAGTAGACAAAGAACTGAAGCAGGGATGCTGCCTATCGCCGACACTTTTCAAAATATATCTGGAACAAGCATTAAAACTTTGGAAGCGGAAGTGCAGCGGCATGGGTATACAATTAAATAATAACAACCTGTACACTCTATGTTTTGCTGATGATCAAATTGTGATTGTCAACGATTATGACGATCTGGAATACATGACTCGGAAATTAATCGAAGAGTACAAAAAATGGGGATTAGAAGTTAACATAGAGAAAACAATGTACATGCACATCGGTGGCAACGAACAGAATCTAGTTTTAAACGACGGACAACACATTAAGTACAACAATAAATATTCTTATTTAGGAGTAGAAATCACGGACGACGGCAAATCAGATCAGGCTATAAAAAAACGAAACACTCAAGGTAGAAGGGCCATATCTCAACTAAATAGTATTATTTGGGATCAACATATATCCAAAAAAAATAAACATCGAATATACAACACTATTATAAAGAGCATAGTAATGTATGGAAGTGACGTGTGGCAGTTAAAGACAACTACTGAAAGAACACTACAAGCCACGGAGGTGGACTACTGGAGACGTGCCGCAGGAAAATCAAAACTCGAAAAAATTAATAACGAACGTATACGAGAGATTATGGGAGTCACACATACGATTGTCGAAGATATAAGAGTACAACAACTAAAGTGGTATGGACATGTGCAGAGAATGCCAGAACACCGTCTGCCAAAACATATTCTAGATTGGTCACCACATGGTAAGAGAAAAAGAGGCCGACCCAGAAAGAGCTGGAGAGAAGGAATAGACAGAGAGATCCGAGAGAGAGGTTTAGACGAAGACCTTTGGGAAGATAGAGATGCATGGAGATTGGGCATCGGAAGACGTCGGAGGACGTTTTAAACCGATTGTATATATATATATATATATATATATATATATATATATATATATATATATATATATATATATATATATATTGATGTGATCTTGATTATTGATATGAGATAATATTCTTATATGTCACTTAATTTAATCAATGTATTAATACTAATCTAATTAATTAACCAGATCACATATCAATATGTTTTCAATCTCAGGGCGAATTATAAATTAATTACTTACTTTCGTGGCTTCAAATATTTCTTAATGGTTCCTAATCGGGATAGAAAAGAAAAGAGTAAAAAAAATACACATATGGGTTACAATTATAATCAAAATATTTTTTATTTTATTTTAAAAAGCAATCACTGCTTAATATTTGCTATTTCTTATTATTCTTAAACATAACATTTACAAATGGGAATCTTATTTCCTTTTGGTTTTCAATTGAAAGTTTTTATTAACATTTAACTATTAGGAGTTATTAGCAACAACTCTATTTAAGTTTGATGAAGCTTTTCTGATATTATTGATTATGTTATTCAATTTTTATGTGGAATTTAATACGAAAAACCCATACATTCATGTCCAAACAAATGAGACTGACCTTTTCCTGGTGAACTGAAAATGTCCTCACACAAAACCCGTTCCTGCTATCCTTGGCTGCGATCAAACCTCGTCCTGGCTTCCAATAATGTACTCCTTTGAAAAACTAGCTCGAATAGCTCTCGTTCCTGCTTCGGTCGTGATGCTGTGTTCTACCTTTTTCGAAACTGCTATCAGCTACCGGGACACTCT